>NW_006399887.1:840554-887057 GCF_000299155.1 Elephantulus edwardii
GAGGGACCGGTCCTTGGAGAGGGACATCATGCTTGGTAGGGTGGAGGGACAGCGCAGGAAGAGAAGGCCCTCTATGAGGTGGACTGATTCAGTGACTGGGGTAATCGGGATGGGCATGTTGGAGACAGTATGATTGGCACAGGACAGAGAAGAGTTTAGGGCTGTTGTACATAGGGTCATTATGGTCGCAAGCGATTCGATGGCACATAACAACAACAGCAACCATCTACTTAACTTTAAAAAGAAGAAAACCCTAAACTAATTGAGTTGGTAATCAAGTCATAGGTGCAGTCTAGCAGGTTTTCAGAGGCTGTAAAACCCATGGCAGGAAATTAACCACCAAGCAGCTAAATGGTGGATTCAGACTGTCTGCCTTGAGATTTGACAGCACAACGCCTTATCCACTTGACCATCTATTTAACAGCTTTATTTTAACTTAATTCCATCACGTGGGATATATTGAGCTGTTGTGGTTAGATGCTGACAAGTCAACTTCAACTGATAGCAACTCTGTAAAGAGCAGACCTGAACCTTGTCTATCTGGCACCATTGCCACCATCCCTGTCGTGCTCAAACCTATTGTGGGAGTCATTTTACCAGTGCATCTCGTGAGGATCTTCTTCTCGTCCTCTATTTCACTGAACCTCTGTCTTTCCCAGCATGATATTGTTCTAAGTACTGGAAATAAGCCCAAAGTGAGTGAGAAGACGTTTCACCATGGTGATCTAGTTACATGCTTTCCTAACCTTTATCAAGTACTTAATTGTAGCAGTTACAAATGTTTGTATTTGTGTAAGTTGATATCCTCTCCTTCCAGGGTTCATGGTCCAGGGTTTGGGAGATTTTGGTCTAGGCAAAATGTTCTTTAAGATGATTGAAAAAACTGGCTACTGGTGGGGTACCCCTGAGGTGGCAAGGCAGGTTAGCATTGTGGATGAAATGTGGTTGGGATATCCACGTTGCTCATTAGTGTCCGATGCCATGCCCCCTCTCAAAGACTTCACTTCTTGTCTAGACCATGTAGATTGTGAACAGACTTCTCTTCCTGGGCTGCTGTGAGTCTCCAGTGAAATCCTTTGTGTTTAGTACTCAGCCCACTGCCTGGCCATTTTAATCATGGTTTTCTTCCAGTGCTTTAATGTTTGGTTTTTTAAATAGTAAAAGAATTCAAATGATGTAGTAGGAAGAGCAGTGAGCTTGAAATCCTTGGCTCTGAACTTGACCCTATGTACAACAGCCCTAAACCCTGCTCTATCCCTTGCCAGTCTTATTGTCTCTGATATACCTACCCTCATTACCCCAGTCTCTTAATCAGCCCATCTCATTGAGGGTCTTCCTCTCCTGTGCTGTCCCTTCACCTTCCCAAGCATGACGTCCCTCTCCAAGGACTGGTCCCTCCTTGCAACATGTCCAAAGTATGTCAGATGAAGCTTCAGAATCCTTGCCGCCAAGAAGCAGCCTGATTTCACCCTCTCCAGGATGAACTTGTTTGTTCTCCTAGCAGTCCATGGTATATTCAGTACTCTTATCCAGCACCACAGCTCAAAGGCATCAACTCTCCTTCTATCATCCCTACCCATTGTCCTGCTCTCTGATGCATAACAAGTGATTGGAAAGACCATGGCATGTATCAGGCGCACCTTAGTCTCCAGACTGACATCCTATAACAGTCTCAGAGGAACTATAGTCATAATGTTCCTTAGAAGTAAGAGGAGGCAAGACTTTGTTTCTCTTAACTTTGGATGGATAGGTCATCAGGAAGGATTACTTGGCAGAGAAGGCCATCACACCTGGGAAAGTAGGAGGTCAGTGAAATGAACTGACATGGTGACTGCACCGGTAGGTTTAAACATGCCAGCGACTGTGAGGATGGTGCCAGTCAGTCAGGGCTTCGTTCTGTTACACATCAGTCATGAGTTGGAGCTGACTCAGTCACAGTTAACAGCAGCAACAAGTAGGCTGGTAACATGTACGCCTGTGTTATTTGGTGTAGACTGTTAGATGTTCCTGAGAAATGCACAAAACAGCTTAGCTCAGTTTCTTTTTTAATGTTTAAATATGGTTTCACAAGTAAGGCAAGTTGACATGGTAGAAAATTCAAAATGTAAAAAGGTGTATTTGAAAACATGTTGTCCAGGGGATGCAGCTAGAGTTCTCTTTGGAGGCCAGGATGATAAGGCTTTGCCTCACATACTTTGGACATGTTGCACTGTTCCTTGGAGAGGGCCGTGATGCTGGAAAGGGGGAGGGTCAGCGAAGGAGTGGAAGACCCTCGACCAGGTGGATAGATGTGGTGGCTGCTGCAAAGGGCTGTAGGGTATCAGGAAGTGTAAGATAGCACAGGAGAGGATGGGGTTGAGATCAGCTGTTCATAGGTCGCTATAGGTCATGCACGACATGCATGTAACAACGACAACAACAATACTAATTAGTTGGCCAGTACTTAACAGGCTTTAAAAACACTTCCATCAGGACTATCTTATGCCTACACAAGCAAATTTGTATCTACTTTTCTGTTAGTGCTTTGTGACATAAGTAATACATGCAGTGTGTACAGATCTGCCCTGATCTGCCCCTTGCATTTTTCATCTTGGAGATATGTCTGGGCTAGTATTTAGAGAACATCCTTATTATTATTTATTATTATTATTGTTATTATTATTATTATTATTTTAAATGGGTATAGAGTATTTAGTTGCTTCGCCGTATTGGATTAGTTTACCTGGTCTCCAGTAATGAACACAGGGAGTTCTCTGGTCCTTGGACTTTACACACAGAAGCTACACTCACAACATTGTCCACTCATCATTTTGCATGTGTGGCTTTGATGAATTTTGCCAAATTGCTGTCCACTATCAGTACAACTCTTGCACATATACTGTCTTTAAAGCAGCATTCTATCCCGAAACCTTTTGATCTTAGTAAGTGAGGGGGAACATGATATCTTGCTCTCTTATTTTACACTTCTCTTATTAAGAGTGTGGTTAGATTGCTTTTCACATGTTTAAGAAAACTCATTTCTATTTAAACATGTGTCTATATTGGCAGCTATTTTCAAAGCCTATAAAGTAGGATCTGTTTTTATGTCTTATTTATGGTCTGCAATGAGGAGCCCTGCTAGCAGAATGGTTAAAATGCCTAGTTGCTAACCAGAGAGCCAAAAGCTGGTCTGCAGGAGACAGATGTGCTAATCTACGTTCATAGAAATGGTATCTTTGGGAACTCTCTGGGGTACTTCTCCTCTGTCCTGTGGGGCTGCTGTGAGTTGGGATTGAAGGCAGTGAATTTTGGGTTTATCTGTTGCATAGTGATTTTTTTTTTCAGAAAGGACAATAAGCAAAATGACTACAAAATTTTAAAAATTCAAAGATATATGAAGCACAGTTTCCAGTTTTTCTTCTATCGGCCCTGACATAGTGTCTGCAGAAATGAACGAACTGTAGAGATTTGTGAGGATGGTATAAGAGGGGTCATTGCTTTGTTCTGTTCTCTGAAGGTTTGCTGTGAGTCAGAGTTGACTCGATGACACCTTACAACATCATCGTTTATTACATGTATTCCAGTTCCTGAAGTTATCTATTCTGTACTGGTAGGCCATTAACACAGTGAGTCATGTTGCTGTGAAGGATTCATTGGTCATCTCTTTTCTACTGTTGCCTCCTATTTGAGGGTGAGAAGAGAGAGCACCGAATTTTATATTTTACAGCCAGTACATTTCAAGATATCTTCATTATTAGGCATGGTGGTGGTGGTGAACCAAAGAAACAACCTGACGAAACAAAGAAAGCTTCCCAACCAAACCTCTTAGTTGTTTTCAGTGACCTCATGTGTATAGTATAAATCTGTCCCTGTAGGGATTAATAGTGGCAAGAAGCTGTGCTGCAATCCTGAAGGCGTGTGTGGTTCGAATCCACCAGCTGTTCCGTGGGAGGATGGGCAGTCTCCCGTGCGATTAACTGCTTCTGAAAACCTGCCACAGGATCAGCTGTGGGTCGGATATGACTGGATGGCACACAACAACAACAACAACAACAACAACAACGACATTGTAGTCTTTAAGGGAGCAGATTGCCAAGTCTCTCCTCTGTGGAGCTACTGTGTAGGATTGAACTGCTGAAGTTCAGGTTAGTCTTCTTTATTACCTTCAAGTTAGAAGTGGCTCATAGCTGACCTTCCAGCAGATTGCCAGAGACTGTAAATCCCATGGGAGAAGATTTACATCTTTCTTCTGCAGAACACCTGGTGGATTCGAACCATCTGCCTTTGGTTTGGCAGTACAATTCTTTACCGACTAGACCACCCACCATAGCTCCAAGAGCAAACCATTAGTGCCACATAAGGATCTCTGTTTTTGTGTCAGATTAAAATAAATCTGACTGTGCTGTATTGAACCAGAGGGGCCTGGCTTCCAAGGACAGGGACACCAGGTACATTATTACTTTCTTCAGTCTTCTCTGTGCTGTTAGGTGAAGATATTGGTGCCACCGTGTTCAACCATGAAGAACTTGTGCTTCAGAGAGAAGGGGGAGGATGAGAGAGAAAAAATGTCTCAAATCGTCCTATTAGAAATTGCAGCAGGTGGATTCCATGCTATCCAGCCTTCCTTTGTGGGAAGGCTAGGGAATATGCTTTTGAGTAAAGGAGACGCTGAAGAGATGGTTGGAGAGAAATCCCATGACTTTGTAGAGCATCTGATAGGAAATGTGGATTTTATTCTTTATTGACCGAGTACTGAGTGACTCACTCAGGGAAGCATTTGGCTGTTAATGAAAGGTTGGTACTTTGAATCCATTCAGAGACACGTTCTAGAAGAGAGACCTGCTTCTACCATATGAATCATTGGAAACCCCGTGGAGCACAGCTCTACCCTGACACGCATGGCGTCATCCTGACTCAGTATTGACTCTTCCCATTTTTCCTTTTTTTCTGACTGAATTTTGTGCCTACTTGAACATTTCATCCTTTCCCACCTTCTGTGAGAAAGTGTTGGGGTTTTTTTGTGGTTTTTTTTTTTCTGGCAGAAAAACATAAACCTGCCCAGCATTCTTTGTTCCGCTGTTGAGTTGGAGGTTTTCTTTTGCTTGTGAGGAATTCACCATGTTAGCTCTAACTTTGTTGCAAGGTTGTTGTCCAGACCTGTCTTAGTTATTTAGTGCTGCAGTAACAGAAGTATCTGCTCAGAACTGATGAAGCTAGAAGACCAAGTTCAGGGCATTAGGCTCCCAGAGGAGGCTTTTCCTCTGTGTTGGTTCACAGATTAGGAGAAAGTTCTTTATCTCGGCATCTGTGGGCTCAGCAGTTTTTGGAAATCTCCATGAGCCTTGGCCTCAGCGTTGGCCTGGATGCATGCCACTCGTTCTTCAGGAACTTCCTTGTGTATTAATCTTACCCTCTAACCTCATGATCTTAAGGGTCTGTAGGTCCACAGGATGTGCCCTACTCCTGGCTCTTCTTTCTGGAGCCCATTAAGTCTCTTCCCTGTTCGTTACTATCTAACCTCTTGGAAGACAAGGTGAAGCAGATCACATCTCAGAGAAACTTCCAATTATGTTGGATCAGAGCTGTGACCTGCATTAAGGTGTTGTGTCTTGCCCTAATTCATTTACAGCTGATTGGATAATCAGGTCAGATTACATCATGGGAGATGATTACATCATTAAAGAACTTCCAGGTTACTTACATCCTTCCATAACTGCCAAATCACAGAGAATCATAGATGGAAAGAAGGGTACACATGTGATTCACTCTGTGACCAAGTTAAAGCCTTTGCGTTTTAATGTTTCTTCCTATAATGACTATATCCATCTGAGGTCCTCCATCTCTATCATCTTTCTTCAGAAGGAGACATTTTTGCTGTTCTATTATAAACTAGAGATATAGAAAAGATTCTTTTTGAGGTTCCCTCCTCCTCCCCCTCAGTTGTTTCTCCCTGTTGAGTATCATATAATCATAGAAGGCATGGAGATGATATGCTATTACACAGCAGAATGTAACTTGTCCCTCTTTATGGTTAAAAAAAAGTTAGCCATTTCTTTTCTTTTCCCCCCTGTTTGAGGTGTACAATCTACTTCTAAATTTTTGTAGAAACTTAACCAAGCAGTGCTGCCTCCTCTCTTTCTCTCGTGCTCCTCAAAACAAAACAAAAACAAAACCACCAAAAATCAAACAAACAAAAAAACCCTAGAGAAAGTAGAAAACCTCAGTGCCATCGATTCAGTTCTGACTCATGACAGAGCAGAGCTGCACACAGGACCGCCCAGGCTGTGAATCTCCATGGAAGCTGACTTGCTCATCTTTCTCTTGCGGAGTTGCTGATGGTTTCAAATCACAGCCTTTCAGTTCGCAGCTGGATGCTTTAGCCACAGTGCTACTGGAGCTTCCTGTAGCCAGTAATATACCTGGTCTGTCCACATTTGAGAATATGCTTTCCCTGCCTTCTTGAGGACAGGCTCTGTCATTTCCTGGAGAATCAGTGAGTGGATGAGCACTGCTGGAGCAGGAATTGAGGTTATGGTGTAATAAAGCTGAGGGTTCAAAACAGACCTGTCCTTGATCTTGGTGAATTACTCCCTTCAACCTGATTTTCATTAACTAGTGTGTTCTCCATTAGCGGAACTCTGTCAACGTGATGCTTGGGGGAGAAAGATGGGGAGTCTCCTATGTGATTTACAGCCTCTGAAAACCTGCTGAAGAGTCAGCTGTGAGTCAGTTTTGACTCAGTGGCAGTCAGAGAAAAGGGGATAGAAAGAGAAAGGAGGGTAAAGAGGTAATAGAAAGGGAAATAGAGAGTGAGGAAAGGGGAGAGAGGCAGGGGGAGGGAGAGAGAGGAAGGAAGGGGAGGGAGAGAGAAGAAGGAAGGGGAGGGAGAGAGAGGAAGGGAAAGAGAAAGAGGGCAAGGGGAGGGAGAGGGCAAGGGGGAGGGAAAGAGGGCAAAGGGGAGGGGGAAGAAAAAGGGGGAGGGAGAGTTGGACAGTAGAGTTGATGGATGGAGAGGCAGGGGGATGGAGAGGCAGGGGATGGGGAGGGAGAGGGGGGGGGATGAGGAGGGGGAGAGAAGAAAGGTAATAAATCTAAAGGGGGATAGAGAGAAAGGAAAAGAGGGGTAGAGACAGATGGGGATAGAGATGAGGGGGAGAGAGATAGAGAAGACAGTGGGAAGAGAGAGATGGGCAGTAGAGTGAGATGGACAGTAAGGGGGGGAGAGAGGGAGGAAGGGAAGTAAATGAATAGATGGGGAAGTAGAGAGCGAGAGTGAGGCACAGAGAGAATGTAAGGAATCTCCATTCGTGATTTCATCTGGGAGGTAGAGTTGCGCTCTGTGTTGCTCTGGGGGACTGCACTGCCCAGTGCTTGGCAGTCTTGATAATTTCATGTGGTATGGCATCTCTCTTCCCCCTCTGTGGCCAGCCAGGCAGGTCGGGGGAAGTTTTATCTGGATAATGTGTGAGGCAGTGGCCAAAGCAGACAGGGAGGATAGAATTGGCTCTTCACCTGCATCTACAGCTAAAATTACTGAATTGTGATTGAGAAGATCATCTCCTGTGACTTGTGGTTAAGGACTCAGGCTCTGGCATCAGTGGCCCACGTTTGACTCTTGGATCTGCATTGACTGCCTTGAGTGGGTTGAGCAGATCACCTCAGTTCTTCATGTGGAGAAAGGGGAGAGAGAAATCAGCCTTTGGATCACTGGGTGGGATTAATACAAATAAATGAGAAGCTCTCTGAAGAATGCATGGCATATGTTATTCTGTTGTTACCTAAGTTTATTCAGTGGACTTATCAGCTGCTTTGTAAGAACCAGTGACCGTCACTGTTCCTGTGCTGTGGGTAGCTGCCATCCAGTTGACCCGGTGCTGATGCTCACACAATGGAATGCCGTACTGCTTGACTGCCCTCTCAAAGGTTTGCTGTCTTAATTAACAATTCATTGTTGTCAAGTCAGAATCAGCTCATAGCTGACCCTCCAGAGAGCTTTCCAAGGCTATAAATTACACAGGGAGAGATTGCCTGTATTTCTGTTGAGGAGCTGTTGGTGGATTCGAACTGTGTTCCTTTGGGTTGTTAGTACATCTTAGATCACCAGAGCTTAACCACAGGTACGTTGTTGTTAGGTGGATTCAAGTCATCAGAGTGACTCAGCTTTGGGGTTACCAGTTCAACTCCCTGTGGACTGCATCACCAATTCTAGTGTTGCTGTGTCAAAAAGAACATAAATGGGTGGCTTTAACAAACAGAAATTTATTTTCTCAAAGTTTCAGAAGTTGCTAGTCCTAATTCCGGGTACAGGCTCCGGAAAAAGGCTTTTCTGTGTGTTGATTCTGAGGGAAGGGCTGTTGCCAAGGTCTGTTCTTGGCAGTCTTGATAATTTCATGTGGTATGGCATCTCTCTTCCCCCATCTTGACTTGCTTTATTGGCTCCTTTTCAAACTCAAAAAAGAGAGATTCAGGCATAGCCTATACTCATAGTACTACCAGGCAGGGAGCTCCAGTGGCCTAGCGGTAATAAAGTGCACTGCCAAGGCGAAGGCAAAGGGTTCAAATCCTGATCCTAACACAACAACTGCTTCATTAGCATAGTAAAACCCATTCCCAAATGGAATTCTAACCACAAGTATGTTGTTTTTTTGTTTCTTGAAGTTGGAATTGATTCTAACTGATTCCAGTGGGTTTTCAGAGGCTGTAAATTACATAGGAGGTGGTTGCTTATTTTTTTCGCAAGGATCAGCTGTTGGATACAAACTGTGTTCCTTTGGGTTGGTGGTGCAGCTTCTTATCATTACACCACCAGAGCTCAATTATGGGTATGTTGTTGTTAGGTGCCATTGAGTTGAGTACAACTCCTAGCAACCCTATGAACAACTGAACCCTGTTCTGTCCTGCACCATCTTAGTCCTGCCAGCCCTTTGTCACAGTCACTGTATTGCTCCATCTCACTGAAGGTCTCCTCTCTCTTTTTGACCCTCCACCTTTCCAAGTATGATGCCCTTTTCCAAGGACCAGCCTATCCTAACAACATGCCCAAAGTATGTGGAACAAATTTTCACCATCCTTGCCTCTAAGGAGCACTCTGGCTACACCTCCTCCAAAACATTATCTATTTGCTCTTTTGTAGTCTATGGGCTATTCAGTCCTCTTTTTCCAGTATCACAGGTTAAAGGCATCAGTTCTTCTGTCATCTTTACTCATTGTCCAGCTCTTGGCTGAATAGCAGGTGATTGGAAAGACCATGGCTTGATAGGTGCACCCTAGTCTTTAAATTGATAGCAGTGCTCTTCAGTATTTTAGAGGAGTCCCCACCAGCAGGCTTGCAGCAGTGTAATACATCTCCTGACTGCTGGAATCAAGGGTGTGGATTGTGGATTGCAAGATGAAATCATTGACAACTTCACTTCCCCCCCACCCTCATCTGTGCTAAAGCTGCCTATTGGCCTAATCATGAGGATTTTTGTTTTCTGCATGTTGAGATGCAACCCATGTTGAAGGATGTTGCTCTTGCTTTTCTGCAAACAGGTGTTTCAAGCCCTTCTCAGTTTCAACAAGCAAGGTTGTGCCACCTACATAATGCAGGTTGTTGATGAGTCTTTCTTCAATCCTTATGCTCCATTCTTCCTCATAGAGCCCAGCTTCACAAATTATTTGTTCAGCATACAGAGTGAATAAGTATTGAGAAAGCATACACCCTAGAAGCACACCTAACCCCTACATTACAGGTACAGGAGTTAGGGCTTTTATCATATATTTCTTAGACACAATTCATAACAATTGAGGGTTGGCCTATTGTTAACTATGCATAGATTCACCGACTGGTTTTCAGACTCGATCATCAGCCCTTTCTTGCTCATCTGTCTAGTCTGTTCCAGTTGCACTGGAGCCTGTTAGCAGCATGGCAAGATGTATGCTCCCGCTGACAGGTGGTGACTGTGGGTGAGACACACCGGACAAATATTAAACTGGGCCTCCATACTGGGCAGTGGGAATTCTACCACTGACTGAAGACATTCTACTAGGTGCTGGCAGACCATTCACAGGTAGTTCTTGTCCTCTTCAGGCTTGGTCTAGGGTAGAGCTTGGAAAGCTTTTCTATAGAGGGCCCAGACAGAAAACATTTTTAGTATTACAGGGGCATAAGGTTCCTCCTCTTGTCACGTGACCGTGTTTACAACGTATAAACAATGAGCATGGCTGTGTTCCAGAATAATTTTAATGTAGTTTTTTTTGGCAGTCTGGATTTGACACATGGTGTGTAGTTTTCTGCCTTGTGGGCTGTTGAGCAGATAGAGGGTTAAGGATCACAAATAAGTTACTACAAATTGTGGTCATGATAAGTAAGAAATACAGATTCCACATCAGAGTCAAGAGAAGAGTTCTCTGAAAATGTGACATTTAAGCCAAATGGTGAGTAGGAGGTGGCCAGGGGAGGTGGAGAGAGAGTGTCCCAGTAAGGAGGAAACTGAGTGTAATCTTCTAAGGGGACAAGAAATGACCAGATTGGTCCTGAGCATCTTAAGTAATAACAGTCTACAGTTCTTGCCAAGAAGTGTACATTCTTTTCTCTTACACACACACACACACACACACTCGCATGCACACTCTCACAAACTGCAACTTCTTTTGGTTAAAGAAGGTAGTTGTTTCTCTTACTCTGAAACATAATTCATTTTAGTTTCATGAAGTTTAAAAAAGCCTATAAAGTAGATAATCCCCTCGCCCCAACCTCCCAGTAGTCATAACACAGAGATGAATCATATTAGCACATTTTGTTTGGTGTATTTTTTGGTAGATGTTTTTTTTTGTGCCATTGTTGGAGAATAAAGAGTAACCTTGCACATAATTCTGATGTTAGGTATAAAACAGTTCACTCCTTATAACTCCTTTTTTACCTTCGGGTGCTGTTTTCTCTTTGTGCTTTTTAAAAATTAATACTTGCTTTTTCATTAAGTATTAAAGCACTTCTTTTTAAACCTACATAAAGATTTACAGTCCTGAAACTAACACGTGCGCGCGCACACACACACACACACACAGACACACACACACACACACAGACACACACATCTCTTCTTGACTATATCTCCTCAGAGGTCGAAGGCCACCTCTGTAACTTTGTGACTCCTTCAGTTTCTACAGTTGTGTGATTCAAGAGTAGAATGCTTTTTTTTTTTTTTTTTTTGAGAGTCAGATATGAGTTTCCTCCTGCCATTGTAACAAAAGATCACAAGTTAGTTTCACACAATACAAGTGTGGTTTAGTGTTCTGGAGATCAGAAGTCACAATGGACCTCCCTGGGCTAAATTCAGGTTGTCAGCAGGACTGCTCAGCTTCTAGGGCTCTAAAAGGAATTCTTTCCCTTACCCTAACTATGTCTTAGTGGATGGCATCTCCTTAGCACTTTGGAGAGGTTCCTGACAGCAGATTTTCCCAATGTGATACTCCTTTAGATTTCTTGACTGTTGGTACTAAGCGTGTTGATTGCAGATGAAATTGTTGACAGTTTCAGTCTTTTCTCCATCTATTATAATGTTGCTTATTGGCAATAAGTTATGCCTAATCCATATTATGATCTTCTCCATTGCTTGCAATGTATCTGAAAGTCGGACAGTGACTAAGGATGACAGATAAATTGGTGCCTTTGAGTTGTGGTGTTGGAGAAGAGTTCTGAATACCCCATGAATTGTCAAAAGAAGAATCACGTCTGTCTTAGAGAAATTATGACTAGGATGCTCCTTGGAGGCAAGGATGGTGAATCTTCATCTTATATTCTTTAGGCATGTTGTTAAGAGGGACAAATTCTTAGAGGAGGACATCATAGTTGGAAGGATTGGAGTAGGAGAGGAAGCCTTTCATCAGATGGATTAACATGGTGACTCTAACAGTGGGCTCAAATATTTTAAAGTTGATGAGGATGGCAGAAGATAGGGTGGGATTCATATCTGTTATTCAAGGGTTTCTGTGAGTTGCAGTTTACTTAATGACATATAACAGCAGCAGTGGATGGTGTAGTCAGTCATTGCTAACCTAAAGATCATGTGTCTCTGACAATTTGAATCTAGCTCTGTGTGGGAGAAAGATGAGCAATATCATCTCCCATGTGATTTACAACCTTGGAAACCTGCTAGAGGGTCAGCTATGACACAGTTTCAACTTGACATAATGGGTTAATTAGAGACCACCCACATTCTTTGGCTCATGGCCCTTAGTCAGTGGTAGCAGAGATGAGTCATCCCAGCTCATATCCCTTTCAATTTATCTAATCTTCTGCATAAATCTTCCACTTTTGAGGGCCCTTGTGATTACCTTGAGCCTATTTTATCATCTAGAATACTCACATTAAAGCAGTGCTTAGGGCACACTTCAAACCACTCCATTCTGCATTGAAACCATTCTTTGTGGTGAACTGATCAACAACTTTCATTTTCAGCTGTGACCTTAAGTCTCCTTAGCCATGTGACCTGTCTGATTCACAGGTTCCAAGGGTTAGGGCACTGACTGACGTCTTTGTTGTTAGGTGACTACATGACTGTAATTCCTAGGCATTGTGACTACAGCTCCTAGTAAGCCTGTGAGCAAGAGATGCCAACCTTGCCCTATCCTATACCATCTTCCTGACCTTGATCTCAAGCCCATTGTTGCAGTCACTGTCAGTCTTGTTGAGGAGCTCCCTCTTGTTTGAGAACCTTTTGTTTTTGTTACCATGATATCTTTCCCCCCTCCCCCCGCAAAGACTGTCTCCTCTTGAAAACATGCCCAAAGTAAGTGAGATGAACTTTTCCTATCTTTGCTTCCAAAGTGTAGCTTGGGTGTGCTTCCTCCAAGACAGTCTTGTTTGAGTCACCTACAACTCCTGTTTTTAAATGCCACCGAGTTGCCTGTGACTCAGAGTGACCCTGTGTACAACAGTTCTGAAGCCTGCCCTGTCCTGAGCCCGTCTCACTGACTCTGACACACCTACCTGCATTACCCCAGCTACTGTGTCAGCCCATCTCATCTGGAGTCTTCCTCTCCTGTGCTGTCCCTCCACCCTTCTATGCATGATGTCCTTCTCCAGGGACTGGTCTCTCCTGGCCAGATGCCCAAAGTGTGTGAGAAAGAGCTTCAAAATCCTAACTTCCAAAGAGAAACTTGTTTTCACTCTCTCCAAGAGAGATCTGTTTGTTTTCTTCACAGTCTGTGGTATGTTCAAGACTTTCTCCAGCACCACAACTCAAAGGCATCAATTTTTCTTATGCTATCCTAAGTCATTGTCCAGCTCTCTAAAGCATAGCAAGCAATTACAAAGACCATGAAGAAATTATTCTGCCTACCAAAGTAAATTTTGTGTGGTGGTTGGGGGCATAGACTTTGGAGTCTGATTGTGTGAATGTGAACAATTTCACTGATAACAAGCTGTAAGCACTTGGATATAGTTACTCAGTTTCCCATGCTTCCATTTTCTAATCTTTAAAATGGTGTTTAATGATGCATATACCTCTTTCGGGTTATTGTAAGGATGAGAATGACTAATATACATTTCAATTGAGTAAGTTGTTGGCTTGGTAGCCTAGTGGATAAGGAGTTGCACTGCCAACCCAAAGAGAGGCAGTTTGAATCTGCTAGCAGTTCCATGCTATAAAGATGGGCAGTCTTCTCCCATGTGACTTCTAATTTCTGAAAATCCACCAGATAGACGGCTATGAGTTTTTTCTGACTTGACATCTTACACACATACAGACACACAAATATGTGTACATGTACACTTACATGAAGTGGGTAATAACTCAAACTCATTGATGTTTCAAATGCGAAAATGGTTACCCATGATGGACAGTGTTTGGTGGAGCTCCCCGATTAAAACAAGCTTGGAAGCAGGAGTGGCATCCACTTCCATAATAGCTTGCCTCCTGAAAGTCTACGAATGTAGAGAAAGGATGAAAGTCACTTAAGTGTTTAGATATTTCTTTCAGAGTCTCTATGAGTCGTCTACGACTTAATGGCACTCATCAACAATATTGCGGAGTTAACTTTAGTGTCAGTGTTGTCCCTGCCTTTCTCTGAGCGGCCTACGGAACAATTGTCCTGCGGTTTTTGCGTCTTCAATTACCTGGGAAGATGGACGGGGTCTGAGACTGGCCTCTAAGCTGCCCAGCTTTCAGCTAGTCGGACGCCTGTACCCCCTCTCTGAGCGGCCTGCGGAACAAATGTCGCGCGGTTTTTTCGTCTTCAATTACAGTGACCCTATAAACAACAAAGCTGAAACTTCCTCTATCACGCACCATCCTCACGATCTCCAGTATGCTTAAGCTCATTGTTATAGTCATCATGTTAATTTATTTTGTTGAGGGTCTTCCTCTTCCTGTGACTCGCCACCTTTTCCAACATGATGTCTTTTGCCAAGGTCATGTTCCATTGACAAAAATCTGTTGCCAAGTGCCTCTTTAAAGTCTTAAAGAACAATAATGTCAATTTAAAGACTAAAGTGCTTCTGACACAAGTCATGACATTTTCACTTCATATGCATCTAAAAATTAGACACTGACTAAAGATGACAGAAGGGGACCTCTGGTGGTCTAGTGGCAAGAAGCTGCACTGAGCTTTTCTATGAAGATGGCGCTGAAAGCGAAGAAGGAAGCCCTTGTCCCTCCCAAAACTGAAGCCAAAGCAAAGGCATTAAAGGCCAAGAAGGCAGTCCTGAAGGGCATCCACAGCCAAAAAAAAAAGATCTGCACATCACCCACCTTCCGGCAGCCTGTGACTCCGAAGACAGCTGAAATACCCCTGGAAGAGCACCCCAGGAGAAAAGGAGAAACAAGCCTGACCACTAGGCCATCATCAAATTTCCCCTGACCACTGAGTCAGCTATGAAGTAGATAGAAGATAACAACACACTTGTGCTCATTGTGGATGTCAAGGCCAACAAGCACCAAATTAAACAAGCTGTAAAGAAGCTCTATGACATTGAGGTGGCTAAGGTCAACACTTTGATTAGGCCTGATGGAGAGAAGAAGGCCTATGCTCGACTTGCTCCTGATTATGATGCTTTGGATGTTGCCAACAAAATTGGGATCATCTAAACTGAGTCCAGCGGGCTAATTCTAAATATAAATTTTTCTCACCATAAAAAAAAAAAATAAATAAAAAAGAACCTGCACTGAAATCCCAAAGGTGTGTAGTTAGAATCCACCAGATGCTGTTCTGGAGAAGGAGGGGCAACTTCCTCCTGTGCCAGTTGGATCCAGTTTGACACTACACAACAACAACAACAGGGTTAATGACTGAAATAAAGAAGTAAAATTTAAAAAGACATTAAAAAAGTAAATTTAAAAAAATAAAGATGACAGAAGGATTATGGTGCCTTTGGATTGTGGTGTTGGAGCAGAGTATCCCATGGAATATCCCATAGACTGTCAAAAGAACAAACAAATCTGTCTTGGAGAAGTGTGACCAAGATAATCCTTAGAGGCACATGCTTTGGGTTGAGTGTTGCATGTGTTTAATGTTTGGTGAGCGGTTCTATTATCCCCAAAAATGCCTTGGAAGAAATGCCTGGTGATGTATTTCCAGACTTTTGTAATTAAGGCCTTGGGTACTTAGAAATCTTTGTTATTTTTGACCTTTCTTGTGTCTCTTCTCTACCTTGTATAAATGTGGGAAGCAGCATGTCCTAGAGTTGCTTTAGAGTGCTCTTGGCAAGTAGTGTAACTTCCCTGGGCCTTGGTTTCTCCATTTGTGACATGCCATAGCAGATCCTAAAGGCTCTTTCCTGGTCTCTTGTGTTTTTCCATACTTCCTTATCCCCTGCTGTGGCCATGTTCTCACTGGTTTTGCAGACCTTGTAATAATACCATTGTTCTCCTGCTTTCTTCCTCTTCTTCAGGAAGAACTTTTAACTTTTAACTTTTTTTAAAAAAAGTTAAATAAATTGCTTTAAAAAGAAATTCCTTCCTATACCATCTTATGCATGTATGATTCATCCTTCCTGGGTCTTTGTTACTGTTGTTTATTTTGTGCTTTGTGCCACCCCTCTGCAGTCACAGCTGTGCTCTGAAGGACTAGTATTATCGTCTTCTTGTTGGAGCTTGGCCCAGCCCAGAGTCTATTTTTACTAAAGTTGAATGCATTGTTTCTCAGAGGTTGCCATATTCTTTATGGATGGAAATAAGAATTCTATTTCTTATATCTGCAGAACCTATGATTTTACCCTCCTCTGGACATGTTCTTTGTTCAGTATCTGGCCATATAACTTATTTTTCAGTTCCTCCTGTTTGCCTTTTGTACCACTGTCCCGGGTGCTGGCAGTGGATTTGCATTTGCTTGGATTTGTCATCCATGGCCAGTTGTGCTGAATTCTCTCTGCCACACCGTGGAGCAGATAGACTGAGGAGAGTCAGCATCTCTTCAGAAAACCAGACCCCAGAGAAGTGAAGTAACCCAAAATCAAAGGCAGGCTCCTATTAGGGAGGAAAAAAGTGTTCAGATACAACTCTCAGGTGTAGAGGACCTTAGGCAGTTGGTCTGTAAGGTTATAATTTACTGGCATTCCAATACATTTTATATCACAAAAATAAGATATGCTCTTTGTAACAAAACACCACTCTCTCCCCATAACAAAAATTAAAAAATTTGAGAAGTTGAGAAGAATAACCCCCTTCTTGACCTCTCATCACCCAGTCCTATTCTCCAGACAACCAGTAGCTACTGTTAAAAAGTTTCTCAAGTGTTAAATTGTGGTGTTGTTATTGTTAGGTGCCATTGAGTAGAGTACTATGCATAGTGACCCAGAGAACAACAGTGACCCTATGAACCCTGTCCCATCCTGTGCCATCCTCATAATCTCTGACATGCTTGATTGCTACAGTCACTCTGTCAATCCATCTAGTTGAGGGTCTTCCTTTCTTTACTGACCTTTCACCTTTCCAAGGATAATGTCCTGCTTTGAGGAATAACCTCTCCTTTAGCAACATTTCCAAAGTATTTGAGATGAAGCTTTGTCATCCTTCTACAAAACATATATGTTGTTGTTGTTATGTGCCATTGTTTGGATTTCCATTCATTCATTGTTACACACTTTCCTCCCTGCCCACCCTGCCTTCTCAGTTCCCTTTTCTCTTTGAAAAGTAGGGAAAAAAAATTAAAAAATTCTTTTCCTTTTTCCCCCTGCCCCCCTCCCCACCCCAAGTCCATTCCCCTATGCAGCTTTCTTTTTGGACTCTTGTCATGACAGTAATACCTAATCATATGTTCCTCCTAAACAGTTCTCCCCCTTATCTGATTCTATGTTGTATACATTATTTATCCCCTCCTAGTTTACCCCCAATTCTGATGTCACTCACTCTTTATAACAGTGGCACTATGCAGTATTTGTCCTTTTGTGACTGAGATATTTTGCTCAGCATAATGTCCTCCAGGGTCACGCATTTTGTATAGTATTTCATGAGTTCCTTGTTTTTCAATGCATCGTGTGAATATACCAGAGTATCTCTCTACATTAATTTGTTGATGGGCACTTGGTTGTTTCTAACTCTTTGCTGTTGTGAGGAAAGCTGCAATACTCATGTATGTGCAATTTATCTACTTGAGTGGCAGTTATGGCTTCTTTTGGGTATATTCCCAGTAGTGGAATTGCTGGGTCAAATGGTATTTCTGTTTGCAACTTTTTTTTCCTGGAATAACATACATTTTTATTCATTCTATTATTTTTGTAATAGCAGTCTGTATGCTGCTTTAAATTTTTTCTTCTTCTTCTTCTTAATTTTAATGAAACTTTACAGAGATTTTGGATTTCTATTCATTCATTGTTGCACTTTTCTTCCTGCCCACCCCTCCCTTCCAGTTCGTTCTTCTCTTTGAAAAGTAAAAGAAAAATTCTTTCATTGTTATACAATCCTTCCCCCCAAGTCCACTACACTATGCAGCCTTCATTCTGGACTCAATGTCATGGCAATAGCACCTAAACGTATATACTTTTAAAAAAGTTCTCTCATCTATTTCAATGCAGTATACATAATTTATCCCATCTTTCTCAGTCTCCCCCTGCAACCCCTATATTTGCAACTTTTTGAAAAAGTGCCATATAACCTTCCATAGTGGTTGCACCATTTTATACTCCCACCAACAGTGAATAAGGGTTCTAGTTTCTTCACAACCTCGCCAGCATTTGTTGTTTACTGCTGTTAAATTTTGCTATTCTTTCTGGAGTGAGATATTATCTCATAGTTGTTTTCATTTGCATCTCTCTTAGAGCTGGGGATTTTAAACATTTCATGTGTGTGTTTGCCATCTGAATTTCTTCTTTGGTGAAGTGTATGTTCATATCCTGTGCCCATTTTACAACTGAGTTATTTACTTTTATCTTGCTGTGGTGCTCGAGTATTTTATAAATTTTATTATCAGACGCGTCATTACCGAATTTTTCCCCCAGTCTGTGGCTTTCCTTTTTACCCTGTTGGAGGTGTTGTTGGATGTGCATAAGGATTTTATTCTTAGAAGGTCCCATTCATTTATTTTATCCTCTTCTGATTGAACGTTTTTCAGGATGTTTGGAAAACTGTTTATGTTGTGGATTAGGGCTTCTAGAGTTCTTCCAAGCTTTCTCTAATGAAGTTTATAGTCCTTGGTTTTAGTCCTAGATCCTTGATCCACTTTGAGTTGGTTTTTGTCTATGGAATGAAATGTGGATCTTGCCTGAGTTTTTTACAGATAGTTTTCCAATTTTAACAGCACCATTTGTTAAAAAGACTGCCATTTCCCGACCTAACAGCTTTAATCTCCTTGTCAAAAATCAGTTGACCATAGGTAGATGGACTGATTTCTGGGTTCTCAATTCTATTCCATTGATCTTTATGTCTGTCATTGTACCAGTACCACACTGTTTTGACTACCATGGTAGCGTAGTAGGATTTGAAATCAGAGAGTTGGATGCCACCTACCTTGTTTCTCTTTTTAACACATTGCTGCACACTTTTTAAATTGATGACCGTGCTTAGAAACACATTTGCTGTCATTTGTGGCAACATGTTGAAGGAGTGCTTTGCATATTTGGGGCCTCTTTCCATTCCAAATGAAATTGGAGATTGCCATTTCCATCTTGTTGAAGAATGGACTTGGTATTTGTATTGGGATTGCCTTGAACATAAAAATTGTATTTGGTAGTATTTCCATTTTCACAATATTGAGTCTTCCTATCCATGAGCAAGGGATATTCTTCAATTTCTCCAGGTTTCTTTTTGTTTCTTGTAGTAATATTTTGTAATTTTCTTTGAATAGATCCTTTGTGCTTCTGGCTAGATTTATTCCCAAGTATTTAATCTTGTGATTAGTTATTGTGTAGTGTATTGTTGTTCTTTGCTCCAGCTCTGTATCCTCTTTGCCACTGTAGCGAAATCCAATTGATTTTTTTTTTTTTTAAATATTGAACTTGTATCCTGCTAGTTTGCTGAATGGGTCAATTATGTCCAGTAGTTTTCTAGTTGAGTCTTTAGGGTTTTCTAAGTATACTAGTATATCACCTGCATAGAGAGATAATTTTACCTCCTCTTTGCCAATTTGGAAACCTCTTACTTTCTTCTCTTCTTGCTATCGCTAAGACTTTCAATACAACATTGAACAGGAGAGGTGATAGTGGGCATCCTTGTCTAGTTCCTGTTCTTAAAGGGAGTATCTTTAATCTCTCTCAGGTGAGAACAATGTTGGCTCTGGGCTTTGCGTAAATACTTTTTATTGTGTTGAAGAAATTCCCCTCTAATCCTATTTTGTTGAGTGTTTTAATCAGGAAAGGGTGTTGGATTTTGTCAAAGGCCTTTTCTGCATCAATCGATAGGATCATGTGGTTCTTGTTCTTTGCTTTGTTAATATGATAAATTACACTGATTGTCTTTTTAAATTTTTATTTATTTATTTATTTTTTACAGAGGTTTTGGATTTCCATTCATTCATTGCCGCAATTTTCTCCCATCCCACCCCTCCCCACCAGCTTGCTTCCCCATCCGAAGAGAGAAAAAAGAAAGAAAAAAATATTCCTTCATTAGTATACAATTCCCCCGCCCCTTCCCCCCACCTCCCACCCCGAGTACACTTCTCTATGCAACCTTAATTCTGGATTCCTGTGCTAACCATAATACTCAATCATATATCACTTCTAATCTGTTCTTTCCCTCATCTGTTTCAATACAATATACATAATTTATCCAGTTTTTTTTCTGTCATACCCCCACCCTGATGACAGACCCATTCTACAACAGTGGCACCATGCAGTATTTGTCCCTTTGTGACTGAGATATTTCACTCAGCATAATGGCCTCCAGGGTCACCCACTTTGAATAATATTGCATGAGTTCCTTGTTTTTTCAATGCTGCGTAGTATTCCATTGTGTGGATATACCACAGCTTCTCTATCCATTCGTTTGTTGATGGGCCCTTAGGCTGCTTCCAACTCTTTGCTATTGTAAACAAAGCTGCAATAAACATGGGTGTGCATATATCTGCTTGGATGGCAGACATGGTCTCTCTGGGGTATATTCCCAGTAATGGGATTGCTGGGTCAAATGGTATCTCTATTTGCAATTTTTTGAGAAAGCGCCACACCGCCTTCCCCAATGGTTGCACCATCTTACATTCCCACCAACAGTGAATAAGAGTTCCAGTTTCTCCACGTCCTCGCCAGCATTTGTTGCTTGCTGTTCTATTTTGCTATTCTTACTGGGGTGAGATGATATCTCATAGTTGTTTTGTGATTGCTTTTCTTATGTTGAAACATCCTTGCATACCTGTTAGGAATTCCACTTGGTCATGGTGGGTTGTTGTTTTTTTTCCTTGTGGTGTGTGGTTTGTCTTTTTTTTTCTTTTTTTATGTATTGTTGGATTCTATTTTCCAAGATTATTTTCAGGATTTTTGTATCTATGTTCATGAGAGATACTGGCCTATAGTTTTCTATTTTGGTGGTGTCTTTACCTGGCTTTTGGTATCAAGGATATGTTTGCTTCTTAGAATGAGTCTGGGAAAATTCCATGTTTTTCTATTTTCTGAAATTCATTCTGTAGAATTGGTGACATTTCTTCTCTGAATGTTTGATAAAATTTCACTTGTAGAACTATCTGGTCCAGGGCTTTTTTGGTTGGAAGTTATTTTATTACTTTTTCAATTGCTTCTTTTGTAATGGGTCAGTTCAGATGTTCAATTTTGGTTTGTGTCAGTTTGGGTGGTTTGTGAGTTTCTAAGTATTTGTCCATTTCCTCTAGGTTTTCATATTTGTTTGAGTTTAATTTTTCATAATATTCCATTGTTAGCCTTTTTATTTTAGTTGATTCTGTTGTGATGTTGCTTGTTTCATCTATTATTTGTGGTTTTTGCTTCTTTTCCCTTGTTAGTTTTGCTGTTGGTTTGTTGATTTTATTGACCTTTTCAAAGAATCGACTCCTAGTTTTGTTCATGGTTTCAATTGTTCTTCTGTTTTCTATTTCATTTATTTCTGCTCTAATTTTTATAATTTCAGTTTTTTTAGACGGCATCAGGTTTTCTTGCTCTTTTTTTATTTGTTGGAGATGTTGGATTAGACAGTCAGTAGTCATTTTTTCTTACCTTTTGATATGTTTGCTTCTTGCTATAACTTGATCTCTAATTACTGCTTTGGCTGTTTCCCATAGCTTTTGGTAAGTGGTGTTTTCATTGTCATTTGTTTCAAGAAACTTTTTTAAGATTATTTTTTATTTCTTGTAGTACCCACTCGTGTTCAACGAAGATGTTATTCAGCTTCCAAATGTGTGGTTTTTTTTCTCCTTTACCCTCTTAATTTCTAATTTTGTAGCATTGTGATATGAAAGGATGCTTTGTATTTTTTCTATTTTTTTTTTTTAATACATTGATGCTTGCCTTGTATCCTAAAATGTATCTGTTCTGGAGAACGTTCCGTGCACTTTGGAGTAGAAGCTGTACTGTGCTTTCTTTGGGTGCATTAGTTTATAAATACCTGGGATGTGTTTTGTATTATTATTTACTTTTTTTTTTAGTCCATGGGCTATTCAACAATATACTTCTCTAACACCTTAGCTCAAAGGCATCATGTGGTGGGGGCTCAATGTCTTATTAATCTAATAAATAGCTTTCCAGTATTGCCTCACACACGCTGATCATCTGTTACATATTTTGACTTACCACAGTATCTTGAACACATTTCCATGGCTGTATAAAGAGTAGGAATCTCTTGTTGAAGCAAATAATTAATGTGCTGGAGTCTAATACAAAAGTTAAAGGTATGAGCCACCCAGAGCCTTCTTGGGAAGAAAGGCTTGGTTTCTTCTGAAAAATCAGCCACTGAAAACCCTATAGAACATAGTGCTACTCTAACACATCTAGGGATGCCACGAGACAAAAGTCAACAGGAGAACCATTGTTTATGTATAAAGCAATATTCTTTTTTAAAGAGCTGTAGGGTCTTCTTGGGAGCTCTGGTGGCCTAATGGATAAGGAGCAGTACTACCAACTCAAAGCAAGTGGTTCAAATCCACCAGTTGCTTGAGAGAAAGATGGGAAATCTCATCCTGTCTGATTTACTGCCTCTGAAACCCTTTGGAGGGTCAGCCATGCTTTGCTTCTGTCTCAATGGCAGTGAGTTGAGTTGTTGACATAGTATTTTGTCATGTAGTTTCTTACTATTATAGGACTTGTGTACTGTCAAGTTGAAACTGGCCATTACCTGACCCTCCAGTGGGTCATTCTTTCCATATCCATTTTCCATGTTGATGGAAATGTAGCAAGAGAAGGCTAAGCTGGGCATGGCTGCTCATGTCAGGTCCACATTAGCAGCTTGTTGTTGTTGTTGTTGTTGTTAAGTGCCGTCAAGTCGCAGGCGACTCATAGCGACCCTATAAAGGAGAGTCCTTGACGCTTGGGTGCCTTTCATCCTCTCTCCAGCTTCATAGGGTTTCTGGAGGCAAGCTATTATGGAAGTGGATGCCACTCCTGCTTCCAAGCTTGTTTTAATCGGGGAGGTCCACCCCACTCTCTGTCTGCATTGGGTAGCCAATGATGCATTTGACACATCAGTGTCACAGTGTTCAGCCTCACAGCAACCACAAGTGGCTTTGGTATGGCAACTTGTACACCAGGGCTATACGACCTAGAGGAATGTCTGAACAGAAACAATAAAAGACCTTTTGGACTTGAAGCCACCTGCTGCCTTAAACCCTAGGCCAAGCCTGACTTGCCTGGCTCCTGGAGGCAGAGTAGTCCTCCACGTCCAAAACCTGCCACAACACCCGCGCACACAGCACCATACTCTCTCTGGCAACCAGGTCATAGCAGCCCTGGGTGCAGCAAACCTGGGATAACGTGGCCGCCTTCTCTCCTCTCTTCCCCTTTTGGGCTTGAAGTCCCCTGCTGCCTTAAACCCTAGGCCAAGCCTGGCTTTCCTGGCTCCTGGAGGCCAAGTAGTCCTTCACGTGCAAAAACTGCCACAACACCCGCACACACAGCCCCATGCTCTCTCTGGCATTAGCAGCTTACTCCCTTGCGAATTTGTTTGGTGATATGACTAGATTCTGGCCAGTGGAGTGTAAGTGAAAATGATGTGTGTAGCCTCTCAGAGCACTCTTCCAAGGGAAGGAGTGATTCCTGTCCTTGTCTGCTTCTGAGTGGTTGAGGGTATGTGTTGGCATGAACTAGAAATGGCTTTCTTAATTCCAAAGATGGAGCTGACTCTAGAGAATGGTGGAAAAAGACAGAAGTTAACTTAGCCTCCTTACACTGTAGTGCTGAGTAGCTTCTTCCTATCCATGTACATGAAAGAGAAAGAAATGTCTGTTTTGTTTAAGACACACTGATACTGTGTTTGGATGTTTCTAAGTGATTGGATCCTTTCTCTCATTGCTGCTGAATTAAAACCACTCATAATGGACCCTCCAGAGGGTTTTCAGAGGCTGTAAATCACACAGGAAGAGACTGCTTGTCTTTCTCTTGTGGAATGCATTATGGATCTAAACTACTTGCCTTGGGATTGGCAGCACAGTTACCTACTAGGACATCAGACTATTATGCAGATGAAACAACTTTGCTTACAAAGAGTGAGGAGGATGTGAAGCACTTGCTGCAAAAGATCAAAAACTATAACCTTTAATATAGATTGCATCTCAACACCAAGAAAACAAAAATCCTCACCTCTGGACCAATAGGCAACATCATGCTAGATGAACAGATTGAACTTGTCAATGCTTTAATTTTATTTGGATCCATGATCAACACCCAGGGTAATAGCAATCAAGAAATCCAAAGATTTGTTGCATTGGGAAAATATGCTGTCAAGGATTTCCCAAAGTTCTAAGGAGCAGTGATGTCCGTTTAAAAGCTAAGGTGCTGGATGAAATATGTTTACAGCATTGAAGTCTATGGGGGAGAGAATAGTCTAAAAGTATTATATTTTAGGGCATTATTTTTATTGTAGGAGTATGCAATGAGGGTTGCAGAGTGGATTATATTGGGGGGTAGGGGGTGGGGTTTGGGGAGGTGCGGGGGGGATTGTGTACCAATTGAGGGAGTTTTTCTTTTGCTTTTCAAGGAGAGGAGCAAATGGGGGGGGGAGGGGGGAGGGGTTTGTGCGGGGAGAAGGGTGCAACAATGAATGAATGGAATCCCAAAATCTCTGTAGATGTTCATTGAAATGAAAAATAAACAACCTAAATTTAAAAAAAAAAAAAAAAAAGCTAAGGTGCACCTGAGTCTTTTCGTTTACTTGCTTTGCATCTGACAGTTGGACAGAGTAGACTGTCCCATAGGGTAGTAAACTAGTTATTCGAAGAGTGATGCCTCTCTGGCAGTTCAAATCCACAGAAGGAAAATGAACACTTTCTTCCTATGTGATTCACATCCCTGTAAAATCTGTTGGAGGTCAAAATGAGTCAGTTCAGACTTGATGGCAATGAGCAATTCCTTTTATGCTGATAAGACCTAATTAAAGAAAACCCTGTTCCCAAATGAGATTACATTTAGAAGTATAAGGACTTGGATTTCCAACTCATAGTTTGGGGAAGGAAGAGGCAATTCAGTCTGTATCACACAACTTCACCTCCTTACCTATTCAGCTCCTGTGTGTGTGTCTGGTGCAAGGGAATGTGTACTCTTGACTTGCTAGATTGCAGTGGGGTGGTGACCTCAGGGATGAGCCACTTTTCACTGAGGGCGTGGTTAGCTCACTTTCCACTGCTCCAGTGCCATGCTCCTGGATTCTGGATACGTGCTCTCCCCAGACTTCCCAAGTTCACTCTGTCCCTAGCCTCCCCTTATTCCCCAGAAAGGCATTCCTCTTATCCTCTGTCTAGTAATTTTTTAAGTATGATTTCCCACTGTTCCACCCTTCAATAAAAAAAAAAGTTAGGGCGTAGGAAAAAAGAAAAGAAAACCCTAGTCAGAAATTTTTCCAGTAGCAAAAATTGTGGACTAACTTCAATCTATTGCTATCTCATAAAGACAGATTTAATGAAATCTATTTCCATGTGCTGTGCTTTTATACCTGACACTCCTTCTGGGCTGTGTGCCATCTATTCTAATTATGCTTAAAAAATGGCTATTTGGTATATTTAATACACATTATTTACATTGATTTATGGTTCAGATATAGCTTTATTGGTGATTTTTATTGTGTCATAAAATTCTGCTATAATTTTAGTGTTACTAGAATAAAAAAGAATAAAGTCTGGTATATAAGGTTGTCTTTGTGAAGCTAATGAAAACACACACATGAAAATACAGTGAAATTATTTTGTACCCAAATGATCCCTGAAAGCAGATGATGGGGAAAGGAACTGAGATTGTTGAAACAGTGTGTCACTCACTCCCTCATTTCTAAGCTGACCCTCCAGCAGATTTTCTGAGGCTACAGATCACTCAGGAGGACAGTGCCCATCTTTCTGTTGGGCTGCTGGTGGGTTCAAACTGCCAGAGAGGTGCTGTCTTAGTGTTAGCAGTGCAACTATGGCAACAGAGCTCCCTGAAATGGTATATACAATCCACAAATCAAGTGGAAACAAAGACTATTTCAATAAGAGATTGAGGGTTGCTGGAGTTCTACTTGCTCAGAATCAGGTTATTAAAGACAACATATGTATATGCACATGTATACATATATGTTGTGATTATGTGCCATCTAGTCGCCTGAGACATCGACTGCTCTGAACCCTGCTCTATCTTGAGCCAGTTTCATTGTTTCTTATACCCTATAACCCCAGTCACTGAGTCAAACCATCTCATCGAGGGTCTTCCTCTCTTGTGTTGTCCCTCCACTCTTCCAAGCATGATGTCCCTCTCCAAGGAGTGGTCCTTCCTTGCAGCATGCCCAAAGTATGCCAGACTAAGCTTGAAAAATCCTTGCTTTCAAGGAGCAACCTGATTTCACCCTCTCCAGGGAAGACTTGTTTGTTCTCTTAGCAGTCCATGGTATATTCAGTACTCTTCTCCAGCACCACAGCTCAAAGGCATTTATTCTTCTGTCATCCTTAGTCATTGTCCAGCTCTCTGGCACATAGCAAATAATTGCGAAGACCATGGCCTGTATTAGGTGAACCTTAGTCTGAAGAGCCTTTGCTCTTCAGTACTCTGAAAAGGTTCCTGAAAGCAGACTTTCTCAACACAGTTCTTTTTTTGATTTCCTGGCTGCCAGTACCAAGAATGTTGATTGTGGAGCCAAACAAACTGAAGCTGTTAACAATCTCAGTCCCTTCTCCATCTAACATAATGTTGCCGGTTCGCCCAGTGGCGAGAATCTGTCCGTCTGTCCATCTATCCATCTAGTCTCTTATGGCCTAATTGTAAGGAGCTGTGCTACAATTCCAAAGGCACACAGTTTGAATTCACCAGCTTCTCTGTGGGAGAAGGTTGGGCTGTGAACTGTGGACAGGCTTTTCTTTAGACCTTGTTCCAGGCTTGGTCCAGGGATCTCTGGGGGTTTAGTGGTAAGAAATTGCACTGCCAATGCAAAGATACACAGTTTGGACCCATCAGCTGCTCTGCAGAAGAAAGATGGGCATTCAACTCCTGCGTGGCTTACTGCCTCTGAAAACCCCCTGGAGGGTCAGCTATAGGTGTTTCCAACTTGGTGGCACACAACAACAACAGCTACAACAGGCCTGATCCAAGCCGTGGTGCTTTCAGTTGGCTTTTTTTGCATCTGAAGGTTGAACAATAACTAAAGAATCCAAAGAAGAGTTGATGCCTTTGTATTGCAGAGTGCTGAATGTCCCATAGAGCACTGAAAGAATAAACAAACATGTCTCAGACAAAGTATACCAGGGTGCTCCTTAGAGGCAAGGATGGTGATGCTTTGTGTCCCATGTTTAGGACATGTTCTCAGGAGGGGCTGGTTCTTAGAAAAAGATGTCAGGCTGGGAAAGGTAGAAGGACCAGCAAAGGAGAGGAAGCCCCACCATGCGATGGACTGACGCAGTGACTGTCTCAGTGGACAAGAGCATGCGGACCATGAGGATGATGCAGGGTCTGTTGTTTGTAGTGTTGTTGTGAGTTGCCATGGACTTGAGGGCATTTAACAACATACAAGGAGCCTCAAGTTTCTGGTTTGCTAAATGGGGACAGTACTAGTGCTTGTCTCTCATAGAAAGGTGAGAATTAGTGCTATTTAGCTTAATTCCTGGTGCACAGCACAAGCACTCAAAACACAAACTCAAGCTAAATGCCGTTGAGCAAAACCAACTCATAGGTGAGCCTTCAGTAGCTTTTCAGATGCTGTAAAGGGCATGAAAGGAAACTGCTCATCTTCTCCCATGGAGCAGCTGTGCATTTGAACTGCCTGCTTTGTGCTTAACAGTGCAACTCCCTGCCAGCTGGGCCACCAGACCACTACATAGTGTATACTCTGAGTTGTTATGTGCTGTCAAGTTGGCCATGCCTCACAGTGACCCTATGCACAGTAACTCTGAACTCTGCTCTATCCTGGGCCAATCTCACTTCCTCTGACACATCTACTCTCATTACCCTAGTTACTGTGTCAATCCATCTCATCTGGGGTCTTCTTCACCTGATCTGACCCTCCACCCTTCCAAGTACAGTGTCCTTCTCCAAGGACTGGTCCTTCCTGGCAACATGGCCAAAGTATGTGAGACAGCCTCAGACTCCTTGCCTCCAAGGAGCAGCTTGACTTTACCCTCTCCAGGACAAATCTGTTTCTTCTCTTAGAAGTCCATGGTATGTTCAATATTGTTCTCCCAAACCACAACTCAAAAGCATTAATTCTTTGGTCCTCTTTGGTCATCATCCAGCCCTGTGATGCATAACAGGTAATTGCGAAGACCCTGGCCTGCACTAGGTGCACCTTAGTCTCTAGGCTGACATTGTTGCTCTTTAGCACTCTGGATAGGTCCCTGACAGCAGATTTTCCTAATGCAATTAATCTTTTGATTTCCTGACTGCTGGTGCCCAGAGTGTTGATGGTGGAGCTGAGCAGGCTGAAACTGTGAGCAATCTCAATTTTTTCTCCTCTAACACTAGAGTTATTATTCTCTTTCTAGAGTGTAACTCTTGAGTTCATGTATGTGGCTTATCTCTTAGATGCATTTGGAGATTAGCCTTCCTTGGACATTCTACCTTCTCAGTGAGGCCTTCCCTGACCACCACTATTCATGCTGCCCCATCCATTCCTACTCCTTGCAGTGCCTCTCTTCTACTCGCGGCCACCCCTCACCGTGTCCCCATTTCTTTATTTTTCTCTACTCATCACATTCTAATGTGTCATCCAGCAGACTTTGTTTTGTTCCAAGCTGCTTTCATTCACTAGAATGCACACTAATGCACACCGTGTGTGTGTGCCTCGCTCTCTCCTCCATTGTCAGTGCTAGAATAGTGTCCGGCATGTAGTGGATGCACATAATAACTCTTTATTAGAATGGAGATGTTGAGTCAGAAAGTGGTCACGACTCGACACCATCAAATATTTGAAAAGCAGCTGCTGCCACCTGAGCTGAAGATGTTTTATTTAGAAGCTTTGGGTGAGGGTTTGCTTATTTGCCTCTCAGTAATGGAGACCAGGCAAAATAGGTTTGAAGGGATGAGTATGTTGGGTGAGGAGAAACGTAGGAGTCACATGATTGATGTTTGCTTCTGACACCATTTCTTGCAGTTCGAGCACCATAAAAGCCCGGGGTGACTGGAGGACAGGCTCGTCTTGATAATTGACTCTTTTTAAGTATCATTTTACGGTCTTGTCTCTTTTACCTGGAATGAAACCTTTTGTTGTTTTTCTTTTCTAGGGCACCAATGCCTCTGCTCTGGAAAAAGACATTGGTCCAGAGCAGTTTCCAATCAATGAGCACTACTTCGGATTGGTCAATGTAAGTACAATAAAAAGAGGGGGCTCTGGTGGCCTAGTGGATAGAGTTAGTTAGCTCATAGGTGGATGGTTTAAATCCACCAGCTGCTTCAAGGGAGAAAGATGGGCGCTCTCTTCATGTGCTAGTTACAACCTCTGAAGACTTTCTGGGGGTCAGCTATGAGGTAGCCCCACCTTGACAGCACATAACATCAACTAGAGCTTATTAAATGGCCTGGAGTACTTGAAGCAACTCCACTTACCAATTTTTGAATCATTTTTTCCTTAGTCACCATAAGTGGCAAGTGTTGTGGAAGAGAAAATTTGATCTATTTTTTAAAAATTTGAATTGCCCCAAGGGTGAAAAAAAATCTATTTAACTTTTGCATCAGATTCTTTTTTATTTTTTTAAATTCCCACTCTGTAAGGAATTTCCTTTGCACACACGACTTTCATAACTATTTCATTGGTCTTTGTGGCCAACTCTGCTTTTATGTTTTCCCTTTATCATTTGAGTGACTTCTTCTGGTGGTCTTTGTTTCCAGTATATATCTGTACAGCCAGAACTTTAAAACTTCCCAGCTCATCACCAGTAACTGTTTAACTCTCTGACGTGATGGTGGTACCTGAAGCGGGGACTTTGTGTACAGGCCTTGATTGGAGCAGGTTGATCTCCGAATTCTCTTCTGTGTCTGCTCAGCAAGAAAACCATTTGCTGTTAGATTGTTTCTTATCTGCAGTCACTCCATGGGTGTTAGTAGAATTAGGCTCCATAGAGTTTCTAGTGGTTACTTACTTACTTACTTAATTTATTTTTTTTTTGAAGTAGAGCCTCAAGCCTTTCTTGCAAAATACCTCTGGATAGACTAGATGCAAACCAGGAACCTTTCTTTTAACAGCTACATTCACTCACAATTTGTTGCACCATGCGCAGTCAGGCCCCTTGTATATGGCCAGGCCCTACTTTCTTGCTAAGCTGATTATAACCGTAAAGGCAGTGTTATCTGCCATTCCTCTGAGCTTTTTTCCTCATCTGATCCTTTTTCCCTGTAGGAAAGTTATACGTGGCACAGTTACCAGGTTTTCTGGGACATCAGCTCTGAGTACCTTCTGTTAGTGCCTGGGTATGATAGACATTTTCCATTGGGGAAGCTGAAAATAATCCTGGAAAGTGAATGCCATCTTGTGGTTTAATGGAAAGAACCTTGGCTTTGAAGTAATACTGTCTTAAGTTATTTGAACTCTGCCTGTGTTGCTCACCAACTCTGTGATCTTGGGCAAGTTTCCTGTCCTGTCTAAGCTTCTGTTTCTCTGTCTGTTAAAAGGATATCAAAATATCTCTTGTTGTTGCCAAAACTTCAAGCCAAACTCACTGCCATTGAGTTGGTGGGAAAACTATTGGATTTCCAAGACTGTACATTTTATAGGAAGGCAGTCAATGCCTCCTGTGGAGCAAGTGGTGGATTCAAACTACTAACCTTTAGTTTACTAACCTATCCTGGGATGCATTGTGCCACTAGGCTTTCTTATCTCTAAGGTTACAGTAAGGAATGAATGACATCTCCCGTTGGACCTTGACAAGAGGCTGAGAGTAATACTGTGAACACTGAGTACATATGAGATCCTTTTCTTCTCTAGGCCACTGGGTCAGTACCGACTGCTTCTGAAAGGGGGTGTGGGAAAGGAAGAGATGTGAAGAAGGCAAAGAATGGAAGGAGGGAGGCTGGAGTCCTGGAACGTAGGAAGGTGAAATACAGACATCAGCTTTGACACAAACTCATTTAGCCATTGGAAAGGCCTTAATGTAGCTCAATGAAGGAACCCTATTTCATAGTTTGTGGAGGTATTGTGAGAGCTAGATTTTTGAATAGTTTTGTTGTCCTGTACTTTTGAGTCCGAAATGACTCATATAGCTGGCCTTCCAGCAGATTTTCAAAGGCACCGAGTCACGTGAGAGGAGATTGCCTGTTGTTTTCCCTCAGAGCAGCTGCTGGGTCTGAACCTCATGCCTTAGGGTTGGCCGCACAGCTTCTCACCACTAATCCACCAGAGCTCCCTCTAGACTTAGAAGCTGCCCCGTTTATGCCTCCCTCCAGTGGTAATTTATGAAGGTTCGAGCTTCTCGATAAAAAGAGGTTTATCTATTACATAATTGTGTTGAAGTAGATTAAAAATGCATAAAAATAGGCACTTTTCTATTTTAGCATATGTAGAAATGCCATGTTAAGTATGGCAGAGCATCTGTCTCACTCGTGGGTAAATGACACACAAGCCAGCAGCTGCTTTCGAGAAGGGGTACATGTTCTATTTTAATCGTACGCTGCACATTGCAATTTGTGTTACTCGTCTTGTTGCCTCTTCAGAGACTTCTTCCCTTTTCCACAAGTAATTGTGAGTCTCAGCTGTGTTCTCCCCAGAGTTGGTCTTCTAGTCAGTTGAAAATTAATGAGATGGTGATGTGCTCCTCTCCCCAAGCATCATCTGGGTCCTTTGGATTTTGCAGAAGTACACACTCTTATCGTATGAGCCCTCTTTAGGTTTCAAGAGACCAGGAAGCAGGGTGGTGCTTGCTGGTAATGAGGTGGAAGGTAATTTAGAAGTTAAGGTGATGAGAAGCTGATGGGGTGACTTAAGGAAGCACTTGTCTCTCTCACTTTTATTTGGGGTGACCGAGGAAGTGTGTTCTAAAGCCAGCGGGCTCTGGCCCTGGAATTTTGGGAGGGAAATGCAGACACAAGTTCCCACTCAGGAAAGACTGTCTCAGCTGAGCCAGTAGCTACTACTTCCTGGATTTCTTTTTCATTTGGATTTGTATTTTTCACTGTTAGCGGGCGTTTTAATTAATGTGTTGCATTGTGCCATCTTTTATTTAGCCAGTTGCCTTTCTGGGTCTCCATATCATTCAGATACTTTCTCTTTCCTTCCCTTTTTTAAGCATCAGAAAGGCTCATTAGATGCTTTATTAAGGCAGAGTACTTATTGCCATTCTTGAGGCTTTTATGCACTCGAGAAGCACCAACCAAGATTACTTTCTCAAAGATGGAGCACAGAGGCTCATGTAAACTTTGGGTCTTTTCCTGTTGCTCTAGAGCAGAGAGGCAAATGTGTTTATTTGATTGGTTTTTGGATTTGAAAAGCTGGACACAGATAAAGGAGGTCTGGAATGGCTTGTAGAGGGAAGCCGAGTTCCTGGACCATGCATTGAGTCATCCTTGTTGTCCTTTGGCAGTTTGGCAACACCTGCTACTGTAACTCCGTGCTTCAGGCGTTGTACTTCTGCCGGCCGTTCAGGGAGAATGTGCTGGCTTACAAGGCCCAGCAAAAAAAGAAGGAAAACTTGCTGACGTGCCTGGCAGACCTTTTCCACAGCATTGCCACGCAGAAGAAGAAGGTTGGCGTGATCCCACCAAAGAAATTCATCTCAAGACTCAGAAAAGAGAATGGTGAGTATTGTGTGAAAACTCCCAAATTGGGAGAATCCTGCATGCTTCCATGTAACCAGAGTGAGGTGTTTGATTTTGTTTTGTTTGCTTGTTTTTAAAAAATGTTTTAATTTTTAAAGAGCCATTTTAGAGCATTTTTATTGAAATAGTTTATTTTTAAAAGGCGTACATAGAAATATGCAAAAAGGGCACTCTCTTTATACTGATCCCGTCTCACTTTTTCCTGTTATTAACAGCTTGGATTCCTTTGGCACATTTGTTACAGTTGCTGCACTAATACTGATACATCATTATTAAGGAAAGCCCATTGTTTCCATCATGGTTCCCTCATTGTGTTGTACAGTCTTATAGGTTTTGACAAGTGTACAATGCCACAGGTCCACCATTTACACGATCATATAGAATAGTTCACTGCTCTTAAAAAATGCTTCCTGTTTTATCTGATTTTTTTTACAGGGGGGAAAATAGGGCAATTCACTCAAATAGCATTTAAAAGGCAGGAAACCTTGTTTTTCCTCTCTGCTCCAGTATACATAAAACAGAAATAGATTAGAACTGTGTTTAAAAATTCAGTTTTATCAGCCCAATTTGGAAGGATCTTCTCTTTGCTTTCACATTGGGAGGAGACGTTATCTTGGAAGGCTCATTCTAACGGTAAAAATTGCCCAAGGCAGGCTTCTAAGTGGGGCACTGATGGGGGAAAAATAGGTTGATGCAGTAATTGAATAAAATTGTATTATCTAGTAACTTGTCATAAGTGACTAAATTAAATTCAAAGTACCTAATCAGAGGCTTCACTGATTTAAAAATAATACCTCTGATTTCAGTTTGCCTACGACAATGAGAAGATACCAAATGGATATCTTTATATGATATAAAAAATGCTCTGCTGTGACCTAAATTTCCCTTTTCTTTTTGGAGTAGTGATGGTGGTGGTTGTGATAAAGCTAAGTGTGTATTCCAGATATCTTGCCCTGGTGAAATGATAAAACAATATTTGCTGTGGGAACTTGTGTTTTGTGCTCGATTCCTGCTTACGCCAGCAGACTTGCACAGTTAATCAGATGTTTGCTTTATAAAATCTCATTTAATTTGATTGCTATCTTTTGAAGCTGTTACAGTTTATACATACCAGAATAAAGCTAATTGGAGTGGAGAAGGAAGTAGAGCACTCCCCATCTAGTTGTGAACATGATTAATAATGACATCTCACAGCTGCAGTCAACTCTTGACTGTTTGTCCTTATGGCGAGAAACAACACCAGGCCTCTGGAGTCATCTGGGTTCTGCTTCAGAATGCTATCCGAAAACTCCCTCTCCATGCACCTGCCTCATCTCCCCGATGTGCTTCATTTCAGCTGCTTCCAGGCTGGTCTAGGGTTTAATATGATCTTTGGGAAAGAGACCCCAGTTGCTCTGGATAGATTACAAGATGAATAATTGAGCATTGGATGTTGACATCATATTAAAAATGAATATATAGCCCCCCACCCCCCCAAACTTACCAAGTAGTTTTTGTTCTGTTTCAAAGAGCAAATAAAAATTTTTGTATCTTTTCATATTTATGGTGACTGTTTGTTGTTTTCATTTGCTGTCAAGTCACCTGCAACTCATAGCAAACCTATACACAATAGTCCTAAACCCTGCTCTATCCTGTGCCAGTCTATTGTCTCTGACACACCTATGATCATTCCCCCAGTCACTGAATTAATCCATCTTTTATCCAGGGTCTTTCTCTCTTGTTCTGTCCCTCCATCCTCCTAAGCATGATGTCCCTCTCCAGAGACTGGTCCTGCCTTGCAGCATGTCCAAAATATGTCAGACGGAGCTTCAGAATCTTTGCCTCCAAGGAGCAGCCTAGTTTCACCCTTTCTAGGATGAACCTGTTTGTTCTCCTAGCAGTCCATGGTATAGTCAACATTCTTCTCCAGCACCATAGCTCAAAGGCATCAATTCTCCTATCATCCCTACTCATTGTCTAACTTTCTGATGTGTAGCAAGTAATTGCAAAGACTATGGCCTGAATCAGGTATGCCTTAGTCTCCAGACAGATATCATTGATTTTAGTATTTTGGTGAAGTATCTGACAGCAGACTTTCCCCAATGCAATTTGTCTTTTAATTTACTGGCTGCTGGTACCAAGAGTGTTGATTGTGGAGCCAAGCAAACTAAAGCTGTTAATAATCCCAATCTCTTAGGGGGAAATATAGTTCTTGGTGGTGGTGTTGTGTGCTGTCAAGTTGGAACCGATCCATAACTGACCCTCCAGTTGGGTTTTCAAAGGTAATAAATCACAGCAGAGGAGATTGCCCATTCTTCTCCTATGGAGCAGTTGGTGGATTCGAACCCATGCCTTTGGGTTTGCAGTAAAATTTCTTACCATTAGGCCACCAGTGCTTCTAGTCCTTGTTGGGTGGCAGAAAATGGAAATAGACAAAAATTCTTTTAGAACTTACTCACTGAAATGGCATGCTAGTGACAGGTACACTTGCATTCCATACCATTCTTCATTTTCAATCTAAATACTAAAAATGAGTATGTGACATCAACCACCAAGCAGGTCCTTGTCTTTTAGAGAAACAGAGATTGAAATAACGGCCTTCTCCTTTCCAGATCTCTTTGATAACTACATGCAACAGGATGCTCACGAGTTTTTAAATTATTTGTTAAACACTATTGCGGACATCCTGCAGGAAGAGAAGAAACAGGAAAAGCAGAATGGGAAATTAAAAAATGGCAACATGAATGAGCCTGCGGAAAACAATAAACCAGAACTCACCTGGGTCCATGAGATATTTCAGGGAACGCTCACCAATGAAACGCGATGCTTGAACTGTGAAACTGTAAGTTTTAGGCGGGCTTCCTTCCCATTGCTTGCAGGCTGTGGTGTGTGACTGAAATGTGGTGTGTGGTTGCAGAGTGGTGGTAGAGCTCTAAGCAGTTGTCTTTAATATATTGAACAATTTGTTTCTTTCTTGCAACTGGGAAGTAAACCCTTGCAGCTCACCGTGACCTTGTGACCTCATGAGTGTCTTTCAGAGTAGAACTCCTGGTAGGTTTTCTCTGGTAATGATTTTTGTGGCAGCTGAGCGTGAAAACTGTCTTCTGCAGAACCACTGGGTGCCTTTGAACTGCCAACCTTTGTGTTAGCAGATAAATATAAAATGCTTATTCTTCTACTCAGTGATTCGTGAGCAATTTTTGGTGTCCACAGAATTGGTCTGTATCCACAGATTGGAGCTTAGCCTGCTTGGTTGAGAAGATTTTGGTTATCAGCAATCCACGCTCACCCTACCTTAAAGAGAAACAGTGGGGTATGAAAGCCCATCTCACAGCCATTGAGTTGGTGCCCCAGGCCGGTCCCTTATGGTACTGCTGTAAGTTTGTGTGTTCTGATGAGTCTAGCACACGACAGTGACTTACCACAAGTTGAATTTGAAAGCATTCTCAAGATATGATTCAAGATATTATGATTATTTGATATATTTAAATTTTGTGAGTGGCCACGTGAGTAGGGGATAGTTTAGAGTCTTGCTCTGCAGCCTGGTGGTTCGAGTTTGTACGCTGGCTCTTCTACCCAGTTGCTATGCGATCCTTGGCATGCTAGTTAGCCTCTGTCCTCACTCTTTGCATCTGTAAAATGGAGATGATGAGAGCTCCTTTATCAGAGGATTAATGAGTTAACACTTATAAAACACTTAAGATCATGCTGATGTTCTTGCTAAGTGCTGTTGAGTCGAATACAACTCAAAGTGACCCCATGAACTAAAGATCTGAACCGTGTTCTATCCTGTGCCATCATGCTAGGATCACTTACTTTATGAAATTAAGTAATCCATAAATAACAGCTATTATTATTACTTATAAACAGCAAAGAAGTCTGTGAGTTCTGAGTCTTGGCATTGTTCTACAGCATTCTGAAGGATATGAATTTTCCTAGGTAAAGAAGTAACTTTCGTCATATTCAGTAAAGGGTCTGTGACCTAGAAATCGTTAAGAAATGTGGATTTATACACCAGCATCTATGTGTAGTGAGAAGCTTTTGTTTCTGGCAGCCCTTCTGCATTTTTACACAATTTGAGAATCAGTTTTCTGATTTATTCACTGTGGAGATAATTAGGAAAAATAGCTAAGCAAAAAGAGACTGACTGTTACAGTGATCTTCCAACACTGAATGATAAATTGTTACATTTCTTTAACATTATGACCACTTTGGCACAAAGAAACTATTTTGAAACAGGTTCTGTAAAACATTTCCTATAGGTACTGACTTATCTAGAGGCTCTCAAATCTTCTTCCTTCTCTCTCCCTCTGCCCTTCCTTAAGCTTAAACACAAAAACAGTAGTAGAGAGAATAGGAGTCTAGATCTAGATAAATAAAGTGTCCTTACTCATGTGGACCATATTCACAACACACTGTTATACCACCTTGGCTCATGGTGGTCATCTGTTTTTCCCTCCTCCTTTTCAACACACTGATTTATTTTCAATACAGTGCTGTTACCACACCTCAATAGAATTTGTTTACATCACAGTTCAGAGTTTTTGTTATGTCTCTCTCACTCTCTCATGCACACACTTACATACACACACTTTAAAAATCATAGTTGATTCCAATCAGGATCCAAACACAGCACATATATTTTAGTTGGTCAATATGTATTTTATAAGGCTACTTCACTTCTTTTTTTAAAAAAAATATATTTTCCTTGCAGTTTATTTATTGATTACATGAATTGTTAGTCCTGTAGAATTGTCAGTATTCTAGCAATGTTCACATGATGTTGTTTAATGCATGATACTATGTTTCTACAATCCTATTTGTTTTTATTTTATTGTCAGTTCAATTGTGTGAATCTTTTATATTGTATGTTTATCATTGACCTCCTTAGATAGTGTCACATTTCCAAAGTGGTTGTACCAGTTTACACACTCAGCATATGTATGAGCATTGTTTTTATGCACATCCTTGTCTGCCCTGACCTCTCTATCTTCATTTTTGCTAGTGAATCTGGTAAATGGATGGACCTGTATTTTTATTCAGTAAATAATTCTGCGTGGTTCACGATTGGGAAGGGAGTGCGTCAAGGATGTGTCCTATCTCCATATCTTTTCAATCTATATGCAGAACAGATTATCCAGGAGGCTGGGCTCTATGAGGAGAAATGTGGCATCAGGATTGGAGGTAGCTCATCAACAATCTGCGTTATGCAGGTGACACAACTTTGCTTGCTGAAACTGAGGAGGACCTGAAGTGCTTGCTGTGGAGGATCAAGGACTGTAGCCTTCAATATGGATTGAAGGTCAAAATAAAAACAAAACAAAACAAAGAAAAAAAACAAAAACCTAAAAGCAACAAAGATTCTCACCACTGGGCCAATTAGCAGCATCATGATGGATGATGAAGAGATTGAGATTGTTGACAGCTTCAATTTGCTTGGCTCTACAATCAACACTCTTGGTACCAGCATCCAGGAAATTAAAAGACAAATTGTATTGAGAAAGTCTGCTATCAGAGACCTCTCCAAGGTACTGAGGAGCAACTATGTCAATCTGGAGATTAAGATGCGCCTGATACAGGCCATGGTCTTTGCAATTACTTGTTATTCATCAGAGAGCTGAACAATGACTCGGGATGATAGGAGAGTTGATGCCTTTGAGCTTTGGTGCTGGAGAAGAGTATTGACTGCTAGGAGAACAAACAAGTTCATCCTGGAGAGGGTGGAGCCAGGCTACTCCTTGGAGGCAAGGATTCTGAAGCTCCATCTAACATACTTTGGACATGTTGCAAGGCAGGTTCAGTCCTTGGAGAGGGACATCATACTTGGGAGGGTGGAGAGACAGCGCAGAAGAGGACGACCCTCGGTGATTCAGTCAGTGGGGTAATGGGGATGGGCATGTTGGAGGCAATAAGATTGACAAGGGATAGAGCAGAGTTTAGGGCTGTTGTCCATAGGGTTACTATGAGTCGCAAGCAACTTGATGGCACATAACAACAACAACAACTAGACTTTTTGTTGATACAGTAGACTTCACAGTTCTACATTTGTTGCCAGGAAACCTGCACCAGATTGCACCTGTGGTCTAATCCTTTTGGTTTTTTCTGAAATGAGCACTGTTAGTAAATCCACTATGTGGAGTTTTAGGAAGGCTCAGAGTGAGCTCAGTCACCTTTGTAGTTTCATTATGCTCTAGAGTAGGTCATCTGATCAGGTACCCTATTCAAGTACTGTATATTCAGATATTTGTATTGCATAAGAGATGATCAAGGGAGCTCTAGTGGCCTCGTGGTAAGAAACTACACTGCAATCCCAGAGGCATGTGGTTCTAATCCACCAGCTGTTCTACAGGAGAAGGATGGACGGTTTCCTCCCCACTGCAGTCCCAGAGGCATATGGTTCTAATCCACCAGCTGTTCTACAGGAGAAGGATGGACGGTTTCCTCCCATGTGATTTATACTGTCTCTGAAAACCTGTTGGTGGGTCAGTTATGGGTTGGTTCCGAAAACCTGCTGGAGGGTCAGTTATGGGTTGGTTATAACTCAAACAGCACAGAACACAACAAGAGGTGATTTAGTGGTGTTATTTCCTGAAGAGCTACTGTGGATAGGGAGCTTGTGCACCAAGATTCTTCTAAAAAATTCTGGATGATCCTGTAAAGTTTGTTATAATGGACCTCCACTGATTTACACCATGTGTATGTGTGGAACTGAATGAGAGTGTGCGGGTGTGCCTATTAGGAAGATGATGTAATACAAAAATACCAAGTCCCCTTCCCTAGTGATTAGATGACGTGAATCAAGAATACTTTTATCCTCTGGAGTTGAGTAGGTAGTTGCCTCCTTTTCTTAGATCCCTAGGCTGTGGGGTTCTCTGAAGCATCTAATCTTTTTCTCTACCACTGTCTGAGTCCCTCATATGCTGTCCTGGCCAGTTGGTCACCAGCATCTGGAACCTGCCCAGCAACAGGGAATTTAATCTCCCAAGGCAGTGGATGCCAATTTTAGAAGGCTCTTGTTGTTAGAAAGCCCTGTACTTTCTAGGAAAACACACAGCCTGCGGGCTCTTTTCTTTCTTGCTGCTGCTATACAATGTTGAGGTCTTAGTGTATCAGGAGCCCTACTGGTAGGAGTTTTTAGTCTGAGGATGAGACACATGGGGTTCCTTTGAGGGGAGTCCTCTGTGCAGGGCACAGTGCGCTCCGGCAGTGCTGTGGTAAAACTGCCAGGACCCATGTGAAATCTCACAGTGAGATCAGACTACTGGATCCTGAGCAGCAAATTAGCCCCTGGGGAGGTCAGCCCTTGTTGCTGCCTCCAGTCTAGTCCCTACAATTGTGGAAAACCCTTTGTGCCAGGCTTTTGCTTTCAGAAAACAAGAACTTTTTTTTTTTTTTTTTATCCCTGGGCCTCACCCTTTGCAAATGTTCCTTGTGACTGCCTTGCCAGTGCCACCTACAGAGACAAACGGTTTCATTTTACAACAGACCTGCAGAGGCTATTTGAAGGGGATAAATCAGTATGGATTTCTCCAGATAACCTTAACAAAGACACTTCAGGAGCTTGACATTTTCCTGTTCCCTCAGCTCTCCCTTGGTGGTTGTGCCTGACCTTGTCACAAGGGGGGAAGGAAAATCAGGAAAACAGCCCAAGGCTGTTTCTTGTGAGTGGGGATCAGATGTCCTTCCTCTGACCAAGCTCTAAAAAAAAATCAGTCTTGACATCAGTCAATCATTCACTCCTTCTCTGCTGAATTTTATAGTTTGTTGCAGTGGCCACAGAGAGCTCACCAAAATCACAATTATGGTATTTACAAGGGAAGTACAGGATCTGGAACAAGTCTAAATACAATTCTTTAGCCAGGGAAGTCTGTTTTTCAGGGATGCCCACAAACTGACTCTCTGGCCTGTTGTTCTGGCCTTTGCCCTGCTCAGTTGAGTGTTACAAAGCTCTGCTAGTTCCACTTTTAACTCACGTGTTGAGCCACCCTGCTCTGCAAGGGAACTTCCTGCCTGATGACTCTTGACTTTCTCACTCTGCACTGAGCAGCCCCATCATCATGTCATGCATCATGTCGTGATGGGCTCCTGGTCTGCTGCCTTTATTGCCACTGTTTTTCTGGGTCTGTTTTTCACTATGTCTTGCCATCCCCGGTGTCACAGCTTTCCCTGTCTGTCTCCTGGGTCTAGGAGGTTCTCGGCACAAGAATCCTGGGTTGAAAAGATGCATTGTACCTTCTGCTGTTCTTTCTTGTTACTGGATGTATCTCCTCCTGCTTGCTTCTCTCTCCTTTTATCTCTTTTTTTTCTTCTTCTTTTATCTCTTGTCAGATAAAAAGTGTGACTCAAGTATGATTGTGATTTCAGTTAGGCAGTGAAGCTTAGTGACTTGAATAAGGGTGGGAAGGGTTGTCACTAGGGCAAGGGTGGTGACTTGAATCAAGTGCTCCAGTTAGGTGGTGACTCAAGATGCACTGTGCCACCAATTTGTAATGTATTCCAGGGTTACTCAAATTCCAAAATTTCATAGCTACGGATTGGAGAAGAATCAGAGGCCACCTTGTGACCTGATGTCAGTCAAAACAGGGCGAGCCTGGTGTCATGTTAAGATTAGCCAATGGTTGATTATCTATTCTTTTCCCTCCTCTGCATGGAAGCTAGTCTGCTTAGAGCCATTTGCCTCTTTTGATATTTTTCCAAATCAAATGATCTTCCTTTGTGCTTATCACATAACTGCTCAGAGCAAACCTTGTGTTTCAGTTTCATTTGTGCTTTGATGATTTTTAGCAGTACCAGTTTTATAGGTCTTTATCACTTTGTTTTATGGATATTAAAATTGACTGAGTAGGACTTCAGAAGCCTCCGCAAGAAAGAGTAATGGTGTGGGGAGCTGATGCCCTCCTTAGCCATTGTGGACATTCCGAGTTCCTGGGACGCTCCCTGGCTAATGTTGTCCTTTATCCAGGACCATCTCTTGGCATCGTTTGAAGCTGAAACATTGTCAATTCATGATTGAGAATTGGATACCTGCTGCCTAGTCCTGTTTCCTAGTAAGCCTTGCAAAGGAATCTGGATATTCAACCCACATTTGAATATGACTTTAAATAATGATTTAACATAACAAATTTCATTATTTAAATGTATGTCCTGCATAGTCCTTTAGGGAACTCTGGCAGCTGAGTTGTCAGGAGGTGCACTGCCAACCCAAAGATACGCGGTTTGAAGCCACCAACTGTGGGAGAAAGGTGGGCAGTCTACTTTTCTGTGATTTACTGCCACTGAAAACCCACTGGAGGGTCAGGTATGAGTTGGTTCTGACTGAACAGCATATAACAACATGTATTCATATATTCTATTAATTAGTTTTACTAGTAAATGAAAAGGAAAAGCAAGTTGTGTGTTTCCTACCCTTTTTAAGCCAGGGGATTTGGTAGCATTTCTTCCCTGGAACATGGAGGAGAATAAGATGTAGCCTATACTCGCTGAGTGCATTGGAGTCTCCCAGTGATATATATGTTTCCTTGGAGACGAGCTGTTTTCAGTCAGACCAGAATGAGAGCCTCATGTGTGGGAAGAAAATGGTTCCATTTTCTGGCAGCTTTCTTAGAAGAGGTAGAGGGGGAAGGCAGTGCTTGATCCCTTGTTGCTTTTGGCTCTGTCAGTCTAGGACAAGGTGAGGGGAAAGTCCAAATGGAAAGACCATGTGTCTTTTCTGTTGTTTTCTTTCTTTCTCACGGTTGCTTTACCTGAGCAGTGTTTTCTCACATTTGTTTTTGGAAGCCACTTGAATTTGGAATTTTAAAAGTTACAGCAACTTTTCTCCTGTGAGTTAGATTTATACCTCCCTCCTCCTCAGAGCTTTGGTGGGCTTGTGAGTAAGGAGTCAAGTGCCAATCAAAAGGCAGGAGGTTTGAATCCATGAGCAGCTTCAAAGGTAAGAGATGGCAATCTCCCTTCATGTTTACAGCCTTGGAGAACCCACTGCAGGGTCAGTTATTAGTTGGTTCCTCCTCGACAGCACACAACAACAACATCCTCAAAAACCATTAAAAAGTGTTGCATCCAGCTTTGATTGGCTTAGTGGTAAGGAGTTGTGCTGCCAACCCAAAGGCATGTGGTTTGAATTCATCAGCTGCTCCATGGGAGAAAGATGCATATAAATCCTGCCATGCGATTTACTGCTTCTAAAAACCTGCTAGAGGATCAGCTATGAGTTGGTTGAGACTCGACAATACATGACATGACATGACATTTATTTATATGGTAGCTCTAGTGGCCTAGTGGCTAGGGAGTTACGCTGTCAACCTAAAGGCAGGCGGTTTGAATCCACTGTGTGCCCCACAAGAAAATGATGAGCATTCTCCTCCTATGTGATTTACAGACTCTGAAATCCTGTGGGAGGGTCCACTATGAGTCATTTTAGACTAAGTGACAGTGAGTTTAATTTAAGTTTTATCTCTAAGGAATGCTTGTGGTATGCTGCTAACCAGGTCAATAGTTTGAATCCATGAGTTACTTTCACAGAGAAAGATGAGGTGGTCTCCTTCTGCAAAGATATCCCTGCTCAGAAACCCAGTGTTGCTGTGAGTCAGAGGGACCTAAAAGCAGTGACTTCAGGATAAGTATGAAGAACTTTAGACTCAGTTTTGTTTAAATTGATGTGTGATTTCAGTTGGTTGTAATCCTTTTCTTTTTTTCTAAAAGCAGAACCACTTAGGTTAATAAAGTCTTACTAATTAAAAATGCTTGTGATTTTTTTTTTTAAAAACATAATTTTATGTGTTTGAGGGTTTTGGGTGGGTTGTTTTTTTTTTTAATCTTGGTAAATATACCATGTGTTTATAAATAAGAAATAACTTGAGAACTCATGCATCTTGGATCAGGTAGATAATTCTTCATTATGGGGGCTGCCCAGTGTCTTGCAGGATAGTTAGTAACATCCCTGGCTTCAACGCATTAAATTTCTGAAGAATCTCACCTAATTGTAACAATCAAAAATGCCTCTGTTGTTGTTGTTATGTCACACTGAATGGGAACCATCCAGTAGCTGACCCTCCAGCTGGTTTCTGGAGGCAGTAAATCACTCAGGAGGAGCTTGCCCATTTCTCCTGTGGAGCAGCTGGTGGATTCAAACCACATGCCTTTGGATTTGCAGCACAGCTCTTTTCCACCAGGCCACCAGTTGTTGTTGTTGAGTATCATAGAGCTTGAATCAACTCCTAGAGGCTCCTCAGTGGGTATTCAAATGCAATTAATCATGAGGGAGACCGATTTCCCACCCTTTACTTGGGTAGCATCTGGTGGATTCAAACCACATGCTTTTGGGATTGCAGGACAGTTTCTTACCACTAGGCCACCAGAGATCCCTTACAATGTCTTGAGACGTTGCCAGTTGTCCTTTGGAAGGCAAAATGTTCCCTTGCTGAGAATTTCTGACTTGAAAAGCTTGTATATTTTGTTGATGGGGTCCTGTTGGCTCAGCTCAGACTCGCAGGGACCCTGTACACCTACCACAGAAGGAAAGCCTTCCTGCTCCCCTTCATCCTCATGCCAGCCTCGCAGTCTTGTTAGGTCAAGGTGGTTGATACTGTTACCCAGATCTCTGCTGGCAGTTTTGTGTTTGCTTTGCTTTGGTGCCTCATTTTCCTGGGGAAGGGTGTTAAAATCTCAGCTAGGGTTGGAGAATTGTTTCATTTTGCACCACAAATTTTTTTTTTTTTTGCTTTGTCAGTGATGTATGCAGACGAAGTTGGAGATGTTATCTTCTTAGACTCTGCTTTTCCAGTGGACCTGGTTTCCTGGATTTCGGCTCCTAGCTCCCAAGACCAGAGGGATTGCATTCCCCTCACTGTGCCCAGCCAAGTGCTATATAACTCCCCTCCTCTGAGAGCAGACGGCCTGCGTATTTTGCTCAGTCTCCAAGTGTATAGAGCCAACTGCTTTTAGTTGGTGGTTGGCTGCTGTCACAGTATGAGAGGAACTCTAGTGGTTAAAGCACTTGTCAGCTAACCAAACAGCGGTTCAAGGCTTCCGAATGTTCTGTGGTGGAAGCTGGGGCAATCTGCTTCTGTAAGGATGTATTGGCTCAGAAAGCAGGAGCAGTTCTGCACAGTCCTGTAGGGTTGTTTTGGGTTGGAATTGACGTGACTGAACTAGTAGAATATGAGCAGTAGGGCCTAAGATCCCGAATCAGTGTGGCTTGAACTGTGGAGAGGTGAGAAACAGCTGGGGCCAGAGAACCTGCTTGGCTGAGAACAGTAAGGTAGACCTGTGTGAGCCAGGACCCCATCGCCATGCTAGGTCCATCATTCCCAAACAGTGCATGGTCCTGCAGATGGAACCCACTCTGTGTGTGGCCAGTGTGACTCTAGCCTGCTTCACCCAGAGTGTGGATGATGGGGCACAGGTGGGGAGGGGATGATTTTGAAGGATGGACAGAAAATGAAGAGAGTTTCATGAAAGAGTGGTCAGCTGGGAGTGGGTTTTCTCAGTCTCTTTTCTTATCCATTAACATTTTATTCCCCTCCTTTTTTTTAAAAAAAAAGTGATATTTAATGAGATTGAGTTTTCCTTCATTCATTGTTGCATTTTCCTCCCTCTCACTTCCTTTTCCCTCCCCGCAGTCCACTTTGCAATGCACCTGTTGTTCCAGATGGTTGTCATACATATGACGCTCAATCCTACTTTATTCTCTGACGTTTCTTCCCCTCATCTGTTCCAATGCAGTGTTCATTACCTAGCCACTCTTTTCCTATTCTTCTCCCACCCCATGTCAGTCCTATTTTATAAAAATTGCAGGGTGTAATATTTGTCCTTTTGTGACTGAGATATTTCACTCAGCATAATGTCTTCCAGGCTCTCCCATGTTGTGTAGTATTTTAAAAGTTCATTGGTTTTCAATGCTGGTACTTTTCCCTTGTGTGAATGTACCACAGTTTTTCTGTCTCTTCATTTGTTGATGGGCGCTTGGTTTGGTTCCATCTCTTTCCTATTATGAATAATAATAGCATCAATCAACCTGGGTGTGCATACATCTTTTTGAGTTGCAGCTCTGATTTCTTTAGGGTATATTCCCAGTAGTGAAATTGCTGGGTCAAATGGTAGTTCTATTTCCAGCTTTTTGAGAAGCCTCCAGACCACCTTCCATAGTGGTTGTACCATTTTACATTCCCACCTCAGTGAATAAGAGTCTGATCTCTATACAACCTTGCCAGCACTGTTTGCTGCCCTGTTGAACTTTGCAATTGTTGCTGGGGTTCCATTAACATTTTAATAATTTTGCTGGTCTTCTGGGCCATATGGATGCACATCTGATAACCCTGCTTTGGAATAGTGGGGGAATGTGAAGAGAAATCAGGTTGAGTTTTAATAAAACTTCTGCATTGACACTTGAAATGGAATTTCAGTAGAAGACTTGGATTGAACAGTAGTTAATGTGGAATAAAACTAAAAACCATAAAGGCTTATTGACTTGATAACGACTGAGATTTCCAAGACTGTGACCCCCTAGTCACCCTTAGAACTTGGAACAAAACTCAACACTGTAGCTTAATATTCAACCAAACAGTAGCCAGATCTGTAATGTGACCCATACCAGGGCGGCCCTTATCCCTTAGAAGAATCCACCATATAAGGTCAAAGAGCAGCATTTGCACAAAGATGAAGTCCAGAAGGCAGAAAGGGATAAAATAGGATTAATGGAAATGAGAATTATAAGGAGCAAGTGGGGAAAGGTATGCCGTGTAGCTTTTGTAATTATTGTTGTATTAAGGTTATAAAATAAAATG
>NW_006399887.1:887866-898009 GCF_000299155.1 Elephantulus edwardii
ATACTTTTCCCCAGCCTGTGGGTTCCCTTTGTACCCTGTTGGAGAAGTTTTTGGATGCTCATAGGGATTTGATTCTTAGAAGGTCCCATTCATCTATTTTATCTTCTCCTGGTTGTAGGTTGTTCAAAGTTATATGTACTGTGTCTTCTTGCCTAATACTTTATTTTTTACTCTCTTTGCCTTCAGGTGAGTAGCAAAGATGAAGATTTTCTTGATCTTTCTGTTGATGTGGAGCAGAATACGTCGATTACCCACTGTCTAAGGTAACCTCATGGGCTCTGTAGTTTAGCTTCTGAGGTTAACATGTGCACGTAAAAAGATCCTGTATTTTTCTAATAGATGATCTTCTCTCTAAAAGCTATATAGTGTCTGTTACTTTCTGTTTGTTTCCCACTAAAGATTAAACATGAGTTAATGTGGTCTGGAGAAGAGACTCATCAAGGGAGAGTGGATTCAGTGGAAGGTCATTCATTAGTTATTGATGTATAGTAAGTTTTTAGTCCTTACTGCAAGATGTATGCTTTTGACTTTCATCAGACACACACGATCCGACAATTACTCAGTTCTCCAGATGACTACCATTATTCTTTCAAAGCTAATATATTTTTTAAAAAATTTGCTCTTTTTTGGTTGAGGACCAATTAAGGAATTGCCATTTACTCCATCTTTCCGCATTCTGGATAGATCATTCATGGAAGGAAATGCCTTCATTCCTGTTGAGAAGGGAGCTGTGGTGGCGTAGTGGTAAGGAGCTGCCATTCAAGCCCACCAGCGGCTCGGCAGGAAAAAGATGGGCAGTCTCCTCCCATGTGAATTAGTGCTTCTAAAAACCCGATGCAGCTTCAGCTCTGACAGCGCGTAACAAAAACAGTAATGTTGAGAGAACATAGGAGACCTAAGTTTATCAATCTTTGTCTAGCATTACTACAGAAAATGTGCATTGATTTGTGTCCAGATAATTTTTTGATTACTATCCCAAAGTGTGTCTTTAAGTCAAATTGATAGTGAAATTGCAACAGGGGCCTGTCATTCTTATTTAACCTTACTTCAGTGTAAGGAAAAGCCTTATGTTGTTTCAGTGATTTAAAAGCTGAATGTGCAGCACAGTCCCTGTGATGAAGAATTTGTTTGGGAGTAGGGGGATAGGAACCTTCTCCTGAGGGTCAGAGGTGGAGAAAGACCCTCCGTGGATGAATTAACACAATGGCTGCAATAATGGGCTCAAAACATAGCAGTGATTGTCAGGGTGGTGCGGGGCGGCTACCGTCTCGTTCTGTTGTGCACAAGGTCACTGTGAGTCTAAACAGACTCAGGCACTAATAATAATGCCAGAGTTAGTGCAGTGGTTTCAAAGTAAGGGCAAATTTCTGCAGCATCAAAGGGTGAGCAGGTGTTTTCTGTAACCCAGGGGGTGATCTGTAATTGGAAGCATGCTTAAAGCTGGTATAAAGGCACTGTCCCTTATTCAGCACCTTACTCTCTTATTCTCTTTCTTCAACACGAGGTCATGTGTGCTTATCATTGATTCTAGGCTCTGGGAATAGAGAAGCGACATCAGGCAAAGCCCCTGTTCCACAATGCTTGCATTCTAGTGGAACACAGTCAGTGTTCTGTGCTTTGAAGGAAATATGGCAAGTCTTGAGAGTGGTTAGGTCCTTGGGTGGCACAGTTTGTGCTCACCTACTAACCCTGAGGTTGGTGGTTTGAATCCACCGAGTAGCTCTAGGAAGAAAAGTATGATGATTTCCTTCAGTAAAGATTCCATTCGAGGAGGCTGTGTGGAGCAGCTCACATGGGGCTGCCATGAGTTCAGATTACATCCATGGCACCAGGTGTGCTTTTTGGTTTAGAGAGTGGCTGGTACAAACGGTGCCAGTACAACCTGAGTAGTCAGGGGACCTCCTTGTTGCTAGGGTCCCACAGCCCTGGTCTTTTATATCACGGCAAGGCACTCTTGATTTTTATCTGTAAGAATCAGGTAACAGAGCTCCTCAGTTCAGATTACCTTTTAGAGCAGATTAAAGGGACATCTGTGGTGACTTAATGTTGGAAAATAAAGACACCAGTTCTAGCTTGCAAGACTTTCCTGCCCCTGAAGATGTATTGTGTACAGCTGGAGCTTGTTGCTTTGCTCAGGGCACCAGTCTTGGAACCCCCTTTCCCTCTGCCTTGCAGTTCTTTCTGTTTGCAGATGCCTAAGCTCCAGGTCTCCAGCATAAAATTGTTCTGTCTTCTTTTGAAAAGAGTTTTGTAGTCTAGGATAGCCTTTTCCCCCGCTTCTGGATGGTTCTGTCTGTGTCATGAGTTCTAAGCATTCTTCTGAAAAGATAAACCACCCCTCCCCTTTGAAAAAAACTTTCCCCTGGGTTTTATGTTAACAAGAAGCATATAAGCTAAGATTGCAGCAGCCTTGGTCACAGATGACGTAATAGGGAAGATGGTATGTGCCCTTTACCCTTGTTGGTGGAAATTTAAAGGTAAAGGAGGCTGAGTGCATCTCCTTTCTTCTAGAACCTTCCCAAGTGGTTCAAAAGTGATGGAAGCAGTAGCCACAGCTTTGAGATCATCTGGGTAAAGGGCAAAGTGGTTAATTATTATTTCAACCTTTGAGAACCTTACTAGAAAGAAGTACAATCCAGCAGTATGATTTAGCACCCAAATTCATTGCCATTGAGTCAGTTTGACACATAGTGACCCTCTGTTGGGTTTCTAAAGCCATAAACTACAACTGGATGGGATTGTCTGTCTTTCTCTTGTGGACCTTGTAGTGGATTCATGTTGAACCTATGTATAAGGTCTCATATAAGTAAGGAGAAACCTGCCAACTGTTTCCATTCACTATTGAGAGGTCTGTGGTGAGGATGGCAGCTTTCCAGTTTGTTCCAAAGGAAGGACATTCAGAGGAAAGACCCAGACAATAAATGGTATTAGTGGCTCCATTAGCCTTTTCTGTCTCTAAGACAGAGGGAAGGGGGGGCTGGTGGTAAAAAGATGTGCTGCCAATCCAAATTCAGTCAGTTTGAACCCAGCAACAGCTCCATGGCAGACAAAGATGAGCTGTTTCCTTCTGTATGAAGAAAACCTGCTGAAGGGTCAGCTCAGAGTCTGTTCTGATTCGACGACAAGTAACAAAACCAAAAGGAAGAATAATTACATGACCTGTCTTCTCTCCTTTCATAGTTTAATTGTGTTTGCATTGTTGAGGTTTTGTTTTTAACATTAGAATTACATATGCTCTCCTTGATACTTTTCTCTTCCTGTCTCTTCTGATATTCTATATTTTATTAATCTAGATGGCGTGAATAAAATAGAGTTACAATTGTGGGGACTTGAATGTATGATTGCTTATTACCTTCTAGGGAACCCCAGGGGCACAGTGGTTAAGTGATCCTTCAAGAAACAAATAGTTGATGACTCTACCTCAGAGCCCATCAGCTACTCTGAGGAATAAAGATAGGGCAGTTTGCTTCCATAAAGGTTATTATGCTAAGTGAAATATCTCAGTCACTAAAGGACAAGTACTGCATACTGCCACTGTTGTAAAACAGGACTGACATCAGGGTTGGGGGTAACTGAGAAAGATGGGATAAATAATGTATATTGCTTTGAAACAGATGAGGGAGAAAACTGTTTAAAAGGGATATGTGATTAGGTATTATTGTCATGACAGGAGTCGAGAATGAAGGTTGCATAGTGGAGTGGACTGGGGGGGGCAGGGATTTTATAACTATGAAAGAATTTTCCTTTTACTTTTCAAAGAGTAGAACGAATTGGGGGAGGGGGTGTGGGCAGGGAGAAAAGTGCAACAATGAATGAATGGGAATCCTCAGTGTCTGTAAACTTTCATTAAAATTAATAATAAAAAACTGTTTTAAAAAAAGGTTAGGAACCCTATGGGGAAGTTCTGTTCCAGCCTATAGGATCATCATGAGAAATCACCTAGAAAGTATTAGGTATGGCCAGGAGAAGAATCAATGCCTTTGAGTTGCATAGAGAAGACTATTGAACATACCATGGACCACCAAGAGAACAAACAGATCTGTCCTGGAGAAGGTGAAACCGGTTTGCTCCTTGGAGGCCAGGATCTTGAAGTTCCATCTCACATACTTCACACATGTTGCCAGAAGGGACCAGTCCTTGGAGAAGGACATTGTGCTAGGAAGGGTGGAAGGACAGCACATGAGAGGAAGAACCTGGATGAGATGGATTCACATAGTAACTGGGGTGATATGGGTAGGTGTTTCAGAGTCGGTGAGACTGGCTCAAGACAGGGCAGGCTTCAGAGCTGCGGTGCATGGGGTTATTGTGAGTTGCAGGTAACTTGACAGCACATAACAACGCATGGTGAGTTTCGGTTCCCTTCGGAAGTGTTTTAGGTGCTGGATGACAGTGTATTTTCAATCCTTTTTTTTCCAGAGAAAGGATGATGTAAATAGTAGTTAAATCCATATTGTAGATGAACTAACATCTTAATATTATAGCTCAGTGATGAACCTTCAGCAAAATGAGCCGTTGATCCACATCATAGGAGAGTGTGGAGAAGGATTTAGTTTTCCACTTGAAAAGTTCAGGGATGGGCTCAGGCAAAACCTTAAAACACTTGAAGAATATCATAATTGTTCTCCTTCCTTTTCAGTGTCAGTCTCTTTTAATCTTATTGTTGGTCCTTGTCTGTCTGTAGCTCCCTCACTTTTCCTCAAAGTGCTCTGTATGTTAAACCCCCTTCCATTCCCCAGCCCTATTCTCATTGAAAAGCCCCACCCACCTTCCTATTGTGGCAGAGGTCAGCTGGGGTTTGGGAGGAAAGTAAACTCTTGATTCTCTAAAAGATCTTTCTGTTTTAAAGATCATGTTTAACAACTGTATTTTTCCACTTGGGCAACCTGCATATGAAGTTCATACACATCCTACACACACATCCTACACGTGTCACTCGGTTGGCCACGTGTTGTTCCCAGGTGCTGTTGAGTCAGTCTGACTCAGTGACCCTGTGTTGTCTTGAGTCATCAGCCCATTGTTGCAGACATTGTGTGGGTCCATCTCCTTGAGACTCTTCCTCTTACCTTGCTGACCTTCTTCTTCTCCTCTGTGCATGCTGTCTTTCTCCAGGAACTGGTTGCTCCTGATAACTTATCTAAAGGATGTGAATCAAAGATTTGCCTTCTGATTTCTAAGGAGCATATTCTGCTGTATATCTCCCAAGACAAATGTTTGCTCTTTTAGCAGTCCATGGTATATTCAGTGTTCCTCATCAACACTGCAGTCTTGATGTCTTGAATGATGTTGAAAGACGTCATTCTTCAGTTTTCTCTGAATCATTGTCCAGCTTTTGTATACATATGAAGCCCTTGAAAATACCGTAACTTTGGTCAGGTGCATTTCAGTTCTCAAAGTGACATCTTTGCAACTTGATGCTATTAGGTCCAACTCACAGCAATCTTATGCACAAGAAGGACAGACCTCTACCTGATGTGGCACCATGCTCACAATCTGTGCTGCACATTGTGGTAGCCACTGTGTCAGTGCATTGAGGTCTTCCTCTTTCTGGCTGGCCCTCTGCTTTACCACACATAGGCAGTCCATTTTCAGTTCTCTATTTTCTATCCTCATTTCTTGATTTGTGTGTTTCTGTTTTGGTTTTTACTGTGGAACTGATTGAGAGCTGACCTTCCTGCTGGTTTTCAGGGGTTGTAAATCACACAGGAAGAGATTGGCCATCCTCCTTCTGCAAGCAGCTGATGAATTTGAACTGCCTGCCGTTGGGTTGGAAGTGCAGCTCCTTACCACTAGGCTACCACAGATAGATGAGATTTAAAAGATTCCTGACATAAAAGCATTTCTTAGAGTTGTTTTTAAAAATCTTCTTTAGTGCTCTGGTCCCTGGTTGTCAAACTTTGTAGATTACAGAATGTCAATAAACATGAAAGACTCGAGTTTTAATTTCACTTCAGTGAGCTCACGTCTCTATTTGAGTCTTGGGGGTGATTTGGATAACACCACCATTTTAAAGGTGCTGCTCTAGGTCTCTTCTACCCAGTAGTCTTTGGGCAGCAGCACTGAACTCTGGGATTTGATTTGAAGAGCAGGATCCCAAAACCCATTCACCAGTGAATCTAAATCTGAATTTTGACCTGGTCCCCAAGGGACTGAGATGCACACAGATGTTCTGGAGCAGTGACTCTTCAACTGTGCAGTACATTGAAACCACCTATCTGGATTCCCATCCCATCAGGGAGCTCTGATGGCCTTGTGTTAAGGAATTGCACTGCCAACCCAAAGGCATTTGGTTTGAATCCAGCAGTTGTTTCGTGCAAGAAATACGGGCAGTTTCTTCCCATGTGATTTACTGCCTCTAAAAACCCATTGGAGGGTCAGCTATGGGTCGGTTCCTACTTGATGGTACTTAACAATAATCTGTATCTACAAATACTTCAAGAAAACTTATTGAAGACATAGTAGGAGGTGTTTAATTTCTTGCATCAAGGCTATGCCTTCCTCGGTCAATTCTTAGTTTTTAGCTGGATGAAGAAGTTTGTTTTGTTTTTTCCAGTGTGGTAGACATTCCAAGGAGGTGGTTCTCAATATTTCCCATGCTCCCCTCTGTCTCCACCTACCCAGCATCCCCTTATTTTACCCGGTAAATCTTATGTAAGGAAGAACTCTTATAAGAGTTCACAGCAGCTACTTAGCTTGAGGGTTTGCAGTTTGAGTTTGTATTCTGCTTCAAGCACTTGAAATTGAAATGTTGGGTATCATTGTTTTCTTCATGGTTCCCATTGCCTTTTTGCCCTTTCTAATCCTTCCTTCCATTGCAGTGGCCAAAACTTGTAATTAGCAGCTTGGAACAGGATGTGTGTAACTATTCAAGTAGGGAGGGAGATGGGGAGGGAAAAAACCCACAAAAAAAAACCCCAACCAACCAGATTAGGGCAGCAGAGATTAGTGGACAACTGGGTAGGATGAAGGAATAGGCAAAGTGCAGTAAAGATTTGATGAGAGATGGTAAGAAAAGGCTCTGATCCACTGTAATTAATTTTATAAAACATACCATATTTGAATGATTATATGGAAATCAATTACAAATATTTAGTTGCTGACCAAAAGGTTGACACTTCAAATCCACTAGATGTGAATGTCATTGCTCTTTAGCACTTTGGAGAACATGCCATGGACTGACAGGAGAACATATAGGTCTGTTCTGGAGAAGGTAAAATCAAGTTTCTCCTTGAAGGCAAGAATTTTGAAGTTCTGTCTCACATACTTTGGGCACGTGGCCAGGAGAGACTGGTCCTTAGAGAAGGACATCATGCTCAGAAGGGCGGATGGACAGTGCAGGAGAGGATGGCCCTGGATGAGATGGAATGATACAGTAACTGGGGCAATAGGGGTAGGTGTGGCAGAGTTAGTGAGGCTGGCTCAGGACAGGGCAGGCTTCAGAGCTGTCGTATGTAAGGTCACTATGGCAACTTGATGGCACATAACAACAACAACAACAAGCCTTTTTGCAGGAAGTAGATGAATCAGCCTGCTTCTGTAAAGATTTACAGCCTTGGAAAAATCAACAGGCAGCATCATATATAGTCAATATTAATTTAATTCTGACTCAGTGGCAGTTGTTGTATACCGTCAAGTCAGAACCAACTGACAGCTGACCCTTCAGTGGGTTTTCAGAAACAGTAAATCATGTGGGAGATTGTCCATCCTTCTCCCACGGGGCAGCTGATGCATTTGAACCACATGCCTTTGGTATTGCAGCACAGTTTCTTACCACTAGGCCACTAGTTTTCTACCAGGTGTGTCCTTGGTGAGGAGGGGCATCAATGAGACAGCAAAGACAGGAGCACGACCCACATAAAGGGTGAGTAGGAAGATGATGACAGAAGTGTTATTTGTATAGAAGGAAATTGAACAATGATATGACAGTGCCTGGGATGTGCTGTTGAAGGAGATGGCTTTGGATGGGGTGGCCAGAGAAGTCCTCTCTGACAAGGTGACGTTTCAGCTGATCTAAGCAGGAAGGGAGCCAGCTATGGAAGCCATTTGCCAGTGGAGATGTCAATTCAGAAAACAGCATCTGAGGGGGGATAGGTGGAGGCCACGTGACTACAGCAGAGAGCAGAAAGGGTGGAGGGGTGAGTGGGCAGGGAGGGGTCTCATGACTGACAGCAGGCGCTTCGGATTTTCTCCCTCCAGGATTTTATTCCTAAGTGCAGTAAGGAGCCGTTGGAGGGTTTTAGGCAGGGAATCATGTGGAGTGACTTATGCTTAATCTTCTTTGAACACTTCATGTTGTAAATGGTTCATTGGCAAATGTCTGCATTAGACTGAATAAATCCCGCGACCTGGCCGGGAGTGCTGTGCTAACCTGTAGGGGATTCAAGGAATGAAAGAACAGTCTCTGTGTTCTTTTGAGACGTTGTGTTGTTTAAGCAGTTAAATCATTAACACCATTTCAGTAAGGTTTTCTACTTAAGCCTGATCCATGTGGTGGTAGGGCACTTCTTTATGAATTAAAAAGTGCCAGAGATGTCCCCAGCCTTCAGGGTGTTACTCTATTCAGGATGCCCTTTTTTGGCCTTTGAAGCAGTACCACAGGAATGTTAAGTAGAACCATGGTGACTGGAAAAGAATGAAAAGCCGTGGCATTTTAAAAATGAAACTGAGAGGTAGTACGGTCAACCTTCTGGTAGAATGAGGCAAGTTCAGGGAGAAGAAACCATGAGATCTGCCCTCCTGAGGAGTCAGGCTGAGGGAGGGGTAGTCAGATGGACAGGAAGTGGTCACCTCCTGGGGTCTGGATGTTCTCAGTTCAGTCTGAGGTCAATGTCTATGACCTAAGTTTACTCACTTTTGTGCTGATAATGTGGACCAACTGAAAATGACAGTTTCCCCATTTAGTTCTCTTCATTTCATGTGATTTTGAAGGAGCTGACTTACGGTGTCATCATGAGCTCTTACTGTCGTTGCTGTCCGAGTCGTAGAGTGACCCCATCCTTGGAGTGGCTGCTACACGTTTAAGTGCATTGTCACAGCCATTGCCAGCCCAGCTCTTTGAGGATCTTCCCTTCTTCTTCAGACCCTCTGCATTTCCAAGCATGAGTTCATATTTTTCCTTTTCAGTTTAGAGAGAATAGTGATAAACCCTGAGTTTTTTGGAATCTGTACGAGACCCTGGCTTATATTCATTTGTGTTCCATTAAATAAAGCTGTGCTTGAAAATCTCTTATGATGAAATTATAACCTTATCCAGTGGGTATAATCTAATGTGGCCTGGTAGTGCTAAGAAGTTGTATTGTAATCCTGAAAGCACGCAATTCAAATCCAGCATTTGGTGGGATTCCAGGATTTGGTGGAAAGGCTCTGTGGGAGAAAGATGGGTAATCTCTTCTCCTGCAATGAATTGCCTCTGAAAACCTACTGGAGGGTCAGCTGTGGGTTAGTTCTAACACAAAGGCACAAACAACAGTCATAAGAAAGAGAGCTCTGATGGCCTCGTGTGTAGGGAGTTGTGCTTCCATCCCAAAGGTAGACGGGTCAGATCCACCAGCAGCTCTATGAGAGACAGATGGATGGTCTCCTCTTGTGTGTGTGACTGCCTCAGAAACCCTCTGAAATGTTGTGAATTAGTTCCAACTTGAAAGCATGAGTTTGAATGTGAGATGTAAGAAGGATATGTTTTTTATGGAAAATATAATTTTTAAGTTTTTTTAAATGATTATTAATTTCAGTGAACATTTACACAGATTTTTGGATTTCCATTCATTCATTGTTGCACTTTTCTCCCCTCCCCCACCCCCCAGCTCACTCTTCTCTTTGAAAAGTAAAAGAAAATTCCTTCATTGGTACACAATACACCCGTGCCCCCCCAACGCCCACCCTGAGTATACTCCACTCTGCAACCTTCATTCTGGACACTTAATCATAATGCCCTATAACATATTGCTTTTAAACGGTTCTCTCCCTCATCTGTTTCAATGCAGTAAGAAGGATATTTTTCTGATTACTTTCTCATTGTATACCACATAGTTGGAACAGACCCTTAGCTGACCCTCCAGTGGGTTTTCAGAGGCTATTAATCACATGGGAGGAGATTGTCCATCCTTTTGTTTAAAAAATTTTTTTATATTAAATTTTATTAATTTT
>NW_006399887.1:900157-917410 GCF_000299155.1 Elephantulus edwardii
TGACTGCGGTGAGATGATATCTCATAGTTGTTTTTGATTTACATCTCTCTTAGACCTAGGGATTTTGAACATTTCTTCATGTGCTTGTTAGCCTCTGAATGTCGTCTTCGGTGAAGTGCCTGTTCATATCCTGTGCCCATTTTTAAATTGGATTATTTCCCTTTATCTTGTGGTGCTCAAGTATTTCATAAATTCTGGATATAAGTCCCTTATCTGATATGTTATTACCAAATACTTTTTCCCAGTCGGTGGCTTCCCTTTTTACCCTGGTGGAGAAGATTTTGGATGTGCATAAGGATTTGAGTCTTAGAAGATCCCATTTATCTACTTTATCTTCTCCTGGTTGTAGGTATTACCCATCCTTTTGGGAGCAGTTGGAGGATTTGAACTGAGTGCCTTTGGGATTGCAGCACAGCTTCTTGCCACTCGGCCACCAGAGCTCCCTTGTTATATTATTAACTTTTTGCCTTATTATATTGTATACTTTCTCATATTCACATCAGAATTATCCTGTAGGGAATTACAGTTGCCGTTGACTTGTGTCTCAGTAGGGCAAGCCTTTCGATGACTGACTTTTTAGAAGCAAATCTTTGGCCCTTACTCCTGTTGCACCTAGGAGTGGATTCTGACCACCAACTTTGGATGACTCTGTTCACACTTAACTGTTTGTTTTACCCAGTGACTTCTTGCCAGCCTCGGGAGAGGGTTGTAAAATGTGGGAGACTAAATGCATTTTGGACATTTAAAAATACCCGAATATTTTTCTCCTCAGGGATTTCAGCAACACAGAAACATTGTGCAGTGAACAGAAATATTATTGTGAAACGTGCTGCAGCAAACAGGAGGCCCAGAAAAGGTGTGTGAAATGGATTTTACTTAAGAGATGACTCTGTATGGTGTAAAGGCACCAGATTGTGGAGCTGAGCGTCCCTGGCTTTGAATCAGCTTCTTGGACTTAACAGTGATACAACTTCGGAAAAGCCACTTACCTTTCCTCAACCATAAAAGTGGGAGAGAAGTACTTACTTTGGAGAGTTGCCTGCTTATGTGATGATAAATTCAACAAATATTTAGCGACTGCTGCAGTGTAGCAGGTATTTTGTTAGGCACACAGGTTATATCAAACATAATCTCTTGCCTCTTGGGATTAAAGAGAAATGATATAAAATGCTTAGTATAATGCGTAGCACAACTAATGTTACTGTTATCACTATCTTCTATAACATTGGAGTTTCTCAGGTGGAGATAGAAGAGGTTAAAAACGGAAATCATTTCACAAATAATCACGAGGCAATCTGTAACGCATCATTTACAGAGACTGGAGAGAAAGTTATTACATTTTGAATTGATATAGGACCCAAGGTTCCCATCATTTCACTAGCACCACCCAATTACAGCCTTTGCAAAATATATGATAACCAAGGATTCCCTATCATTTGCCCCAAGAAGCCAAGAAATGTGACATTCTAATTAGCCCCTGAAACCCTACTGTGAGTTAAATTTTGCCTGCCCCTGGTTCTGAAATATTCACAGGAGCTCATAGGTGCTCATTACTGTCTTCTAAAATCCACAGGGGTCTTGAGACCTCACTTTGAAATCCTTTCTCTGCTCAGCCTCCCAGTCCTCCTCGCTGCACCAGAATTTAGAGGTGATTGGTTGTCACGTGCAAGAGTGGAAGTGGTGGGCGGGAGCTCGTTTCTGCCTCTGTCTTCGTAATCCCTGTCTGTAAAAGGCCAGTCCTAGGTCTTATTAAAGTGTTTTCTGCACAGCTGCTGAGGCTTGAGGTACTGAAATACTAGCTATTCTAGAACAATATGCGTTTTTCCATTATTCTTTTTAAACATTTTTTATTCTTCATCGTTACACATTTTCCATTATACTTATTCTTAAGTTTCTGCTGGTGCTTTCATTTTTCATGAACAAGGTTTTGCACAAATAGATTCCTAAATCAAGAGGTTCTTGAGGTGCTGCTCAAAAAGGGGCTAAACATGAAGCAAAATTTCAGATTCTGTTGGAATTCAGACTTGTAAACCCTCAAAATTATTAGCCTGAGATTGTCTTTAGCTCAAAATATTCCCTGAAGACATACAGTTGTTTATCCTAATTAGTAGTGAATGTCTATCTTGAATGTTGTATCCTTTTGAGAACTAGCTTTATGGGATCAAATTGGTGACAACAGCTTGAAATGTAAGCTAGAAAGCTTAGGGACAGTGAGTTTGTAATATCAAGAGAGGAACAGTTTGGAAAAGACAGGTGAGAATGATCACTTGATTAAGGAATATAATCCACATCATTGACTTGTATAAGTAAAGAATGTTGAAGGTTGTTCTGCTGTGTGTATTTTCAACAGCAGCAAATAACTTTTTTAAAGAGGAAAAGGAATTCTCTTGTAATATCCTTTCAAACAATATATGTTGGGATTGGAGAGCATTATGCTGAGTGAACTAACTCAGTCCTATAAGGACAAATATTGTATAAAACCATTATTGTAGAATGGTTGTGGGGGAGGGTGGAAGCAGAGACATGAGGATGTGCAGAGGGAGAGTGGATTAATTATGGGGTTGTGCAATTTGATAGGTGGGGGAGTGAGGGAAATTGGAAGAATGTGGTGTGGAAAACAATGCATTAGAATTTTGTAAATAAACTCGTATTAAAAAAAAGTGAGACCAAAAAAACAAAACAAAACATCTTTCTGATTAAAAAAAAGAAAATAATATATGTTGAAATGTGTGCAAGTTGGATTCTAATTTAGTGAAGTCATAGAGTGGTGAACTTGGAAAGAAACTAACTGGAAAAGTAGAAATAGAGATGTTAAAAAACTCTTGGCTCAAGTAAGTTTGGGAAATGTTACATCAAAGAAAAAAAAACACACCATTTCTTTACTACAGGTATTCTCAAAACCTGTATATTATTCTGTGTGCTTCTTAAGGGTCTTCAGAATAGAAGAAAGCTTTGTCCAAGCCGAGCTGGTCACCGATAACCCACATCTGTTATTATCACGGTGTTCCAGGGAGCCCAGCTGGAGAAATGAAGCCCTAAGCTGACACTTGCATTTTATAAACAAAGAAAGCAAGAGTCAGATGAGGACAATGACTTGTCTTTTATGGGTATTTCTTGCTTGAGTGCTCGGTTTGAAGATCAGGAGAGCCCTTCTGCTCCCCAGTTGTGCTGACAGTGGTATGTTTATTATCCCAGAAGCAAGTTTCAGAGCCAACTGATAGTCTGTTTCATCTTTCTTAGGATGAGAGTGAAAAAACTTCCCATGATTCTGGCCCTGCACCTGAAGAGGTTCAAGTACATGGAACAGCTCCACAGGTACACCAAGCTGTCTTACCGGGTGGTCTTCCCTCTGGAGCTCCGGCTCTTCAACACCTCCAGCGACGCAGTGAACTTGGACCGCATGTATGACCTGGTCGCCGTCGTGGTCCACTGTGGCAGGTATGCCAGGCAGCCAGCAGGATTGTTGACTGCCTGCTCATTACCAGTGTAAGAGTTGTCCCTTTGCTGAACTAGACCCAGCTGCACTCTTACTGCAGCTTCTTGCTGGTGCAAACAGGAAGTACTTATCTATTGGCTGAAAGTTGGTGGTTCAAATCTCACCCAGTGGCACCTTGGAAGACAGGCTTGGTGACATGCTTTCAAAATGGCACAGCTTTGAAAACTGGAGAGAACTCTTCTATTCTACATCTGTGGGATTACTGAAAGTTGGAATCAATTAAGTTCAATTGATTTTGGCAACTAAAAACAAGTCTTCATACTGGGCTAACAGACACAGTAATGACAAGGAGAGTCTTTCTAAAGCTCTTGTTTCTAAAGGCCTATGTACAGAGTGTTCGTCCATTATGTGAAGGGCTTTTTGTTTTTTTAAGGTGTTATTTGTTCTTTTAATTTTTTTTATTCATAGTAACATCTTTTCTTCCCCCCAGCCCATCCCGCACAGCACCCCTCGTTCCAGATTGTTCTCCTACATCTAATGCATAGTCATATATTCCTTTCAGAAAGTTCTTCCCCTCCTCTGTTCTAATGCAGTGTTCTTTATCTATCCACTCTTTCCTCATTCCTTCCCCAACCCTCCCCTCATGTCTGTCCTATTTTATAACAGAAGTGTTATGCAGTGTTTATCCTTTTGTGACTGAGATATTTTACTCAGCATAATGTCCTCATGGGTCCCCCATGTTTCGTAATGTTTTACTATTTCATTGTTTTCCTTTGTGTGATTGTACCATAGTTTTTGTATCCGTTCAATTGTTGATAGGCACTTAGGTTGCTATTGTGAATAACGCAGCAATAAACATGCGTGTGCATACAGCTCTTTGAATTGTGGCTCTGGTTTCTTTGGAGCATATTCCCAGTAATGAAATTGTGACGTCAAATGGGATTTCTATTTCCAGCTTTTTGAGAAAGTGCCAGACTACCTTCTATAGTAGTTGTCCCATATCTGTAGGGTTTTTGAAGAACTGTTATTTCAGAAGTGGATGGTTTTGCTTCTTAGAGACTTAAGACCTTAAAGACTAAGGTGTACCTCATCCAAACCATGGCATCTCATCACTTCCTGTGCATCTGAAAGATGGACAATGGATAAAGAAGACCAAAGAAGAATTGATAATGTTGACCAAGAATACTGAATATCCCACAGACCGTCAAAAGAAGAAAGAAATCTATCTTAAGTGAGGTGGACCGATGTGCTTATTAGAGGCAAGGATGGTGAAGCTTTGTCTCATACACTTTGAGAATGATTTTAGAAGAGGTCAGTCCTTGGAAAGAGACATCACACTGGGAAAGAAAGAAAGAAGGTTAGAGAAAGAGAAGAAACCCTCAGCAAGGTGAATTGACACAGTGACTGCTGCCTCAATGGGCTTGAGCATGACAGGTTGTGAGGATGGCACAGGATAGAGCCTGTTCAGACCTCTTGTTCTTGGGCTCACTATGAGTTGTAGTTGACTTGACCACACCTAACAACACAATGTACACATACAAAAATAGAGTAAGACAAAACCATACAAAAGATAATCTAAATGGGGTATTATAAGATAAATAATTGAATTACTGTTATGGAATACCAGTGATGCTTATGAAGAGTTTGAAATAAACATAGAGAAATAAATGTTAAGATTACAAATGGACGTTAAAATGTACGTTGAAAAATAAGGAACTCATGCAATATTATGCAAAATGGGTGACCCTGGAGGACCTTATGCTGAGTGAAGTATCTCAGTCACCAAAGGACAAATACTGCATGGTGCCACTGTTGTAAAACAGCACTGACCTCAGGGTTGCGGGGGAGACTGAGAAAGACGGGTTCAGTAATGTATACTGCATTGAAAGAGATGAGGGAGAAAACTGTTTAAGAGGGATATGTTATTAGGTATTTTTGTCATGACAGGAGTCCAGAGCAAAGGCTGTGTAGTGTAGTGGACCTGGGGGAGGGTTTGTAAAACAATGAAAGAATTTTTCTTTTACTTTTCCAAGAGGGTAGTGTACTAGGGGGGAGGGTTGGGAGAGGAGAAAAGTGCAACAATGAATGAATGGAAATAAAAAAAAAAGAAAAGGAAAAAAATATGAATAAAGATGCGAAAAGATAAATTATATTAAGAACTTTCTTGCTTTTTTGAATGATTTAGGAATATTTTTTGTATGTTTTTCTGTCTCTTTCTAATATTTTATGAGGGTTTTTTTTTATTGTAAGGCATAGAGAAAAGAGAGAAGCAGCCCCTAGATAGGGAGTAGCCAAGTGTTTTGCTGATAGTGTTTTGCTGAAAGTGTTTTCCTTCAGGTTCGGGGTTCCAAGTCTGAATTTAAAGATACAATGGTAATAAGATATGTAGGGGCCCTGTCTTCTTGAAGCTTATGGTCCAGTGAAAGAAGTAGTAGATAATTAACAAGTAGACATGTCTGTTAGCCACCACCAGAACCACACCATGGCAAGCTAAATCAAAGTTTTGAATAATGCAATCAGGAGATCAGGAGACGTATTGTATTAGGCACATTTGTAGTCAAGGACTCCTCTGTTGAGGAGCAATGATGTTAGTTTGAGGATTAAGGTACCCCTTATTCAGGCCATGGTCTTTTCAATCACTTGCTGTACTGATGAGAGCTGGACATTGAATAAGCATGACAGAAGACATGATGTCTTTGAACTATATCGTGTTGGAGAAGAGTACTGAATATCACATGGACCGCCAAGAGAACAAACAGATATGCCTTGCAGAAGGTGCAGCCATAGTGCTTATTGGAGGCAAAGATGATGAGCTTCTTCTTACATACTTTGGGCATGTTGCTAGCTTTGCTTATTCCTTGGAGAAGTATATCATGCTTGTGAAGGTGGAGGGACAATAAAAGAGAAGAAGACCCTTGACCAGGTGGATTGACACAGTGACTATATAGCAGTGAGCTCAAGTGTGTCAGATTGTGAGGATGACACAGGATAGGCCTGGGTTCACATCTGTTGTTCATAGGGTCACTGTGGGTTGAACTTGACTTGACAGCACCTGACAACAAAAGGAAGAATAAATGGTTATAAAGTAGAGTAGTAAAGGGAGAGATTTTTCCAGGGGACATAGTCAGGGAATATTTATCTGGAAGGTGACAGTTGCACTGAGAGCAGTGGACTGGAGTGCAGCAAGGCAGGGAAAAGAGTGACTGTGGTCAGGTTAGAGAGAGAGGATTGGATCAAATTCTTTTTTTTTTTAAATGATTTTTTTTAGTGCAACATATTTTTTTATTATTTTAATGATTTTTTTGTTACTAATTTTAATGAAAATTTACAGAGACTTTGGATTTCCATTCACTCATTGTTGCACTTTTCTCCCTGCCACCTCCTGTCCCCACCCCCAGTACACTCTTCTCTTTGAAAAGTAAAGGAAAAATCCTTTCATTGTTTTACAATCCCTCCCCCCAGGTCCACTCCACTATGCAGCCTTCGTTCTGGACTCCTGTCATGACAATAATACCTAATCACGTATCCCTTTTAAACAGTTCTTTTCCCCTCCCTTATCTGTTTCAATGCAGTATACATTATTTATCCTGTCTTTCTTAGTCTCCCCCCAACCCTGATGTCAGTCCTATTTTACAACAGTGGCACTATGCAGTATTTGTCCTTTTGTGACTGAGTTGTTTCACTCAGCATAATGTCCTCTAGGGTCATCCATTTTGCATAATATTTCATGAGTTCCTTGTTTTTCAATGCAGCGTAGTATTCCATTGTGTGAATGTACCACAGCTTCTCGATCCATTCGTTTGTTGATGTGAGCATGCAAGGGGAAATGTAGCTTTTCAGTTGTACTGGTATAAAGCTCAATACAAAACTCAATAATTAGGACCCCAAATCCCTAAAATTGTGCTAATGAAAAAAACACAAAACAGTTTATTGTAGTTGAATTAGAGTATATAGAGCAAACTGCAACTCGTGTACATGTTGTTGATGATACCCATTGCAATCCCCATAATGTAAACTCTCCTCCCATCTCCTTTCTGCATTTACTATTTCTTATCCCTCCCTACTTTTGGATTTTTGTACCTGGGCAAAGGCTGTTCTTTGATCCTGCGCATTTGATGACGCTGAGAATTATGGACCTCTGGACCTCCTCTGTTTATTGTTCACTGTGTCCGCTTAAAGTGGAGCCACAGGAGTGCGTTCTAGGCTTGAAGGGTGACTAAGGGTCATCATCTTGGGGGGGGAAGGGTGGCATCATTCTCTCCTAGAGCAGGTTTTCTTGTTACAAGTTGGAACAGACTCATAAGCTGACCCTTCAGCAGGCTTTCAGAGGCTAGAAATCACATAGAAGCAGATTGTTCATCTTTCTCCTGATTGGACCAGGGAAGCTAGTCTTTGATGATTTTGAGCTCTGTCCATGATTTTCTCCCACTCTAGCCAGCACTTTCTAGGTAACCATCCCTTTGGGAATGATGAGCAGTGCTAGGCAGGCACCATCTAGTTCTTCTGGTTTTGGGTCATGGAGGCTGAGGCCCACATGGTTCAGTAGTGGTCATCTGTAGTCCATTTTCTTCACTCTCCTCTGCTCTCGCCTCCTCCTTAGACTTCCCTGCGCTCCGTTTCTCAGCATCCAGTGGGCCACCATCCAATCGTACTAATTTAATTTTAACTCATATATTGTTTGCTGCAGTTGAGTTGGCCTCCAATTGATGGCATCTCCATAAACAACAAAACCGAGCTATTGTAACCGAGAGGGTTTTAATGGACTGGCTTTTGAAAGTAGATCACCAGACCTTTCTTGTTAGTCTGTCTTAGGCTGGAGTCTCCTGAAACCTGTTCAGCATCGTAGTAAAAGCCTGGACAGTGACAGCACCTGAGAGTGGAATCTGGGTCTGCTTTGTGGAAGACTAGAATTCACTGTCTGCACCATCACTACTGCCTTAGAACTATGTAGTCATAGCGATAGCATTGGCTTTGATAGTGTTTTCTATATAATGTAACATACATACCTTTTTACTGTGGTTTGCTACCATCTTTCTAAAATTTAGATCTCATCGCTCTTCAAAATTCCTCAGTGTCTTCCTGGCTCACTCAGTAAAATTTGAAGCCTGAATCATTATGGTCCCATCCACGTGATCTGCCCTTAACCACCCTTCTGACCTTCCTCCTTGATCTTTCCCCTCACTCACTCTGCTCCTGCCACTCTGACCTCTTTATTGCTCCTTAAATACATCAAGCATTACTCCTACCCCCAACCTGAGACTCTTGTGATTGCTGTTTCTCATTCCAGAAACTTCCATCATGGCCAACCCCCTCCCCATTTCCACCGTGTCAAATTCTATTTTATTGGAAAGACCATCTTTCACCATTTTATATCATCTAGTAGGGAACCCCCTTGTACCCCTGGTGTTACTCACTGTCCTGCTCCTAGCTGTCTTCTTCTTGGTGGGACTTATCATTTATCGCTTGACATATGTTCATGTTTAAGTTCTTTATTGCTTATCTATTCCCTACCCCAAACTCTAAGAAGATGGAGACTTTGTTTTGTTTACTGTTCACCTCTAACATAAAAGAATAGAGCCTAGCATGTTGGAGGTAGACAGTAATTATTTACTATTTGCTGATTTTGACTGTATGCTCTCCCCGCTGGTGTGGAGTCCTTAGAATAGAATGCAAGTTACCCTGTCCATTGCTGTACTCCCTTATGCCAGGCTCAGTGCCTCTAAATGGTGTTCTTTCAGAAATTCTACCTGAATGAATATTGACAGAGAAATGAGTTATTCAAGTTACTTTCTTCCAAGTAGTGATTTCAGTGAATTCATGCTTAGGAGGAATGAAATAGTTTCATACGACATGTACAGAAGGGGATATAGGCTTAGTTATAGGTTTCTGTAAGCTATTATTTTTCTACAGTTTTGTTGTAAAGAATCAAATGTTATAAAGACTTAATTGGTAACGTGGTGGCTTTGTGTTTTTCTTTTCCAGTGGTCCCAATCGTGGACATTACATCACTATTGTGAAGAGCCATGGCTTCTGGCTTTTGTTTGATGATGACATTGTAGAGGTTGGTATTCCCATTATTCTTCAGCAGGGATAGGGCATGGATGGTTTTTCCCTTGGTAGCGGTAATGAACCACGAACCAGAAAGCCGCGGCACGTGAGCCACCGTGCTCCACCGGTGAGCTACATCTCCAGACCCGGCATGGATGGTTTTTAAGGGCAGAGTGTGTGTGGGCATTTCCTGACCTAGACCTGTTTTCTCATACTCTAATCGGGTATTAACTTACTTCTCTGTCTGAACTTTCTGATTGGAAAGGGACAAAAAATATGATGGTGGATTCATTAATACTGTGTTCTTGTTAAGTTGCCTGATCAGCCAGAAATGTGGGATCTCTTATGCCATAATAAGTTGTATTTATTTCTTTCTGACGCCCTTTCTGGGCTTCTTTCATGGTTCTAGATTTCTCTTTTATTAATTTTAGTTTAGAAAGTTTCCCCCCCAGTCTATTCAGCATGGAAATTTATAGTACACAATAATATCCCATGTATTGACTTGTGCTGTAAAGGAATGCTAACTAGCTCGAAAGAATTTCACACTCAAAGACATGTTCTAGTCTAGCTTGCCAGAGTAACTATTTTAATGTAATAGCACAAAATGAATGAACTCTGGTGGGCTGAAGGACTGAAATTATTCCTGAGATTACCAGCATCTGAAAAACTAAAGTCCTGGCATCTTCAAAAGGTTGTCAGGCATGTAGGATCATCAGTAGGTGACAATGCCTTCTTCCCTAGCTATGTGCAGTTCAAGTAAGACACCTTTTAGTGAGTCTCCTGAATTACCCATTTCACTCAGTTCCTAGTTGTGTTGAATAACAACCCAGGGGCTACCAAAAGAACAAACAAGTCTGTCTTGGAGAAAGTACAACCAGCGTGCTCCTTAGAGACAAGGATGGGGAAATTTGGTCTCACATATTTTGGACATGTTGTCAGGCAGGACCAGTCCTTGGAAAAATAAATCATGCTGGGGAAGGTGGGAGATCGGAGAAAGAGAAGACCCTCAGTAAGACAGGTTGACACAGTGACTGTAAGAGTGAACTCACGCCTGTCAGAGATTTTGAGAAGGGTTCAGGTTGGAGCTAGGTTCAGGTCTGTTCAACACAGGCTTGCTGTGAGTCATAGTCAACTCGATGGCTCCTAAGGACCGCCACCCTTGGGGTATTACTTCAATGATTTGTTTTCTTTCCTTTCACCCACTGCTTAACTTAATCATCTTGTTTGATTTCTTTCATTGCAGAAAATAGATGCTCAAGCTATTGAAGAATTCTATGGCCTGACGTCAGATATATCAAAAAATTCTGAATCTGGATATATTTTATTCTATCAGTCAAGAGAATAACATAAGGAACTATGGAACTCATCCGAGCCGGGAGGACGCTCAAAGAACTAGTACCTGGTTTCTCTGGACTTTTCTCCTTCCCCAGTGGCCCACCAGTGACGTCACTCCGCGTCTCCCTGGTCTGGCTGTGTTACACTTTACCCTCCCTGTTCCCCCGCCTTCCATTTTTTACAGGCAGCACTACTCTTGGTTTTCTTTTAGTCTGATGTAGCGTTAACTGCAATCAGATTGTAGTAAGGTTCTATGAGTAACATTGCTAACAGAAAGACTGGGTATACACTACACCACGTTCCATGTCTGGCTGAATTAAATTGGCATTTCTTATGAATGTCTCTACAGTCGACTTGGGGGCGGGGGTGTCTTTGCTCAACTTCAGTCGCTTCCAGGGTCTCCTTACAATGCATTCCTTTTAACATTTCCCTGGAAACATTGCTACTTATTTTTTTAGCTTCTCTTGCCTCCCTTCGGACAAAAGGACAGACCTGAGCAGATGTCCATCCACCTTGCAGGACTGCAGCTATAGCTTTAAGTTGGCACAATGTGACAAATGTCTTAAGAGGGAGTAACCTCAAGACAGAGGGCACCCTCTGTGAATGGGGTGGGAAGAGGCCATTCACCATTAGAATCCCAGGGGCTGAGAAGGTGTGGGGCTCAGGGCAGGCAATTCCAGGAGGATGCTTTTGTGGACAGTGAAGAGTTACCTTTTTAATCTTTCTACCAAAATATGAAATTTCAGGAATAGAACTATATGCTGTTTGTTTTTAGTGACACTCTTATAAGGGGGAGAAAAAAAAAGACAAAAACAAGCTTTTTTACTTCTGTAAGGTCCCGTGAGTAGTTGCTATCCTTTACCCAGCACTAAGGTTTCCAAGGTATTTTTCCTGTCCTGCTGATGTTCTTACGAGAGTCTGTGGTTGCAGGGTGGAGACGCCACCTCAGCTGCACTGTGCCGCTGGCCACACATCCATTCAGTCTGTTCGCTGAGGCCCTGGGGAGCCTCTGGGCTAACATGACCCCCCCCCCCCCCCCGAGGAGGGAGTACCAAAACCACTGGGTTTGAGTCGGGTCAGAGAAGGTGTCTCCTAGGCAAGGGGAGGCGCGCACAAAACGTGGCCTGTTTCTTTGGCTCTGACTCCTAGAACACATGGGAGTTACTGTTTTTTGGGTTTTTTTAATTTAAGAACCTCATCTCACTTGAGTTACTTCTTTTCTTTTCTTTTTTTTTGTTCTATCTGTATTTATTAGAGCATCTGAGTATTAGTAGACCTTTTATTAAAAGGGTTAATGCGCTATTTGGCAGTTGAGCTGGATTTTGGTTTCCTACGAATATGATGAGCTGTGGAGCTTGGCTTCCCTATGGGGGAGTTCATTTAACGTCCATACATTGATATACTGTGAACGTATGCTTTTGTTACCTAATAAACCAGTGAACCAATGTGCACACTTTGGGCATAATGTGAACTCAAATCAAAAGCAAATGGTGTTGGTAGTCATTTTGCAGCAGTTTAAAAGGATAGCACTTTATTTTGAGGACAAACTGGATTTCTTCTCTTTGAAATATCTTGGGCTTTGTTGCTCACAATTTTTAAAGGAACAAGCTAACACATCATTGTTTATGTTTGAGGTGAAATGGTCTACTTTTCACTGGAAAAGACAAAAACAGGGTGATAGTCGTACTCTTGTTTTCCACAAGTGACAAAAATATACCTTGCCTTGTTTAGAGGCAAATTCATATTTATAATTTTGTCTTTTTTAAAAAAAAAAAAACTACAAACATTTCCTCCACTAAACATGCAGTAATTACTTCATGGAAAGTATTGTGTTTTTAAGGTGAGGTACTTTCCGGGTGAAGTTGATTAATGTAGGAACATGTTTAGACTATATATATACTCCATATATTTGACTTCAGGTTATAAAGTTTTAAAAAAAGATAATGTTGCTCTCTCACTAGCATATTTAGAACTGATTCCTAAGAGGGGTATCTATTAAAAACATCCTTGAAGTGACTCATGGAGCTAATTGATTAACAAAAAGATGGTTTATTTGAACCTGATGGAAGTAATACTTAAATACAAAGCTGTGTGTTCAGACATTTCTTTTTTGTTGGAGGGATCTGAGTGATTCCTCTTAATAGAAAGGGTCATTACAGGTCAGTATCCAGAATAGACTTTTGGAATAAGGGGTATAAGGATGGAAGAACGTGTGAAGACACTGAAGTGTTATGTGATGGCAGGAAAAAAAAGATAGGAGAAAGAACAAAATGCACTTATCTACCAACACTCCAGACTCCACAAGTTTTATTTTTGTTTTTATTGTTTAAACATAACCTTTTCCCTTCCTCTTTAATCAGTGATACCAACACTAGGCAGCTACACTGTTGTTCCCTCATATCATCTTGCTTTCTGTATTGACAGGAGCATCCAAACAGCGCCCCCTGCCCCCCCAATCCCTTATTTGTAGTGGAAGGCAAAGATACGGGGCCTGATCTGAGGTCACAAGAGCACAAAGGCTTAGCAATATTCACTCAGCTGGCCGGGGATTTTGTAAACCGTTTCCTGGCAGGACTGAGCAGGCCTGCTGTATGTTTTGGTGTGTATTTTAAAATAAATGACAGTGTTTTACATTTTTAAAAAGAGAGAAGACATACTTGCTTTATTGGTTACATACTGTTTGGGCATCTGGGTTACAGTACAGTATGTTAAAAAAATCGTTTGTTTAAAAATGGTTGGTAGAATGGAAGCATCTGGTCCGGTGGTGGTAGAGCACCTTGTGTGGACTGGCTCAATCAAGAAAAGCACAAGCAGAGTGTGTACTGGTTTACACAGGAGTCCAGGCATGTTTGGTGTTATAGCCTGGTGTATTTTGGATTTAAAATGAAATGGGGGTGGGGGGAGAAAGACAGAAATATGACCCCCATGCATTTATTTTCGTGGGCTCTATTCATTTTCATGGGCATGCTTCTAACCAGAGCTTAGGGCTTATTTTAGATACTGGAGTGTGAATTTATTACAAATGGACTGTATCTTTAAACACTGCATTTTGATCAGCTTTGTATGTTCATGTGTATTAAAATATTGTGCACTACATGTTTTGCCCCATTTGCTATTCTATGGTCAAGGCATTCATCAGCACTGTCATGGCAGCATGGGTCAGGGAACATTTTTTTCCTGTTTTTATACCTAATTATTAATTTCCTACTTTCCAGTATTTCATTAATTTATTTTTGGCTTCCATTTCTGTGTAACCAAAATAGTTAACTGTGTTTGTGTGGCATTCATTTGCTTTTGTTGCTTAAAAAGAAAAGAAAAATCATTTTTATTTAAAGTGATCTGTACCTTAATTTTTTTTTCTCTGTGTAACCAATTCAAGCACTTTAAGCAATAATGTCGATGTTGTGAAAGTTCAATCAGTTTAACACCTTGCCTCTAAGATTGTTTGAAAAAAAAAAGTAAATAAAATAGGACATTTTCTTTCTAGAGAATTACATCTGGGTAATGTTACATGCATGGATTTAAAGTGCTTTGTTTAAAGTGCAAGTCAGTGGCAAGTTGCATGCGCAGCTAATTTTGAAGCAGTGGAAGTGTGAGGAGCGTTCAGTTCATTGTAAGTTACAAAGACAGTGTTACTGTGGAGACTGATACTGTCCATGTTCCAGAGGTAACTCACCATCTTCTCTTGCATGATAAAGAGTCAGAATTCATTTAGATATCACAGTTGAGGTAAGAATGCGTTTAGAAATTGAAACTGGGGAAGAGCAGATTGCGAATATGAAGTGAACTATGACTAGTGGATAATGATCTCAACTTTGCTTTATTCTTACCCATTTTAAGAGAGTAACACACATTGTTACTCTCTCTGATGTACTTGACCCCATTGTTACAGTCACTGTCATCCGTCTTGTTAAGGGTCTTCCTCTCTAAGACTGGCCTTCCACTTTTCCAAGCATTATCTGGCCCCCTCCAAGGATTGTGTGTGTGTGTGTGTGTGTGTGTGTGTGTGTGTGTGTGTGTGTGTGAGAGAGAGAGAGAGAGAGACAGAGAGAGAGAATATATTTAGGTCATGATGCAATGATTGCAACAATGGATTCTGGCATGGCGGAGATGATGATGGGTCAGGATAGGACACAGAAGATCCTGGTCTAAAAGGCCTTCTAATGAGTTGTGATTGCTTCAGCAGCATCTAACAACACATAAAACAGTGGCATAGTTTGTATCAAGTTGTGCAGCTGACCCAAGGCTGTACATTTCAGGCAGTTTGAGTCCACCAGTGGCTCTGAGGAAAAAAGATGGGGTGGTCACCTCCCACATGATTTAGAAGCCTGAGAAGCCCAATAGAATGTCACACTATGAGTTAGAATTGACTGATAACAATGAATTAGGAGTTAACACTTCAGAGATATTCCAAAAGGTTAAGAAGCTAACCAGAGGTTGGAGTTCACCTGAAGCACCTTGGAAAAGAGACCTGGCAGTCTCCTGGAAAATCAGCCTTTGTGCAAATCTATGCACAGAGGCTCCTTTGTGAATCAGTAGACTCCATGACAACTGGGTTGACATCCAAATGAATTGCTTGATTTGTATATTAAACCTTTTACCAAGTTAACGAAAGCTCTGTTCTTGAGCTGAGGTGACGTTCAGCTTTAGGATCCCATCAGCACCTGGATTCTAGCCCTTTGTCGGGAGGGGGTAGGAATGTGGTCCTGATGCTGCTGTTGCTGACTCCCTGCTTCCTGCAGGGAATGTCAGCTTCCAGAATCCCCTGCTGCGTGCACACCGATTATTACCTAGGCCTGCCAGCAGGGGGCAAGTGTGGGCCTGTGCCTGTGGGCTCTGTGCACAGGTGGGTCGAACTCAAGTGGGATCAGCGTGTTTGCACAGGAGGTGATTATGAACTCACTGGCCTGGGTTCAGTTACAGGAACAAAGCCCCCAGACTGGGAGCAGAGGAATGTGCCATAAGTGACAAGACCCCCAGTTCCTGTTTGTTTTTGAGGGCAATGAAGTTGAACCTGATGGAGTGGCTTGGAGGGGAAATCTTGGGTGTTTCTCACTTTTCTAAACATGTCAAATGGGGCCTGTAGGACAGGCCTGTCATCAGTGTGATAGGGTGCGGGGTAATGAGAAGTGGTCCTTATTTCCATAATGTCTCACCTTCTGTTTCATTGATACTCTAACTGCTTGTAACTGAGTGTGACACTTTCGTCGCCTTTTGCTTTACATTCACTCGAAAATGTTGACTCTTCCTCTTTCCTTCAAGAGGAGACTTTAATGAGGTTATTATCAAAGACCATCAACAAGATGGCTTGAAACAGGGACTGTAGTAGCAATGGGTTGGCACATATCAGATGGTGAGGATGGTATAGGACAAAGCACAGTTCTGATCTGTTCACAGGGTCAACTGGGCAGCACATAAAACCAAAGAACAGGGTGGCTGTGAGTCATAGTCAACTGGACAGCACATAAAACCAAAGGCAAATCAGGGGGGTGAGGATGTGCAGGGGAGGGGGCATTCAAAATGGGGTTGTACAATTTGATGGGTGGGGGAGTGAGGAAAATGGAAAGAATTTGTTCTTGAAAACAATGTGTTTGAATTTTGTAAATAAACTAGTAGGGGCATAAAAGGCAAATCAAACTTTTCCTAGAGTTGGCCCAGGTGGAGGGGTTTTCATCTAGGAGTTCTTTACCTCTTGAGCTGGTGGAGAGGGAGCTGGTCTTATGGGTAAGGAGTTGCACTGCCACCTCCTTGATGTGCAGGCAGTTTGAATCTACCAGTGATTTACAGCATCTAGAAACCTACTGGGAAGGTCAGCTGTGAGTCAGTTCTAATTCACTGCCCTATGAGAAAATGCTGGTGGAGTCGTCAGTAGGGAGTTGCTCTGCTGACCCAGAGGTCACCTGGAGGTTCGAATCAAGCCTCCATGGATGGGGGGGGGGGAAATAAAAATTAAAAAATGGGCAATCTCTCTTGCCATTTACAGTCTGTAGAGGGTCAGCTGTGAGGCCTGATTCCAGGTACTCTCAGAGAGATTCTGTGCTAAATGAGTCCTGAGGTTATGTTAGTCTTGTGGCCCAGGGAGGAAGATGTGCAGCTTCCTCTCCTGCTTGCCTCAGAAAGCCAATGGAGCGATGCTAAGAGTTGAAATAGACTGAATGACAATGGGCTCGGTGATTCTGCGTTAATGTTTTATAGTGTTTGGTCCAAAGTACATTGTTGTTGTGTATCATAAAGTGGGGGAACTGGCCCATAGCTGACCATCTAGTGGGGTTTCAGAGGCTGTCAGTTCCACAGAGAAGACTCTGAAAATTGCACTGGAGCACAGAGAGGCCAAAACACAAGGAAGAATTCAAGCTACTAAAGAGTTGAATAGAAGATTTCAAAAGGCAGCACGGAATGACAAAGCAAAATATTACAATGAAATGTGCAAGGAG
>NW_006399887.1:918861-935944 GCF_000299155.1 Elephantulus edwardii
ATACTTTGGATATGTTGTGAGGAGAGACCGGTCCTTGGAGAAGGACATCATGCTTGGGAGGGTGGAGGGACAGCGCAGGAGGGGAAGGCCCTCTATGAGGACTGATTCAGTGACTGGGGTAATCGGGATGGGTGTGTCAGAGACAGTGTGATTGGCACAGGACAGGGCAGAGTTTAGGGCTGTTGTACATAGGGTTGCTATGAGTCACAAGCGACTCAACGGCACATAACAACAACACATTCCGCAGGAGGAGATCACCCATCTTTCTCCCACGGAGCAGCTGTTGGATTTGAACCACATACCTATGCGCTGGCAGCACAATTCCTTTTAGAAAAGTGAAAAAGCTCTTTGTTTTGGTTTTGAGACCTCCAAGTTGGGGATGGCATTCAATTTTGTAAGAAGGATTTTTTACTTTAGGCTTGTTTCTCACACTTGTGTTGGTAATAAAATGGGATTTACCGTGGTGTCATTGTGCACACATTCTAAATGAGAAGTGTGTGTCTTTCACTCTTTTTTCCCTGCTCTCAAGATTAAGGTCCAGGTTACAGGTGAGGTAGTGTGGAATGCCACAGGAACTGCTCCCAGGAATTCAGAGGAGGCTGGGGCCGTGTGGTGGTGAGTGAAATCTAATTTTGGTCCCATTCCTTCATTGTAAGGGATTTGGAGGGGGGCATTGCACTGGGAGCAAAATAATTTAGGAGTTGGAGATACCATTTCTTTATATTTGACAAACTCCTCCTGTGATCTAGCTCAATGCTGTTTGTGTTTCAGTCTTACAACTGTAGTTCAGAGATAGACAAACTAGCTAGTGAGCCGTCAGGCCTCTCTAGCAGGCTGCGTCTCTCCCTTAGGCCGGAGTTCGGGAAAGCCAGCTTCTAATCTGAGAGGATTAGGGAAGTATCAAGTTTTCCTAGTAGGTTTTGAAATCTATGTAAAGAAATGACTCCTTGTGTTCCTATGTAGAATAAACCACTTGGAAATGATACTTTTAAAAGAGGTTGCTTCTATTTTTCTCCCCTCTATTTCACCTACACCAAAGAACTCCTGCTCTACCTGGAGAAGTCGAAAGTGCTAGCCTGCACATGCTGTGTGCGCCAGCTGAGACTTAAAGGCCACGGCAGTACTGGAAGCAAAGACTGGAGAATAAAAAGAGAAACTCCTTCCTGGTTCGAGCTGGGCTCTTACACAGGGACTGAGGGTCTCTGTCAAGGTTTATGAAGAAAAGAGCTCATTGTGGAGTCAGTGCTCATGTGAGAATTTGTACAGAATGTGGAAGAGTAAAGGATGTGAAACAAAGAGCAGGGTCAGAAATGACTCATAGCTCACCCTCCAGTGGGTTTTCAGAGGCTACAATTGCATGGGAGGAGATTGTGCATTTTTCTCTCTTCTGATGCGTTCAAACCACCAGAAAAGCGTGGCCTTTGAGTTAAGAGAACGACCCCTTATGGACTGACTGGGCCACAAAAGCACCCTAGTCAAAGGAGTGGAGCAAGGTTAAAAATTCCCAAACCAAATTTATGGGCATTAGGTAAATTCTGACTCCTAGTGGCCTTGTAGGACAGAGCAGAACAGCTCCACAGTGTTTCAAGGGCTGTTAATCTTTTATAGGAATAGACTGCGCCATCTTCCTCTCCTGGAGCAGCAAGTGGGATTTGAACCATTGACGATTCAATAGGTCGCCATGCACTTTAACCTCCATACCACCAAGGAGGGTTCCTCTAAACAAGGCTAAGACTCTCATAATGTTGTGTACCATCGCATCGGAACTGACATAGCTGGCTCTCTGGCGGGTTTGCAGAGGCAGTAATTACACGGGAGGGGATCGTCCCGCCTCCAATGGAGTAGCTGGTGGCCTCGAACTGTGTGTCTTTGGGACTGCAGCACAGCTGCTTGCTTTTATTAGTTCGACTTCACTCCCACACCTGCCCCAATCTGTGCATTTGCCCTGCAGGCTCATATGGCACCCTAGGAAATTCCACAAGTGCCGTAACTGATGGGCGACTAGATGATTTTCTGCCTTCTGTTACTGCACTGACTTTAATGTCTGATACAGGAGTTTTAGCCTTGGATTTAGACCCACACATTTGCATGGAATCTAGGTTTGAGTGTGGGCCCATCACCGTTGGTGCCACCATCATGGCATGTGGGGAAGGCAAAAGATGGGGGGACAAGTTCTGACTGTTGTTGGTTGGATGTTAGAGGTTTGCATCCCATATCAGATGTTGAACATAATGTTGAGCTTAGGCTGCCACTGAGGGCTGTTTGGCCAAAGGATACTTTTCTACATGTTCTCAGTGGAAATCTAAATATTGCTGTTGAATTCATTGCTGACCATTCTATGAGGGGTGGAGGGTCGGTGAAGGAGAGGAAGATCCTTAACCAGGTGGATTACCGACTGCTGCATTGGGCTCTTTTATGTCAGGAAGTGTGACTTTGGCCCAGGATAAAAAAAAGGGGGTTCACATCTTTGTTCAAAGGGTTGCTATGAGTCATACTCGATGGCACCTAACAACAACAACCACTTAGCAGGTTCCCGAGGCTGTGAATGACATGGGAATATGCTGCCTTTTTCTCTTGAAGCTGCTCATGGATTTGATCCTCCAGAGTGGCATGGCTTTTTGGGGTTTGGTTTGTACGATTCCTTAAAGATTAAGCCAGTTGTTGTTGAGTACCATAGAGTTGGAACCAACCAATGCTGACCCTCTAGGGGGGTTTCAGAGACAGTCATTTGCACCGGAGGATATTGCCCATCCTTCTCCCACGGAGCAGTTGGTGGATTTGAACCATCCAGTTCAAATCTGGTTCAAAACCTTCGAGATTACAGTGCAGCGTATTACCACTAGGCTCCCAGAGTTCCCAGTAAAGCTCCATTTATAATATTTGTTGTTCTTTGCTCTTGTCAGAAACAGCTCATAGCTGACCTTCCAGAGGCTGTAAATCATACAGGAGGCGGTTGCTCAATTTTGCCCCGTGGAGCAGCTGGTGAATTTGAACCACCTCTTTAGGTTGGAAGCACAACTCCCTACCCTGGAGGCTAACAGAGTTCTCCCTATGTAGTATGTAGGGTTCTTTAAATACTTAAGAAGTTCCAGGCAATTTCCTGTAGTGTTCTTTTTGTGCAATCCCCATGCCCTCCCCCAGGGGTAAAAGACAAGACTGAAGAGAGATGAAAAAACAAAAGCAGCTCTCTCGACATCCGGGAATCATCCCTGGGTGCTGCAAATGGCTAACAGCATTCCACTGCTAACAAAAAGCTTGGGGACACCCTGAGGTTCATCCAAAGAAATACCTTGTGACTTGCTTCTGAGAAACCAGCCATTCTTCAAAACAAAACAAAAACCCCAACAAACCACCAAACCAAAAACCACAGCAAAACAAACTTCCATTATTACAGGTCTCTGACATTCATGGGTTCATTTGACTCAGAATCGAAGACTCTGAGTTTTAGTTTGACAGAGGAACTAGTCTGAGACCATGAGGCATTTGGATGCTGTTAGAAGGTAGTCTGACATCTACCCCTTGGTGATGTTGTTCCCCTCTTGGACAAACCCCGTCACACAGAACACCAGTATTCAATAGGGTCATGCTGTGACTGTGATAAAATGACACAAGGAATAGGACAATATTTTTTTTTCTAAGACAAAAGTCACCAGACTATCAAGTCAGAACCAACCCATAGCAGACCCTACCTGCAGGTTCTCAAAGGCAGTGAATTATATGAGAAAAGACTGTCTATCTTTCTCCCACAGTGCAGCTTGTAGATTTGAACTGCATATCTTTGGGTTAGCAGCCTAATTCCTTAGCACTAAACCACTAGAGCTGTGTAAATCACCAAATACTAAACATTCACCTCTCTCCCCTCATCTGGGTGACTGCTGCCTCCTCACTAGTCACACTCCACCTTCACGCTAGCCTGCTTTGTGGTTCCACTCTTCAGTGGCACCCGGGGCACCTGCCATACTTCACATACACCTGTGTCTCAGCTGTCACCTGATAATTCTTGGGCACACACAAGATCCAAAAAGCACTGGAACCTTCCCTGTTGGAGAAAATTTGAGTTCTCAAAAATAGCCTCTTGTATCTGCCAGACCTTCAATTCAACCCCACTCTCATATTGTTTCAACCCTGCTTCAAATAGAGATTCTGTCCTCTCAGTAAAATCAAGAGCTTTACCTAGAGATTCATATGACCCAGCTATTCCACTACTAGGAATATACCAAGGAAATTAGAACTAAGGCATGAATGGAGATCTGTACACCAATGTCCATGGCAGCATTATTCACCATGGCAAGAACATGGAAATAGCCCAAATGTCCAACCACAACTGCATGGATTGAAAAATTGTACATTCACACAATGAAATGCTGTGCAGCACTCAGGAGCAATGATTTCAAAAGATACATAACTTGGGAGAGAGTGGAGAGCATTAAGCCGAGTGAACTAACAGTCTCATAAGAACAAACACTGCATAAGACCATTGTTGTAAAAATAGGATGGATAGTGTGGATACCAGAGAAGAAAGGGTGGGAGCAGAGGGGCAAAGATGAGTAGAGGCAAAACCCCAGCGTTGCACAGTTTGGTGGGTGGAGGGAGGGGGTGAAGGAAATGGAAAGGATCTGGGGGAATGACAGGGTGATGAAGGGCAAGTTCCAATGGTGATTAATTTTGTAAAACATGCATGGGAATGATTGTGTGACACAATATGAATGAAGAATAGTGTGAAACACGATGTATTTGATCGTTGTGAGCAAATCAATACAAAAAAATAAAAATCAATTTTTTAAAAACCAATAGCTCTAAAGACTGACACTTGAGCACAGATGTTCTAGGAAAGGTGTGGAGATGGCAGGAATCCCTTACAGTGAAGAAGGCCCCAGGCCCATGGTCCCATGTTATATGCTTACATGTTGCTCAGCAGTTTCTGTACATCCCAACCCTGCTCTCCCTAAAATTCTTCCATAGATTGGGATATACTGAGGTACAAATTTATCCAAAGTTACTCCCCTACCCCCGCCCCAGGTACTTTTAAGAAGGCTTTGTTTACAATAGCAAAGAGTTGGAAACAACCCAAGTGCCCATCAACAAACAAATAGATAGAGAAGCTGTGGTATATTCACACAATGGAATATCATGCAGCTTTGAAAAACAAAGAACTCATGAAATATTATACAAAGTGGGTGACCCTGGATGACATTATGCTGAGTGAAATATCTCAGTCACAAAAGGACTGTATACTGTCACTGTGGTAAAATAGGACTAACATCGGGGTTGGGGGGAGACTGAGAAAGATGGGATAAATTATGTATACTTCATTGAAACAGATGGAGAGAACTGTTTAAAAGGGATATATGACTAGGTATTATTGTCGTGACAGGAGTCCAGAATGAAGGCTGCATAGTAGAGAGGACTTGGGGGGAGGGATTGTATAACAAAGAATTTTTTTTTTCACTTTTCAAAGAGAAGAGCAAACTGAGGTGGGGGGAAGGGTGGGCAGGGAGAAAAGTGGAACAATGAATGAATGGAAATCCAATGTCTCTGTTAATTTTCATTAGAACTGTTGTTGTTAAGTGCCTTCAAGTTGTAGGCGACTCATAGTGACCCTATGAAAGAAAGTCCTCAACACTTGTGTGACTTTCATCCTTGCTCCAGGTTCATAGGATTTCCGGAGGCAAGCTATTACAGAAGTGGATGCCACTCATGCTTCCAAGCTTGTTTTAATCGGGGAGCTACACCAAACACTGTCCACCATGGGTAACCATTATTGCATTTGACACGTCAGTACCAGAGGTTACATGCAGCTGACACTAAGTCTCCCAAGACACAAGGTGTGGCCCAAAATTTCAGTATTTTAGCATTAATAATAATAATAAAAAGGAAAACACTAAAAAGAAAAAAAAAGGAAGGCTTCTTTGACATCCTCATCACTTTCTCCACATAATCCTCTCTGGGCAACTTGATTCATTACTATTGAAGGATGTATCCCAGTCAGAGTTATCCCCACTTCCTGATGACGTCCAACTCAGGTTAATCCCTGCTCAGAGAAGCCCCTGAGTCCTTTCTCGTCCTGACACTCAGACCAAAGCCCAGATTCTGCACTCAGTCCTGGCGTCTTCCTTGGGTTGCCCAAGGTTTCCCAGGGCATGAAACTCTCAATGAAATTTAAGCACAATGCGTTCAACTACATTTGTGTACCTAACAACCTTCAGCAGCAGACCATTGGCAGAGGAGTTTGCTTGTCTCTGAAAGAACTCTTCCCGGCGTCTGCTTGCCCCTCTGATCTCTTGAGTGGAAGGGACAGTGTCACACACATAGTGTATCTAGTTAGTGTCTTGATAACCAATTGACACATTTGGCAGCATGGTCCATAGGAAATTGTGGTGCTGACTGAAAGGCTATGCTTTTCAAACCCACCAGTGACTCTGGAAAAAAGGATGAGCAATCTTTTACAATTTACAAGATGCAATTTACAACCTTGAAAACCCAATGGAGCATCGACTGTGAGCTGGTGTCAGCTCAGCAGCAATAAGTTTCCAGACAGGATTAGAGAAGAGGAGTGAGGGCATGTCCAGGGAGTCTTCTTACAAGTGACTGGGTAAATTGGTGAAAGAATTTTAGAGAAGTTTGAAATTTTAGGTTTGAAATGTGCAAAACTTCTGAGCAACATGTAGGCGTATAACATTGGATAGTGGGGATGCTGCCTTCGTCACTGGTTTTTTTTTTAATATTTATATTAGTTTGCTTACAAAGTTCATATACATTATGTTACACACATCTTCATTCACATCGTGTTTCATACAATCATTCTCATACATTATGTTTTATACAATTATACACCATTAATGGATTCCTGCAGTTTCCACACCTTCCCCTAGAATCTCTTAAGCTCAAGAGATTGTTTCTAGACCTCTTGAGTTTATTGAGAGGTCAGACATCCTAGATGAGGCAGGGTAGGAAAGTGGAAGAGTGGAGGGACAGCGCACAAGAGGGAGATGCTGGATGAGGTGGATTGACACAGTGACTCGGATAATAGGGGCAAGTGTGTAGGAGACCATGAGATTGGTTCAGAGCTATTGAGCACAGGGCTGCTATGAGTCATAATCAACTCGACGAGACATAACATCAACAACAATAACATGAAAATTTATGAGAGAGGACCTGACCTCAAGGTATAGGGGATACAGAGACTATTTTAGGAATTTAAATTTGCTCCAACAAGGAAAGTTCAGTCTTGTATATGTCCACGCACTTTCTCGAATCACCAGGTTAGGGCTGGAGCAGAGATGTATTTAAAGTATGGTGGGTATGGCACATGCCCTGGCACCACTAAACGGAGGCATCACAGAGCAGTTTCTGTTAATCTAGTCTGTGCCTGTGTTCTTCGTCAAGCATGGTGGACATCCAGAGTCATGGCAGGGAAGGGGAGAGGGCAGAAGGAGGCACTTACCTCTGGATGCAAGCTAAGGGACATACCGAAGAGGCTTTACCACAGAGGCATCCAGACAAGAGGGCGAAGGCATATATGCTGACCTATTGCTGCTGTCAATATCTATTCATCTTGGGGAGAACATGAAATGTGGAGGTTGTTTATTACTCTAGTGTGTGGGGGGTGGTGGTGGTGGTGGGAGGTTGGTGTGTTAGGGAAGGTTGGAGAGGGTGGTGGTGCCCCCTCATGGTCATGGCCTAAAAAACCTGGTGGGTTTTTAAATTATTATTAATTTTAATGAAAGTTTAGAGACTTAGGGTTTCCAGTCATTCATTGTTGCACTTTTCTCCCTGACCACCCCCCAATTCACTCTTCTCCTTGAAAAGAAAACGAAGAACTCTTTTATTGTTATGCAATCCCTCCCCCCAAGTCCACTCCACTATGCAGTCTTCACTCTGGAATTCTGTAATGATGAGAACACCCATTCATATATCCCTTTTAAAAAGTTCTCTCCCTCATCTGTTTCAATGCAGTATACATCATTCCTCCCCTCCTTTTCTGTCTTCCCTCAACCCTGATGTCAGTTCCTTTTTACAACAGAGGCTCTATGGAATATTTGTCCTTTTAAAATACCTGTTTTTTAAAAAATATTTTATATTTGTTTGCATACAAAATTCCCATACATTTCACTTCATTTGTAATGCATTGTGTTCACACACTCCTCTATTCACATCGTGTTTCATATGATCATTTCTATGCACTGTGCTTTATACAATTAATCACCAGCGATCCATGTTCACCATTACCCTGCCTTTTCAGGTCCCCACTGGATCTCTGCTAATTCCTTCACCCCTTCCCTCTGCTCACCAAAGTCTGTGAACTCAAAACTAAAAATACCTTTATTAGTCCATGATGTTTTGCCCCCAAACAGTTACGACAACAATGATCTTAAGTTCAAACCAAGGCTTATGTTAAGCAGACCCTCACCTTTCTGTAAGATACAGTCATATGTAGACCAGTGGATCACCAGTTTCCAAAGAGAGGAAACTGAGAATGAGCTTCAAGAAGACAGTTTGGTTCACCTCTGAAGTTACTTTTGGAAGAGGCTGTCAAGTGGAACCAGATGCTTGGCTTTGGACAAGTGCTTGAAAGGGAAGCTGAAGACAGGAGGACAATGTATTTCTGTTCTGTTTTGCTTGTTACGAAGTGTTGTTATGAAGGTGTTAGGAAGCGCTGTTATCAGGTGCCACCAAGTTGTATGCCACCCATCGTCACTGTGCGAACCACGGACCTGAACCTTGCCCTGTCCGGCACCATCCTCACCATGTCTGTCATGTTCATTGTGGTCGTCACTGTATCAATCTGTCTTGTTGAGGGTCTTCCTCTCTTTCTCTGACCCTCTGCCTTTCCCAGCATGACATCCCCTCACTTCTTATATTACGAAGTAGGGAGGAAAGAAAGAAACTAGGGGGAGAGAGAAAGTAGACCTTTGGTTAAGAGTTGCTTTCTAGGGAGCTCTGGTGGCCTAGTGACAAGAAGCTGCACTGTAATCCCAGAGGCTCATGGTTTAAATCCACCATTATTCTGCTGGAGAAGAAGGGATAATCTCCTCCTGTACCAGTCAGATCTGATTTTATGGTACACACACAAAATAACAATTTTTTTTAAAGAGTCACTTTCTCATTTGGGAGGTACAGAGGGCACCCAGTAGGAACCAGATAAGGTGACAGAACATCTAAAGTTTCGAAGTTCACAGCTCAACCTGAAGGCAAGTACATGGTTTTGTTTCTGCTCCTGAAGTTTCATTTCAAATGCTTTACAGCACCATTGAATTTTACAAAGTCTGTAAGTACTTTCGAAAAGTGGTATGAAGGAAGGACTTGACTGTGGTTTTAGAATTTCTGGAAAGCAGCTATGCATTTGTGGAGCAGTCCTACACAACTTCTGCCAGAGGAACTTAATCTGTAAACCTGCATCTGATAACCCCAAACTTCAGAGCCTTTATTAACCTTTAATTGCAATATGCTCAGGGATTTTTCCCCCCTCTCTACTCCATTTGAACACATATGCCATTGCATTATCTGACAGAAAGACTATAGTGACATTCTGAGAACAGGATCTTTGAATGAGTGAATGATGCAAGTGTGAGAAGAATATTTAATAAACACACATTGCAAGGCAGAATTGGAAGGAAAAGGGAGGAATGAGCAAGCGAATTTTAGGCTTGGCTGCTTAGCGACTGACTGTCACACTGAGCTTTAGATGAAGCCGACTGATGGATATTATTTAACGTAGATTTCAAGAATGACAGATCTATTTTAATTTTAAAAACTTAATTATGCTAGACTTCCAACTGTATAAAGTAGAAGAGAATACTGAACCTCCACGAAGCCACCCCACAGCTCCAGTTAGAACAGATTCCCGTCTAACTGCTCAGGATCTCCAAGTGGAGGCTGGTGGTGTTGGCAGGACCCTGAACTGGCAAAAGAACAAGCAAGCCTGTCAGGGGGACGTGCCACCAGGCACCACCTTCAGAAGCAAGGATGGTGAAACGCCATCTTATTTATCTTGGGGATGTTGTTAAGAGGTGCCAGTCCTTAGAAAAAAGACACTATGCTTGGGAAAGTAGAGAGAGGGTCCGTGAGAGAGAGGAAGACGAAGACCCTCGATGAGAAGAACCAACAGGGTGACTACAGCAGTGGCCTGGGGCATGCTGGAGATGGCAAGGATGGCTCAGGATAAGAAAGCATTTGATCTGTTACACAGAGGATTACCCGGAGTCCTAGTCCCCTTGATGGCTCCAAACCCAACAGAATATGAGTTGTTTATGCAGTTCAAATTGACCACCATCTATCAAGGATCATCACCTAACTTTCCCATTCCTGGAACTTGGAATAATATGTTATTGCTGTCCTGTTGCTATTGAGTTACCCTAGCTCATGGTGGGCTGGTCCTGAGCCACCATGACCATCGATAACGCTTGGGCTTGGTTTTGAGACTATTACGCCAATGCATTTCCTAGAGCATTTCCCTTATTCACTGATTCTTGACTTCGCCAAACACAGTGTCTCTTTCTAGGGCTTGGCCTGTCCTGATGACGTATCTTAAGTAAGCAAGTCAAAGTCTCTCCATCCTTCTAAGGCACGTCTGACTATCTTCCAAGATCAATTTGTTTGTATTTTTAGAAATCTGTTCTGTAGTCAACAGTCCACAGTGTTGTCTTTGCCAACCCCACAGTTTAAACCCATCAGTTTCTCTATTTCTGCTTACAATTATCCAACTTTCACATGCATATGAGGTGACCGGATGGAGTATGACTTGGGACAGACCCACATTCACAGTGACATCTTTGCTTTTTAAAACTTTAAAAAACTCTCCTCCAGCCCAAGTGGTCAAGGGAGCCTGATTTTCATGACTCGAATGCAGCCTTCAACAGAGAAGATGCTGCTATAGACGGACCAGATTGCTAGATGCAAAACAAGCCACTGTGACCGTGTCAAGCTCTCATAGACTGTTTTATTCCTCTTTAAACTTTATTGCGAGTCTATTAGGAAGGTACAGGCTGAGATTTTTATCTCAGTGATCATGGAACACAATAATCAGCATGGATGACAGCACTGCCCCCGGTAATACATCATTTGATGTATTTGTCTTAAAAAGGTGGAAGTGAATGCTTTTAATAGAAATTGACACAGTGACTTGTAAAGGGTACATACAGAATATTTAAATTTTAGCTTTAACTTTTAATTTATATATCACTTGATTTTTTTTTTTAAGGGAGCTCTGGTAGCCTAGTGGCTAAGGAGTTGCACTACCAAGCCAAAGGTGAGTGGTTCAAATCCACCAGCTTCTTTAAGGAACAAAGATAGTAAATCTCATCCTTTGTGATTTAAAGCCTTCGTAAGTTTGCTGGAGGGTCAGCTATGAGGGTCTTGGACTGCTAAAAGAACAAACAAGTCTGTCCTGGAAAGAGTGAAAGCAGGCTGCTCATCGGAGGCTATGATTCTGAAGCTCCGTCTCACATATTTTGGGTACATGGCCAGGAGGGATCAGTTCCTGGAGAATGACACCATGCTTGAAAGGGTGGAGGGACAGTGCAGAAGAGGGAGAACTCTGGTAGATGGGTTGGCTCAGTAACTGGGATAATGTGTAGATGTGTCAGAGACAGTACGATTGGCTCCAGATAGGACATGGTTCAAAACTATTGTATACTGGTTCACTAAGAGTTCTAAGTGACTCAGCAGCCATAAGAACACCTTTTTGTGGTTGTTTTTTTTTTTAGTTTGTATTCTTTTTTAAAAAAATAATTTTAATGAACATTTACAGAGAATTTGGATTTCCATTCATTCATTATTGCACTTCTCTACCCGCCCAGCTCTCTCTCCCTGCCCCCCAGTTCGCTCCTCTCTTTCAAAATTAAAAGAAAGACTCCCTCCCTGGTACACAATACCCCAGCACCCCTCCCATTGCCCCAAGTACATTCCACCATGCAACCTTAATTGTGGACTCTTTTGATAACCATAATACCCTATCATACATCGCTTTTAAATTATTCTCTCCCTCATCTGTTTCAGTGCAGTATACACAATTGATACAGTTTTTCTCAGTCTTACCCCCACCCTGATATCAGTCCCATTTTACAGCAGTGGCACCATGCAATATTTGTTCTTTTGCAACTGAGATATTTCACTAAGCATAATGTCCTCCAGGGTCACCCATTTTGAATAATATTGAATGAGTTCCTTGTTTTTCAATGCAGCATAGTATTCCACTGTGTGAATATACCACAGCTTCTCTAGCCATTCGTTTGTTGATGGGCACCTGGGTTGTTTCCAACTCCTTGCTATTTTGAACAGAGCTGCAATAAACATGGATGTGCATATATCTGCTTGGATGTCAGTTATGGTCTCCTTGGGATATATTCCCAGTAGTGGAATTGCTGGGTCAAATGGTATCTCTATTTGCAACTTTTTGAGAAAGCGCCATACCGCTTTCCGCAGTGGTTGCACCATTTTACACTCCCACCAACAGTGAATAAAGGTTCCAGTTTCTCCACAACCTTGCCAGCATTTGTTGCTTGCTGTTCTGTTAAATTTTGCTGTTCTGACTGGGGTGAGATGATATCTCATAGTTGTTTTATAAGAACACCTTTTACTGTGATTTGAGTGAATGTTTACAGAGCATATTGGTATTCCATTCAATCATTCACAGGATTTTGTTTTGTTTAAATGATTACAATCCCCATGTTGTGTCAGCACTTTTTATACTATCTCTCTGTGGTTCTCATTTCTTTTTATTCTTCTATCCTTTGGCTTCTTGCTTTCTGAGTCTTATCCTTGAGTCCATATTACTCTAGTGATATCATATGGCTGATTGTTTTAAGGAATTTCCCATTTTTTCTATTCAACCTATGTTGTAGCTATGTGCCATTGAGTCACCTGTGACTCATAGTGACCCTATGAACTCTTCCCTGTCCTGAGCCAGTCTCACTGACTTTGATACACCAACCCCTATTGCCCCAGTTACTGTATTAATCCATCTCATCCAGGGTCTTCCTCTCCTGCACTGTCCCTCCACCCTTCTGAGCATGATGTCCTTCTCCAAGTATCAGTCCTTTCTGGCCACATGTCTAAGGCATGTGAGATGGAGCTTCAAAATCCTAGCCTCCAAGGAGAAATTCCATTTCACTCTCTCCAAGACAGATCTATTTGTTTCCTTGATGGTCCATGGTATGTTCAAGACTCTTCTCCAGCACCACAACTCAAAGGCATCAATTCTTCTGTCATCCTTAGTCATCATCCAGCTCTCTGATGCATCGTGAGTATTTGCGAAGACCTCAATGAGGCACACCTTAGTCTAAACTGACACTGTTACTTTTCAGTACTCCGGAAAGGTCCCTGACAGCAGATTTACCTAATGCAATTTGTCTTTTGATTTTCTGACTACTGGTGCCAAGAGTGTTGGTTGTGGAGCCAAGAAAGCTGTAATTATTAACAACCTCAATCTCTTCTCCATCCATCATGGTGATGCCAACTGATTTTTCTATTATTTGCCTGAAAATTGTGCTACAAGAAGAAAGAATATCTCTTCCCCAAACAACACAGCATCTATATCTCCTTGGTCTAAAGCAATTCCATAGTTGAAATAATTTGATTTTTTTGCCTGCTGGTGATTGTTGCTTCTTTTAATGATATCAACTTCAATTTCTTCATTATGAAATTATAACATCATCAGAGTAAAGGTGGAAACATAAAAATGGAAGTATTTTTGCCATATGGACATTTTATTTTTGCTGAAATGGGCTTACTTTGTATAATGGTTAAATATGAAATAAAATGAAACAGATACTGCAGTGTCTAGGGTTATTGGCAAAGAATCTTGAATATTCCATGGATTGCCCAAGGAACAAACAAACCTATCTTAGAAAAAGTGAAACCAGAGTGCTCTTTAGATGCAAGAATAGTAAGACTTTGTCTTACATACTTTGGGGTATGTGACCAGGAAGAACTAGTCCTAGGAAAAAGATATGATTGGAAAGGAGAAGATAAGTCTCAGCGAGATCGACCAACACAGTGTCTACAACAATGAACTTGAGTTGACCAGAGAATGGCCAAAATTATTGGGGCAGCTATTGCTGCCAGTTTAGGGCCTGTGTCAGGAAAAGGAAGTCTTACTCATAAACAGTGCCACCCAAAAGTAATAAAAGAGGTCAGAATTGCTTCCCCTGTGGAAAGCTGGGCCACATCACAGTGTCACAGATGAGAGGCACAGATAGGCAAGGGAGTAGAGAGGAAGCTCCCACTCACTTGCTTTAAGTGTGGATCTGAAGGACACTTGGCCAAGGGTGGCCCACATCAGGTCCTTGTGGCTGACAGGACTGACAGGCCCCAGCTCCCAGCTGGAGACAAAGGAGGATGCTTCAATGATTTAGATCCTCCCAGAAGAGCTGTGAATGAGCATTAACATTACTGGTAAGTATATTTGTTTTCTCCTGGACACAAGTATATTTGTTTTCTCCTGGACACAAGAGCCTACTATTTGGTCTTAAAAGCCTTCTGAGGTCCCAACTCTTCTCACTATTTCTTAGTTGTTGGAATTGACGGAAAACTTCATAAGCAGTTCCTTACTTCACTTCTGCCTTGCATGCAGACTTCCGAGGTATAAAACAACCCAGTGGTAGATGGAATTTGCTCCAGGACTTAAGAACAATAAATGACATAGTTGAGCCTCTACATCTTGTGGTTCCTAACCTTTATACTATAATAGACAAAGTGCTAGTCAATAGGCCTTTTATTGTAAGAACTACCTTCCCTCTGTAACTTGATTTGTGCCACTATTAGAGCCTCTACTTGGAATATTATTGCTTTTTAATTTTTGACTCATGTACTTTTAACTTGTTAGTTAAATTTGTGTCTTCTAGGCTGCAACACTTCCATGATACATCTTCAAGGATATGAACATGTATGGCTAAGCACAATTGATAACGGTGCATCTAAATTCCAAAATCAATCTTCACAATAGTCTATGTGTTTCCTATTGCCAAAGGGGCCCTTTAGAGTAGTGAAAGAAGATCTTCACCCTGAAACCTACAGCATCCCTTTTCAGCAGGAAGTAGCTAAGAGAATACACCATCCCCTTTTCCTTATGAATCAGGGTGAAGTCTCTCTCAGGGAGAAGTGATAAGGAATGGCAAAGGACACACTGACAAAGGAGATTAATCAGAACTGGCTTTGACAAGCACTGTGGCAATGGGACAATTAAAACAGACTTTCAAGGGGGGAAAATAAAGAGGAATGAACTGGGGAGGAGGGTAGAGAAAATAGTGCAACAATGAATGAATGGAAACCTACAATCTCTGTAAATGTTCATTAAAATTAACAAAATTTATTTAAAACAAACGAACAAACAAACAAACAAACAAAAAACAATGAACTTGAGCTCAACAGTTGGCAAGGCTGGTGCAGGATCCAGCTTTCATTCTATTGGGTCTCCATGAGTCAGAGCGGACACCTAACAAACAGCATTTAATTTGGAAAGCAGAAGTGAAAGCATTAGCCTTTACATTTACATGAGAATCACCTGGGGATCTTGTTAAAATGTCAATTGATTCAGTGTATCTAGAGGAGAAATGCAAATTTTCGGCAGGGGTCCATTGGAATGCACCAATTTCAAAGCCATGCCTTATTGTTTTACATGAACAGCTTTCAAGCATTCATGAGTTATTTCATTCTTCAAAAGCAGCACAGATTTCATTTTATCTGGATTTCACCAAGATTGCCCAGCGGACAGAGATCCAGTGTTCCCAATTGCTGTTACTTGGCCTCACATGGCATGTAGAGAGTGGGACCAGGGCAATGCTCCCAGGTCACTACAGAGTCCTGGGGCTGAACTCTGGTTTGAGTATCCCCGGCTCCTTAGGAACTTGAGGATTCAAAGTCTCTTTTCTTTGTACATATTCTTCTTTGTTCTTTCATGTGTATTCTTAGCTTTGCCTAGATAGTTTAGCTATCATTAAGACTCCTTATTCAGGTCCAGCTTTGGTGGCCTAGTGGTAAGACACTGCACTGCAACTCCAAAGCCACATAGTTCAAATTCACCAGCTGCTCAGTGGGAGAAGAATGGGAAATTGCCTCCGAGGGCTATTTACTGGCTCTGAAAACCCACTGAAGTGTCAGCTATCGGTCAGTTCTGACTCGATGGCAGACACCACCCCCAACAGATGGCACAGGATAGGGCAAGGTTCAGATCCAATGTTCATAGTATCACTATGAGTTAGAGTTGACTCAATGGCACCTAAACAACAGGTGTTTGTTGGGGAGCTCTGATGGCCTAGTGGGTAAGGAGCGGTGCTGCTAACCCAAAGGCAGAAGGTTGAAATCTACCAACTGACCCTTGGACAATATCCTCTCCCGGGATTTATAGCCTATGGAAGTCTGCTAGAGGGTCAGCTATGAGTTGATTCTGATTCCAGGGCACATTACATTAGGTATTTGCAAACCGTCATCCTGCTGCTGTGTTTCCTGATACACTTGACTGAATTAGCCATTTTCTCTCACACATTCATTCAACAATTAGCATATTCCTTAGAGAAGGACATGATGCTGGGAAGGGTGGAGGGTCGGCAAAGGAGAGGAAGGCCCTCAACCAGGGGGGCCGACACGGTGACTAGTGTCTTGCATGTCAGGAAGTGTGAGGACGGCACAGGATAGACCAGGGTTCAAATCTTTTGCTCCTACGATCGCTGTGAGTCATAGCTCGACAGCACCTAATGACAACAACAATACAAAATTGTGTACTTTATGTGAGTTACCCCACTGGATTCCCATAACCTCTTAATCAAGTAAGTTCTGTTACTATACTCCTCACCTTGGTTATACAGGGTCCCTGTGATGTGCAGATCACTTGATGGCACCTGACAGCAACAGAGGTGCCTCATCAGAGAGGCGTGGTCATCTGCTTCCAGTGGAATAATTTTACTCTGTAACGCGAGATTCCCGTGTCTCGGAATCAGTTTAAAAACAACTTGAAATGAGAGGGAAGGGGTGAAGGAAATGGGAAGGATCTGGTGGGGACCTGAAAAGATTGGGTATGATGGGCAAGGTCCAATGGTGATTAATTCTAGAAAACATAATGCATGGGAATAATTGTATGAAGCACAAT
>NW_006399887.1:936157-947935 GCF_000299155.1 Elephantulus edwardii
ATATTTATTTTAAAAACCAACAAAAAAAGAGAAAAGGTAGTGCATTAATTGAACACAACAGTCCCTGGCAAGCCTTCACTTAAGAACATGTTTGAAATAGGAAGAAATCAATTTGCCTTGAGTAGGGACAAAAGTGAGGTCTTGCAAACATCATTTAGCTTGATGCTTTTATTCTTTGGCATTACGAATGGCCTTTCTGAGTATCACCCACTCATACACTGCTTCTTTAGCAGCTCTTTTCTTTTATGGGAAACCCTCTGCAGGTGGGAGTCTCAGGAAGAAAGGGCTGCAGTTTTGGTCAGTCAGGGAAAGAAAGCAGAAAGAGCTGACACCATTGTGTCATTATTCTGCACACGGGTGAACTTTATCTCTAACTAGTTTTGAGAGCAATTTTGCCCCTGGGAGCTGATTATGCTGCTGGTTTTTAATCAGGTCCATGCTTTTCTCCACAAGTGCTGTTTCTGCACTTTCTGTAGGACAGGGGTTTTACTAGAAAAGCTCACCAATGAGGTGCAGAGTGAGGCTGTTTGGGTTTGTAGAGACAGAGGCTCACAGATCTTCAAACTCTCCAAGGCTTTTAAAGGATGGCCAATGGAGGCCACAGGGAAGGCCTGTCTGCCCACTGAAGACTGCCCACAGCACCAATTGCTCCAAATCTGGAGCATTTCGGCAGCTCCTCTCCAGAACCATGCCCTTTCCTACGTCTCCTACTTGGATCTTTTGTATAGAAACGTCCCGGGTGTCCATAGTCCCAGCCAAACAGCGTGTTTGTCTTTACTTTAAAAAATATTTATTTTAAAAGGCAAAATGATAATATGCTTATTTGCCACAACTTGCAAAATTAAAAAAAAGAACAAAAACTTCCCACAATACTGTTTTGTCATTTCACTTTATGGATGTTTTTTAAAAAAGAAAAAAAGATTTCCCAATGTGATTTACTGCCTTCAAAACTCAAAAGGAGGGTCATCTGTGAATCAGTTCTGACTTGACAATAATGAGTTTTTGAGAGATACTTAATTGTAATTATGGTTATAGTTACTGTTGTTATGTGCTGTCGAGTCGCTTGTGACTCACAGCGACCCTATGTACAAGAGCTGTGAAACCTGCTCTATCTTGTGCCAACCTTATTGTCTTTGACCTAGCTACTCCCACTACCCTAGTCACTGAATCAGTCCATCTCATCGACGGTCTTCCTCTTTTGGTCTGTCCCGCTATCCTTCTGAGCATTATGTCCCACTCCAAGGACTAGTCCCTACTTCCAACATGCCCAAAAATGTGTCAGATGAAGCCTCAGAATTCTTGCATCCAAGGAGCAGTCTGGTTTCACCCTCTCGAGAATGAACCTGTTTGTTCTCCTGACAGTCCATGGTATAATCAATACTTTTCACCAGCACTACAGTTCAAAGGCATTGATTCTTTTTTTATCATCCCTAGTCATTGTCCAACTCTCTGACATATAGCAAGTGATTGTGAAGAATATGGCCTGGATCAGGTGCACCTTAGTCTCCAGAATGACATCATAGTCTGATTATAGTAAGAAATTTACTGATTATGTTGTTGTTATATGCCATTGAATCGCCTGCAACTCATAACAACCCTATGTAAAACAGCCCTAACCCCTGCTCTATCCTGTGCCAATCTCACTGTCTCTTACACACCTACCCCTAATACCCTAGTCACTGAATCAATCCACCTCATAGAGAGTCTTCCTCTTCTGAACTGTCCCTCCATGCTCGCAAGCATGACTTCCCTCTCTAAGGATTAGTCCCTCCTTATAACACGTCCAAAGTATGTCATATGGAGCTTCAGAATCCTTGCCTCCAAGGAGCAGCTTGATTTAACCCTCTCTAGGACAAACCTGTTCATTTTCTTAGCAGTCTATGGTGTATATTTAATACATTCCTCCAACAGCACAGCTCAAAGGCATCAATTCTCCTTCTGTCATCCCTAGTCATTGTCCAGCTCTCTGATGCTAAGCAAGTGATTGCAAAGAACATGGCCTGTATCAAGCACACCTTAGTCTACAGACTGACATCATTGCTCTTTAGTACTCTGAAGAGGTCCCTAACAGCAGGCTTACCCAATGCAATTCATCTTTTAATTTCCAGGCTGCTGGTACCAAGAGTGTTGATTATGGAGCCAAGCAAACTAAAGCTGTTAACAATCTCAGTCTCTTCACCATCCATCCTGATGCTGCAAATTGGCCAAGTGGTGAGAATCTTTGTCTTCTAGATATTGAGCCTCAATCCATATTGAAGGTTGCAGTCCTTGATCCTCTGCAGCAAGTGCTTCAGGTCCTCCTCAGTTTCAGCAAGCAGGGTTGTGTCATCTGCATAATGCAGGTTGTTGATGAATCTTCCTCCACCTGATGCCACGTTTCTCCTCAAACATCCCAGCCTTCCGCATAATCTGTTCTGCATATAGATTGAAATGGTATGGAGATAGGATATGTTCCTGGCATATACCCTTCCCAATTTTGAACCATGCAGTGTTTCCATTCTCTGTTCTGATGACTGTCTCCTGATCCAAGTATAGGTTTCACATTAGCACAATCAAGTGTTCTGGGATTCCCATTCTTAGAGTTAGCCATAGCCTGTTGTGATCCACACAGTCAAGTGCCTTTGCATAATCAATGAAACACAGATAGACACTCCTCTGGTACTCCCTGCTTTCAACTAAGATCCATCTATCATTAGCTACAATATCCTTAGTACCACGACTCTTTCTAAACCCAGCCTACATTTCTGGCAGTTCTCTGTTGATGTGTTGTTCCAGTCATTTTTAGGTAATCTTCAGCAGACTCTTGCTTGCATGTGATAGTAATGATAATTTTTATAATTTCCACACTCTCTTGGATCACCTCTTTTTGGGATGAGAATAAATATACATCTCTTCCAGTCAGTTGGCCAAGTGGTTGTCCTCCAGATTTCTTGACACAACTTGGTGAGCACGTCCAGGGCAGCATCTGTTAGTTGAAATATGTCAATTGGTATACCATCAATCCCTGAAGCCTTATTTTTTTGCCAATTCTTTCAAAGCAGCTTTAACTTCTTTCTTCATCTCTGTAGACACTTGCTTATATGTTGTTTCATGAAATTCTGTGTCTGCCAATACTTTCCGATATGATGATTCTCTATACTCTTGCCATCTTCTTTTAATACTTCCTGGATCATTTAATATTCTGCTCAAAGCATACTTAAGTATTTGAGGTTTGAATTTGTTCTTCAGTTCCTTGAGCTTAAGAAATGCTGAACGAGTTCAGCCCTTTTGATTTTCTGACTCCAGTTCATCACACATTTCATTACAATACTTTATTTTGTCTTCCCACACTGCCTTTTGAAATTTTCTGTTCAGCTCTTTAATATTTTGATTTCTTCCCTCTGCTTTGGCTTTTCAGTACTCTACTGTGATATTCAGAATTAAGAAATTTTAAAAAATACTGTTGTTGTTATGTGCTGTCGAGTCATTTGCGACTCATAGTGACCCTATGTACAAGAGCCCTAAACCCTGATAGAGTAAAAACTAATGGTCTCTTTTCACTATCTCATAATCTCATTTTCACTCCCCCAAAATAGTGACAAAGTATGTAGAAGAAACTTCTAGACCTTGTTGTGTACTGTTGAATCGGATCCTACTGATATAGAAGGATATTGCCCCTCCTTTCTCCAATGAAACATCTGGTGGATTTGAACCATGTGCCTTCTGGAATGCAGCACAGCCTCTTGACACTAGGCCACCAGAGCTCCCTACTTCTAGAAATTTTATTTAATTAATGTGCATGTAAATTATACATTCCTAGGTGAGCTCTGGTGGCCTAGTGGCAAGAAGCTGCATTGCAGTCTAAGAGGTGCATGGTTCAAATCTGCCAGATGCTCAGCTGCGGAAGGAGGGGCAATCTCCTCCTGTACCAATCAGATCTGATTTGATGGTACATACACAAAAAAAACCCCAATAAAATAAACAAATTAAAAAAAATTATAAATTCATAAAAACAAATCTTGAAGATATTTTTATAATACAGCTACTTTATTTAAAAAAATTACATATAATTCTAAAGTACAGATATGCCATGGACAACATCCTCCTGGGACTTACTGTCTCTGAAAACCTTATAGAAGAAGGTCAACTATGAGTTGATTTTGGTTTGATTGCACACAAAAAACCCCAACAATAACATTATATTATACTGTATTTCTTATATATCTTTCAGTAGATTATACTGAATATGTGGAGCTTATCTCTCAATATGACTTTGCCAGTCATTGAATTTGACTTTGCAATGGAGATAGGTGGGAATATGCAAATAGGGCATATTGTTATCCTATTCAAAGGGGGTTGGCTAGTCTCACCAATCCACAAGGGGATTTGGCTAGTCTCCCACTAAGTTGAGTGGATCCAGGAGCAGAAAGATAAAACTCTCACTTCCAGAGAAGAGCAAGCAAGGTCCTAGGGAATCAACAGCAGTAGCAGCTACAGTGGAGAACCATGCTTGACACAGATGGAGAATTGGACACCTGATGTGAGATGTGACCTTGGAACTGCTATACCATTGGAAACAGAGCCAAAAGCTTTTACTTAAGTTTGTTGGACAACTGGTGGTGGTGGGGGACTGCAGGACTGAGAACTTTGCCACACTGGTCTAAAGCCAAAAGACTCAAGGCTGAGGTGTCTGCAAGGACATTTCAGAAGCTATCCTGACTGTATACTGTTACTAACATTTTGGCTTCCCCCATAAGGTTCTGTGTGGTCTGTGAGTCATCACATCGGATTTTGGAAACAGTGAAGCAGTAAAATTGGTGTTGAGTTAATAAAAGGAGGTACAGGAGTATGGGGGACATGTCTGACCTCATGGGAAGTGGTATTGTGTTATTGACATTGATGCTGTTGGGACACTTCCCCTTTATGATGATGGTAAAGGTCAGATATGGCCATCCTCACTCAGCCCTTGCTGTTTTTACAGTAAATTGTTGTTGCTGTGTGTCTGTAAGTCAGAACAGACTCATAACTAACTCCCCCTCAGGCTTTCAGAGGCTTTACATTGCAGGGGAGAAGATTGTTCATTTTCTCCTAAAGAGCAGCTGGTGTATTTGAACAGAGTGATTCAGGGAAATTTCTTACCTATGGATAAGAAGCTCCTGAATGAGGAGCTTCTGGTGAGAGCTCCTGAATTTATATATATATATTGCACTTTTATGATATATACTTTTAAGTTACTATCTTTGTTACACATATCTTTGTGCAAACATCATTTTTAAACTGAAAATATTCCTCTACAGAACATGAAGAAATTATGTTAGTAGAAGGCTCAGAAGGATTAGCTATATCCACCTCACTGCTAAATTAGCCCAGGGAAAATACTTGATGAAATTAGAGAAGCTCATTAAATCTTGTACACCAAAAGCTAACACTGAATCCCAGAAGAACTTGGTTATATGGATGCCAAAAGAGATCTTTTCAGTTCCATTGAAAACTTTGTTTTATGTACCCAGACGCCACAACTAAAATCTAACAGTAATAATCTGAGACGTAATTTCAAAGACTGCTGGAAGACAGTGTAATGGTCTCGAGGTCTGTTCTCATCTGGTGGCTGGAATTCTTCTTCTCAAGTGTCTTGGAGCCTAATGAGGCTTGAAAGTTGATAATATTTGTTTTTCATTGTTTCCCTTCCAACAGTGTCTAGAATTTCTAATTGGCCTAATTGTGAAACTTGCCTTCGTGCTGAAATATTTTTCCTTGACTAAAGTTTGTTTTGTAGTTGGTGCCAAAGTCGCGTGATAGAAATTGTAAATGCCACAAAAATTTATCCTTGAGATCAAATAGAGAGATCTGAAAGTTGAATGGGCGACTTGGAAAGACAACTTAAAAAGCTATCGTTTCAAACAAAGCATTCAGTGAAAGAGATGGTGTCACCTCTGGCTTTGGCTGTAGAGTCTCTTGAATTACCTTGTTTGTCTTTCAGACAATCCCTACACCAGTGATTAATACAGCCAATGCACCCTATGAGCCATTTTGCTCTGAACACTGGCTCCAACAGAAGTCAGAGTCTGGAATCTAAGCTCAGACTGAATCCAGAGCACTGGTTCGAAAATCCTGTTACATAGAACTGCCCAGAAGTTTCTAAACAACCTCATAGTTCCCAGGGTCTCATCCCAGATCTAGTTAATCCTTGATACAGTCTGCTTAGTAATACAATAGTAAATATAATTATTGTAGAACCGACCCATAGATAATCCTCTAGAGGGTTTTCAGAGAAGTAAATCATGAGAGAGGCGATTGCTCATCTTTCTTCCTCGGAGAAGCTGATGAATTTGAACTGCCTGCCTTTGGGTTGTCAGTACAACTCCTTACCCCTCAGGCCATCAGTGCTTCTTAATATCTTAATAATGCTATTGATGTTAGGTGCCTTCAAGTTGAGCACGGCTCAGTGATCCTATGAACAACAAACAGCTCTGAACCCTGTCCTGCCCTATCCTTCACCGTCTTTATAAGTTCTGACATACTTGAGCCCATTGGTGCAGTCACTGTGTCAATTCATGTAATCGAAGGTATTCCTCTCTTTTGTGAACCCTCCATCTTTCCAAGCATGATGCCTCTTTTTTAAGGAATAGCCCCTCCAAACAACATGCCAAAAGTATGTGAGACAAAGCTTTGTTATCTTAATGGAACATACTTTATAAATTAGTTGTTGTTGTTGTTAGTTGCCGTTGAGTCATAGTCTACTCATAGCGAAAGATTTTATAAAATATGTTGACGATATAGTACCCTGATTTATTTGTAAAACTTAAGAAACCAATGTTCATATGTCTATCTCAACTGCATACTTTATTCAGATTTTACCAGTTTTTCTATTCGTATTCTTTTTCTGTTTCAAACTCATTCAAGATAACACACATTTAGTTGTCAACTCCTTTTCTGAACTACTTCTTCCCTAGTAATGTGAACCCACTAATCTGTTTTCTATGTAATCTTTTGAGAGATGATGCCAACGTGATCTAATTTTACTGTTTTGTGCAGCTGAGTGGTGTGCCACTGTGATTCATCCTGTATGACAGATTAAAACCTTGCCCTATCTTGCAACATCCTCAGGCTCTCTGCTGTGTAGACACTACATCAGTCCATCTTGTTGAGGACCTTCCTTTCTCTCATTGACACTCCAGTTTTTCCAAGTATGATGCCCTTTTCCAAGAACTGACTTCTGACACCATGCCCGAACTACGTGAGACAATGTCTCACCATCATTGCTTCTAAGGAGCAAACTGGTTGCGTTTCCTTTAAGACAGATTTACTTATTTTTACAGTTCGTTGTATATTCAATACTCTTTGCTAATACTATAGTTTGAAGATGCTACTTTTTCCTTTGATATTGCTTATTGATCATCCAATTTACACATACACATGAAACAATAGAAAATACCATGGCTTGGGTTAGACAGAGTTTATTCTTTAAATTGGCAGCTTTGCTCTTAAATACTTTAAAGTGGTCCTTGCAGTAGATTTGCTCAAAGCAATATATCTTCTGATCTCTTCACTGCTGCTTTAATGGCTATTGATTAGAGATTCAAGAAAAGTGAAATTCCAGACAATTTCAATATTTTTTCCATTTATCATGATATTGCTTATTGATCCAGTTGTAAGGAGTTTTTCTTTTTGTGGAGGTGTGATACCCAGCCTCAGAAACCTGCCGGAGGGTCAGCTATGAGTCAATTTTGACTCAGCAATGAGAGAGAAAAAGAAGAAAAGAGAGGAGAGAAAGAAACAGAGAAAAAGAGCGGAGGTGTATTCTATGCTAAAGGCTATATTGTCTTTCATCTTCTTCACTAAATGCTTCAAATCTTCTTAGATCTTAAACAAAGGATGACATAAGAAAAACTGATGCCTTTGAGTTGTGGTGCTGGAGAACAATACTGAACATACCACGGACCACTGTTGTTTTTGTTGCTGATTACCTTTGAGTCAAGCACGACTCATAGTGACCCCATGAACGAAAGGCCTAATCCCCTCTACAACTATCGACATTTATCTAAGTTCACAGAGTTTCTGGAGGCATGTTATTAAGGAAGTGGATGCCACTCCTACTTCCAAACCTGTCATAGTATGCTATGTGCCATTTAATCACCTGTGATGTATAGCGACCCTACGTACAGCAGCTCTGAACCCTTTCCTATCCTGAGCCAGTCTCAATAATTCCGACATACCAACATCCAGTGCCCCAGTTACTGTATCAATCCATCTCATCCGGGTTCTCCCTCTCCTGTGCTGTCTGTCCACCTTTCTGAGCACGATGTGCTTCTCCAAGGACCAATCTTTTTGGACACGTGCCCAAAGTAAGTGAAGCAGAGTTTCAAAACCCTAGCCTCCAAGGAGAGACTTGTTTCACCCTCTCCAAGACAGATCTATTTGTTTTCTTGGCAGTCCATGGTATGTTCAAGACTCTTCTCTAGCACCACGACTCGAAGGCATCTATTCTTCTTCTGTCATCCTTAGACATCGTCCAACTCTCTGAAGCATAACAAGCAATTGAGAAGACCATGACCTGGATTAGGCACACCTTTGTATCTAGACTGATGTCGTTGCTCTTCAGCACTCTGGAGAGGCCCGTGACAGCAGACTTTCCCAATTTAATTCCTCTTTTGATTTCCTGACTGCTGGTGTTAAGAGTGTTGAATGTGGATCCGAGCAAGCTGTAATTGCTAACAACCTCAATCTCTTCTCCATCTAATACGGTGCTGCCAATTGACCCAGTGGTAAGAATCTTTGTCTTCTTGATGTTGAGCTTCAATCCATACTGAGCACTACAGACCTTGACCTTTTGCAGAAAGTGCTTCAGGTCTTCTTCAGTTTCAGCAAGCAAGGTTGTGTCATCTGCATATTGTAGGTTGTTAATGAGTCTCCCTCCAATCTTGATGCCACACTCCTCCTCATAAATCCCTGCTTCCAGAATGATCTGTTCTGCGTACAGATTGAAAGGTACAGGCACAGGATGCATCCCTGACACACTTCTTTCTTGATTTTGGACCATGCAATATTTCCTTGCTCTGTTCTGAGGATTGCTTCTTGGTCCAAGTAGAGGTTTCATGTAAGCATGATTAAGTATTCTGAGATTCCCATTTTCCTCACGATTAGCCACAATTTATTGTGATTCACACAAATGCCTTTGCATAGTCAATGAAACACAGATAGGCATTCTTCTGGTACTCTCTGCTTTCTGCCAGGGACCACTAGGAGAAAAATAGGTCTGTCTTGGAGAGGGCGAAATCAAGTTTCTCCTTGGAAGCAAGGATTTTGAAGCTCCATCTCACATATTTTTGGCACATCACCAGGAAGGACCAGTCTTTGGAGAAGGACATCATGCTTGGAAGGGTGGAGGGACAGCACAAGAGAGGAAGATCCCAAATGAGATGGATCGACATGGTAACTGGGGCCATGGGAGTGGCTGTGTCAGAGATAATGAGGTTGGTTCAGGATCAGCAGGATTCAGAGCTGTTGTACATAGGGTCACTATTACTCAATGGTACATAACAAGAACAACAACAAAGTAGTATTTACTAGTGAAGCTATTGTTTGGTATTAGGAAAATGTCAGGAAATATTTTGGTTTAAAGTTTGATTGTTGTAGGGCAATAGTTTTAGGAGTTCATTCAGCCTCTATGGATCTAGAAAGTCTGGATTCCATGAAAATATGAAATTCTGTTTTGCATTTTGTAATCTTGATCAGGATTTTACTATAGAGTCTTTGATTCGCCCATTTAACAGTGACAGCCAAGCACCATTCAGTTCTAGTTCATGGCAAAGGAAACAGTTGCTCTTGGAGACAATTAGGCACACATAGACTATCATCTGTAAATCCATATCTTCCTTTTTCCTCAGTTGCTTTGCAGACTTTCACCCAAATAACAATTTAAAAAGAAATTCAATCTACTGGGTTGTTTCATTTGATTTTTTAATTTTATTTTAAAGACCATATGTTGCAGTCACTGTGTCAATCTATCTTGTTTAGCATCTTCCTCTCTTTCACTAACTCTTCAACTTTTTCCAAACAGGGTGTCCTTTTCTAAGAAAGGACCACTCCTGATAACATGTGCAAAGTATATGAGACAAATCTCACACCATAATTTTCTCCAAGGAGCACTCTGCTTGCACTTTTTACCAAGACAGATTTGCTTGTTATTTTGGTAGTCCATGACACATCCAATACTTTTTTCAACATCACAATTCAAGATATCATTTCTTGCACCTTGCATGGCTGCTCAAGAAAGACAAAAATCCTTACCACTGTGTCAATAGATAACATCATGATAGATGGGGTTGCTGTTGTTGTTATGTGCTGTCAAGTCACCTCTAACTCATTGTGACCCTATGTACAACAGCCCTAAATCCTGCTCTATCCCTTGTCAATCTTATTGTCTCTGATACACTTAGCCCCATTACTCCAGTGACTGAATCAATCCATCTAATAGAGGGTCTTCCTCTCCTGTGCTGTCCCTCCATCCTCCCAAGCATGTCCCTCTCCAAGGACTGATTCTGCCTTGCAACATGTCCAAAGTATGTCAGACGAAGCTTCTGAATCCTTGCCTCCAAGGAGCAGCCTGACTTCACCCTCTCCAGGACCAACTTGTTTGTTCTCATAGTAGTCCGTGATATATTCAATACTCTTCTTCAGCACCACAGCTCAAAGGCATCAACTCCTCCTATCATCCCTAATCATTGTCCAACTCTCTGATGCATAGTAATTAATTGCAAAGACCATGGCCTGTATCCATCACACCTTAGTCTCCAGACTGACATCGTTGCTCTTTAGTATTTTGGAGAGGTCTCTGCCAGCAGACTTTCCCAATGCAATTAATCTTTTAATTTCCTGGCTGCTGGTACCAATAGTGTTGATTGTAGAGCCAAACAAACTGAAGCTGTCAACAATCTCAATCTCTTCACCATCTATCATGATGCCACCAATTACCCAGTTGTGAGAATCTTTGTTTTCTTGATGTTGAGCTTTAATCCATATTTAAGGCTGCAGTCCTTGATCTTCTGCAACAAGCGCTTCAGGTCCTCCTCAGTTTCAGCCAGCAGGGTTGTGTCATCTGCTTACTGCAGACTGTTGATGAGTCTACCTCCAATCCTGATGCCACACTTCTCATAGAGCCCAGCCTCCTGGATAATCTGTTCTGCATATAGATTGAAAAGATATGGAGGTAGGACATATCCTTGGTGCATACCCTTCCCAATTAGATGGGGGTGGGTGGGAAGAAAATTATCATTGATTTCATCTTACTTGGATCCACTATCCACACCCTTGGTACTAGCAGTCAGCAGATCAGGAAACATACTATATTGGGCAAATCTGCTGTCAGGGCTTTCTCCAAATTACTGAGGAGCAATCATATCCGTTTGACGATCAAGTTGCACCTGATTCAGGCCATGGTCTTTTCAATCACTTGCTATATGTCTGAGAGCAGGCCAGTGAATAAGGATGGCATACGAAAGATTGGATGCCTTTGAGCTATGGTGTTGTAGAATATCCCATGGATTGCCAAAAGAACAAACAGATATGTCTTGGAGAAGGTGTAGTCAGAGTGCTTCTTAGAGCAAAGGATGTCACTGTGAAGCTTTATCTCCCATTCTTTGGGTGTGTTGCTAGAAGGGACTATTTAATGGAAAGAGATATAATGCTAGGAAAGATGGAAGATCAGTGTAAGAAAGGAAGACCTAAAAGTATTATATTTTAGGGCATTATTTTTATCGTAGGAGTATGCAATGAGGGTTGCAGAGTGGATTATATTTG
>NW_006399887.1:948075-957176 GCF_000299155.1 Elephantulus edwardii
AAGGGTGCAACAATGAATGAATGGAATTCCAAAATCTCTGTAGATGTTCATTGAAATGAAAAATAAACAACCTAAATTAAAAAAAAAAAAAGAAAGGAAGACCCTCAACAAAATGGATTGGCACAGTGACTACAACAATGGGCTCAAGTATGTAAGAGATGATGGGAGCGGTGCAGGATAAGACAGAGTTCAGATCTCTTGTTCACAGGGTTGCTATGACTTGTACTTAACTCAATATCACTTAACAACAACACATAGCTTCTGGTAAACTTTTAAGACCCCAGGACTATGCAATGAATTCAGAAGTAGAACAGAAGCCCGAGTTCAAATGTGACTTCTTTACCTTTTAATATCTTTGTGGACTTTAACAAGTTGCCTTCATTTTTTTTAATTCCCCTGCCCCCATTTATTGTTTTATATTTTCTTCCCTACGTACCCCTCCCACCACTTTGCTTTTCTCTTTGAAAAAAAAATTCATTGTTACACAATTCCCTTCCATCCCAAATCCACAGTCCATTTTACCATGCATTTCTTTTTCTGGAATCTTATCATGGAAATAATACCTAATCATATATTCCTTTTAAAGAGTTCTTTCCCCTCATCTGTTTCAATGCAGTTTACGTTATTTATCCCCTTTTATCTTAGGTTCCCCTCAACCTTGAAGTCAGTCTCATTTTATAACAGAGGCACTATGCAGTATTTGTTCTTTTCTGACAGATATTTCACTCAGCATAATGTCCTCCAGGGTCACCCATTTTGTATAATATTTCACGAGTTCCTTGTTTTTCAATGCAGTGTAGTATCCATTATGTGAATATACCACAGCTTCTCTATCCACTTGTTTGTTGATGGGCACTTGAGTTGTTTCCTACTCTTTGCTGTTGTGAGCAAAGCAGCAATAAACATGGGTGTACATATATCTGCTTAGGTGGCAGTTCTGGTTTCTTTAGGTTACCTTCATTTTTGCTGTCTTAATGTTCTCTTGTGTAACATGTGGGTAATGTTACTGGATTGTGGTGAGAATCAAACCAAGTAATGCACGTAAAATGGCTGTCACCTTTCAAAAGCAGATCACCAGATTTGTCCTCTAAGGTATGGCCCACGTTTCAACTAGCAGTCATGCACTTAACCTGGACATCTCAAGTACTTGCTAAGATTTTAAGTTTATTCATGTGCTTTCACTCCTGGTAAAGTTCTAGACTTCATCTGTATAATAGGATCCAATAAATCCACTCACAGCTGCTTTTTAATCTCTGCCTATGTTCTGATGCTGCACATAAATTATCAGCCTTTAAAGTAAACAACTAGTCCTAGCCTGAAATACTTTGTATACTTCACTAAGGCCATGCACTATGGAACAAATTTTCTGTTTCCTTTGTTTATACATAGATGGTGGGTTTGTAAAGCCAAAAACTCTTCAGCAGATTTTGACAATAAAAGAAAAAAGAGACTACTGTAATGTTATTCAGTGAGGAAACTGATGTTTTCCTATGCACATCTTTAAAACCCAGACTTCTGTAAGTCTTTCTTGCAAATGTATTTTTCAATATTAATCATTGCATCCTCATGATAACAAAAGACTTTTTGAAAAACAAAATTTTTAGGTAAAAATTGAGATAGACCTAGACATTCTACACCTGCCAGTAAAAATACACACTTTTTAAAAATATTCTGCCAAAAGCATCCTTAAGTATTGCAACTCAAGGCTTGAATTTGTTCTTCAGTTCTTTCCGTTTAAGGAATGTTGAGAGAGTTTGGGTCCTTTGATTTTCTGACTCCATTGTAATACTTTACTTTTTAAGAAAAATTTATTTGATTAATTTTAATGAACATTTGCAGAGATTTTGGATTTCCATTCATTCATTGTTGCATTTTCCTCCTTGCCCAACCCTTCCCTCCAGTTTGCTCTTCTCTTTGAAAAGTAAAAGTAAAATTCTTTCATTGGTATACAATCCTTCCCACCCTCCGAGTACACTCCACTATGCAGCCTTCATTCGGGACTCTTGTCATGACCATAGTACCCAATTGTATATCACTTTTAAACTGTTCTATCCCTCATCTGTTTCAATGCAGTATACATACTATAATACTTTGTCTTCCTTCACTGCCCTTTGAAATCTTCTGTTCAGCTCCTTAATATCTGGATTTCTTCCCCTTGCTTTGGCTTCTTGGTGCTCTAGTGCAATATTCAGAGTCTCTTCTGACATCCATCTTGGTCTTTTCTTTCTCTTCTGTCTTTGTAATTACCCTCTGCATTCTTCCTCGATGAGATCCTCCCATAGTTCCTCTGGTCTTCTGTCTTTAGTTTTCAAGGCCTCAAACTTGTTTCTGAGATGGTTTTGAAATTCAGATGGGATAAACTTAAGGTCAAATTTTGGTCACATGGCTTTGATTTCATTTCTGTTAGCTTCAGCTTGGAACTTGCCTATGAGTAGTTGGTGGTCTGTTCCACAATCAGCATCTGGTTTAATTTTTCACAGTTAATATTGAACTTTCCATAGATGTAATCTATCTGATTCCTGTGCATACCATCAGGTGAAATCCATGTGTATAGCTTGTGATTATGTTTCTCATAAAATGTATTGGTGATGAAGAAATTCTTAATTGTGTAAAATTATTTCGTTCTATCTCCAGCTTCATTTCTGTCACCAATTCCAGATCCTTCTTCTCTATTCTCAACTTTTGCGTTCCAGTCACCCATTATTATTAATGCATCTTGATTGCCTGTTCGATCAATATCTGACTGCAAAAGTTGGTGGAAATCTTCTATTTCTTCCTCTTCGACTCTGGTTGTTGGTGTATATATTTGTATGATAGTGATAGTCACTGGACTTCCCTGTATGTGTATGGATGTTATTCTATCATTCATAACATTATATTTTAAAACTAATCTAGAAATTACTTTCCCCCCTCACCTTCTCACCTCTAGCATAATACATCATATATCCTCTGACTCAAAGTGTTCCATGCCATCCATCTCATTTTGCCAATACCTAGTTTGTCAATATTTGTGTGTTCTATTTCTTTCTTAACAATATCCAATTTTCCTACATTCATGGTTCTCATATTCCATGGTGCAATCTCTAGTATCTGCTTACAACTGTTCCTCTTCTTTTGTGTTTCCATAGTGGAGGGCTCAGCTTCACTCGCCATATCTGTTAGTTTAAGCATGCTCTATTGTATGTATGGCTTTCTAAGTCTGGCTATTTCTTGTACAATCAATGATTTATTGACTGCAAAGATATTTTTTAGATATGTTTTAAAAAACATAAATGGTGACTATACGCATAGACTTTGCCTAATGAAATACACAGGAATCAGATTGACCACATCTGTAGAAATAGTGAAATTGTAGAGAAGCTCAATATCAGCAAACAAAATCAAGTCAGAAGCTGACTGTGAAATAGATTATCAATTATTCATTTGCAAGTCAAGTTGAAGCTGAAGAAAATTCAGACTAGTCCAAGAGAGCCTTGATATGACCTTGAGTTTATCCCATTTGAATTTTAAAATCAGTTCAAGAATAGATTTTATGGATTTAACATTACTGAGTAGTGTTTACCTGGATTTTCTCAATTATCCAAAGGCATTTCACTGCATAGATCATACAAATTTATGGATAATATTTGGAGAATGAGAGCCCCAGAACAAATTAATTGTTCTTATATGAAGCCGGAGTTCCACATCCAACTGAATCTGAAAACTACCAAAGAGTATCATTAGTATCACATGCAAGCAAAATACTGTTGAAGATCATTCAAAAATGCCTGAAACAATACGTACAGAGAGAACTGCCAGAAGTACAAGCAGAATTTAGAAGAGGCTGTGGCAACAGGGATATTATTGCTGATGTCAGATGGATCCTGGCTGAAAGTAAAGAATACCAGAAGACTGTCTATTTGTGCTTTCTTGATTATGTGAAGGCATTTGACTGTGTGGATCATAACAAGTTGTGGCTGACCTTGAGAAGAATGGGAATCCCAGAGCACTTAACTGTGCTCATATGAAACCTATACCTGGACCAGGAGGCTGTTGTGCTAACAGAGCAAGGGAACATTGCATGATTTAAAATTATGAATGGAGTGTGTCTCTCCTTACTGATTTAATCTGTATCCTGAGCAAATTATTCAAGAATTTGGACTCAAAGAGGAGGAATGTGGCATCAGGATTGGAGGGAGACTCATCAATTCCTGTGTTACCCAGATGATACAACCTTGCTTGTAGAAGGTGAGGACTTAAAAGTCTTGTTGCAGAAGATCAAAGAATGCTGCCTTCAGTATATATTGCATCTCAACATCAAGAAAACAAAGATTCTTTCCACTGGACCAATAGGCAACATCATGACAGATGGAGAAGAGATTGAAACTACCAACAACTTCATCTTGCTTGCATCCACAATTGGTACTAGCAATCAGAAATAAGGAGATGTATTGCGCTGGGAAAATCTGCAGTTAGGGACCTGTCCAAACTGTTGAGGAGTACTTATGTCAGTTTGAGAACTAATGAGTGTTTGATTCAGGCTATGGTCTTTCTAATTACTTTCTATGCATCTCCCTCCAGGAGTCAGGCAAGCCAGGCTTGGCCTAGGGTTTAAGGCAGCAGGGGGCTTCAAGCCCAAAAGGGGAAGGGGGGGGAGAAGGTGGCCATGTTCTCCCAGGTTTGCTCCACCCAGGGGTTGCCCTTGGGCCTGTCTTTCATTGTTTTTGTTCAGAAATTCCTCTAGGTCGTATAGCCCTGGTGTACAAGTTGCTGTACCGCAGTCACTTGTGGTTGCTGTGAGGCTGAACACTGTGACACTGATGTGTCAAATGCATTAATGGTTGACTATCCAATGCAGACAGAGAGTGGGGTGGAGTTCCCCGATTAAAACAAGCTTGGAAGGAGGAGTGGCATCCACTTCCATAATAGCTTGCCTCCGGAAACCCTATGAACCTGGAGAGAGGATGAAAGGCACCCAAGCGTCAAGGACTCTCCTTCATAGAGTCGCTATGAGTTGACTGTGACTTGACAGCACTTAACAACAACAACTACATGCATCTGAGAGCTATAAGGATAACAAGAGAATTGATGTCTTCGAGCTGTGGTATTGGAGAAGAGCACTAAACATCCCATGGACAGGCAAAAGAACAAAAAATATGTCTTGGATAAGGTGTAACCAGAGGGCTTTTTGGAAGAAAAGATGATGAGGCTTCACCTCACATACTTTGGGCATGTTTCTAGGAGGGGCTATTTCTTGGAGAGGCACATGTCACTTTGAAGGGCTACTGCCCCATGAGGGAGAGAAAGACCCTCAACCAGGTGGATTGATGAGGTGACTGCTGCAATGGGCTCTGTTGTGTCAGGAAGTGGGAGGATGGCACAGGATAAGACAGAGTTCAGATCTGTTGTTCATATCATGGCTATGAGTTGCACTTGACTCGATGGTAAACAACAACAACAACAACAACAACAACAACAACAACAACAACATATGAAGCCTGCACATAGATCAAGAAGTTGTCCAAACAGAACAAGGGAACATAGTTTAAAATTAGGAAAGATATGCATCAGGATTTTATTTCTCCATATCTATTTAGTCTGTATACTGAGCAAATCAATTGAATAGCTGGACTAAATGAAGAGTGTTGCATCAAGATTGGAAGAGGACTAATCAACAGCATGCATTATGCAGATGGTTCAACTTTGTTTGCTTAAAGTGAGGAAAGCTTGAAACATTTGCTGCAGAAGATCCAAGACTACAGCCTTCAATATGTACTACATTAAACATCAAGAAAACAAGAAATCTTTACCACTGGACCAATAGGCAACATCATGATAGATGGAGAAATGATTGAAACTGTCAATGATTTCATCTTACTTGAATGCACAATCAACACCCTTGGAACCAGGAGTCAAGTGATAAAAAGATGTGTCACATGTGGAAAGTCTGCTGCCAGGGACCTCTTTAAAGTGAAAAAAAATAAAGAAAATCAAAGATGTCAGTTTAAAGACCAAGGTTTATCTGGCATAAGACATGATATTTTCAATTGCATTATTTGCGTATGAATGTTGGGCAGTCAATAAAGAAAACCAGAGAATAATTGCAATGTTGGTGAAGGGTATTGAACATACCACGGACTGCTAAACAAATAAAAAACTTGTCTCAAAAAAAGTGCAACCAGAGTGCTTCTTAGAGGCAAAGATGTTAAGACTACTTCACATACTTTGAACATTTTATTAGAAGACATCAGTCCTTGGAAAAGAATAAAATTCTTGGGAATATAGAGAGTTAGTGAAGAGGAACAAGATCCTCAACCAGATGGATGGACACAGTCAACATAACAATAGGCTTACTTAAGCACCTGAGCATTTTGCTGATAGTATATGATTGGGCAGAGTTTCTATCTGTAGAGTTACTATATTGTTGTTAGGTGATGTTGTGTTGAGTATGACTTATAGTGATCCTATGAACCCTGTTCTATTCTGTGCCATTCTCACACTTCTTAACACATTACAGCTCATTGCAGCAGTGGCTGTGTAAATTCATCTGGTTGAGGGTCTTCCTCTCTTTAGCCATCCCACCACCATTCTAATCATGATGTCCCTCTCCAATGAATAGCCTCTCCTAGCAAGATGCTCAAAGTATATAAAGTTTAATCAGCCAGGAGCACTCTGGCTGCACCTTCTCCAAGACATACCTCTTTATTCTTTTGGCAGTCTATGAGATATTCCGTTCTCTTCTCCAACTCCACAGCTTAAAGGAATCAGTTATTCTTCTGTCATCCTTAGTCATTGTCCAGCACTCATATTTTTGTTGTCGTTGTTGTTATGTGCGATCAAGTCGCTTGTGATTCATGGCGATCCTATGCGTAACAGCCCTACACCCTGCTCTATCCTGTGTCAGTCTTATTGTCTATAACACACCTACCCCCATTACCTCAGTCACTGAATCAATCCATTTCATCAAGGGTCTTCTTCTTTTGCGCTGTCCCTCCACCCTCCCAAGCATGACGTCCTTCTCCAAGGACTAGTCCCTCCTTGCAACATGTCCATAGTATGTCAGACGAAGCTTCAGAATCCTTGTCTTCAAGGAGCAGCCTGGTCTCACCCTCTCCAGGACAAACCTGTTTGTTCTCCTAGCCATTCATGGTATACTCTTCTCCAGCATCGTAGCTCAAAGGCATAAATTCTCCTTCTATCTTCACTAGTCATTGTCCAGCTCTCTGATTCATAGCAAATAATAGCAAAGACCATGGCCTGACTTGAATAAGGTGCACCTTAGTCTCCAAAATGACACTGTTACTCTTCAGTACTTTGGAGAGGTCTCTGACAGCAGACACTCCCAATGCAATTAATTTTTTAATTCTCTGGCTGCTGGTACCAAGACTGTTGATTGTGGATCCAAGTAAACTGAAGCTGTTAACAATCTCAGTCTCTTAATCATCTATCATGGTGCTACCAATAGGTCCAGTGGTGAAAATCTTTGTTTTCTTGATATTATAGCAAGTGACTGAAAAGACCATAGCCTGAATAAGGTGCACCTTAGTCTTTAGACTAACATTGCTCCCCAATAATTTGGAAAGATCCCTATGACTGCATACTTTCACAGTGCAGTATGTTTCCTGATCTGTCTGCTGGTATCAAACGTATTGAATGTGGATCCAAGTAAGATGAAGTTATTGACAGTTTCAATCCCTTCTCCATTTATCTTGATGTTACCTGTAGGCCCAATTGTGACTACGTCTGCTTTCTTAACATTGAAATGTAATCCATTTTGAAGGATATTGTATTTGATTTTCTGTAGCAAACTCCTCAAGTCCTCCTCATTTTCAGTAAGCAAGCTTGTATCATTTGCACAATGAAGGTTAGTGATGAGTCTTCTTTCAATCCTGATGCCAAATTCTAAATAGTCTACCTTCTTGAATAATATGCTCATCTTGCACATTGAATAGGTATCATTATTATGAGTCACAATCAGTTTGGAGATGACAGCCCTTGGTAAAAGACTCATAGAAAAAGAAGAAGATCTTTAAGGATATAGACTGACACTATGATTGTAAAAATAAATTAAGGCATGGCAGAGATTTTGAGGATGGTATAGAACAGGGCAAGTTTCCAATCTATTGTTCATAGTTTTGCTATGAGTTGTAATTGACGCAATTGCATTTAATGGCAACAACTAGAAACATTAGGTTCTATTGATAGGATTCTTGCTTTTCAAGTTAAGATGTAAGTTTAATTTCTAATCACTGCATCTTATATAAAATCACTTCTTGTCTATCAGGAGAGGTTTCTATGGTGAATCAATAAGCTACAAATTTACATGTTTCAACAAACAGATGCAGTCCTAGATATACTCACTAAGCTCTGCCAGGATATTTGGAAGACCTGGCCAACCAACTGGAAGAGATTCATATTTTTTTTCACATTCTTCAAAAAGGTGTTCCAGCAGAATGTGAGAATCTCCAAACAATATGCAATAAAATCTTTCTGAGCATTTTTAAAAAGTGGCTAGAACAAGTGAGTTCTAACTCATAGCAACTCTACGTATAGCAGAACAAACCACTACCCAGGTCTGTTCCATCCTCACACTCAGTGTTGTGTTTGAGTACATTGTTGTAGCTACTGTTTCAGGCCATTTCATTGAAGATCTTCCTCTTTATTTCACGCTTATATATTAAATTGATATGTTTATATTAAATGCTGTGCTTTCTCAGCACAAAGTCCATCTCCTAGGACTGGCAGCAGTTCTTCAAAATGTTGATTAGCAAATCTGCTTCATGTGGGGAAAAAATGGCTGGAACAGTACATCAACAGAAATTCAGTAGAATTTAGAAGAAGCCATGGCATGAAGGATCTCATTACTGATGTCAGATGCATCTTGGCTAAAAACATAAAAGTAACAGAAGGATGTATATTTGTGTTTTATGGACTATGAAAGGCTTTTGACTGTTGTTCTTGTAATGTACCATCGAGTCATTTGCGACTCATAGTGACCCTATGCACAACAGCCCTAAACTCTGCTCTATCCTGCGCCAACACCACCACCCCTGACACACCCATCCCGATTACCCCAGTCACTGAATCAATCCATCTCATAGAGGGTCTTCCCCTCCTGCACT
>NW_006399887.1:961466-965365 GCF_000299155.1 Elephantulus edwardii
AGAATAGAGGGACAGCGCAGGAGGGGAAGACCCTCTATGAGGTGGATTGATTCAGTGACTGGGGTAATCGGGATGGGTGTGTCAGAGGCAATGAGATTGTCACAGGTTAGAGCACGGTTTAGGGCTGTTGTACATAGGGTTGCTATGAGTCGCAATGACTCGACAGCACGTAACAACAAACAACAACAGTAGTAAGTGTAAATAACCTTAGGCTTACCTACTTTGGAGTCGTGAAGAAAGACTAATTTCTGGAGAAAGTCATTGTGTTTGGTAAAGGAGAGGTCAATGAAAAGGAGGAGAATTCTCAGTGAGACAGATTGACACAATAGCTGCAATGAATTAGAACATCCAGTTATTGTGCAGACAGCACAGGACCTGGCAATGTTTCTTTCTGTTCACATAAGGTTGCCATGATTAGGAGCCAACTCAATGACAACTAATGACAACAAAACCTGATCATGTACAGAGTTAATATTTGATATTTCACAACAGAAGCCTACCACCAAAAAAACCCTGTGCACATAACAGAACTCCATTATTTTTCACTTTGTTTTCAAACTTACTAATGAAGACTTAAGAAGAAATATTGGACTTAAAATGGTGTTAACAAATAGGCTGTATGTAATTCATCCTTGTTAAGTCACTATTGTTAGATGTCATCATGTCAAGCACAACTCATGGAGACCCTATGAACGACAGATTTGGATTATGTCTTGTCCTGTGCCATCCTCATCAGATTTGATATATTTGAGCACGTTGCTGCAGTCACTGTGTCAATCCATCTCATTGGGGGGGGGTCTTCTTCTTTTTCACTGTCCCTCCACCTTTCCCAGCATGATGTCCCTTTTTTTTTTTTCCAAGGAATCACCTCTCCTAACAGCATGCCCAACGTATGAGAGACAAAGCTTCTCTATCTTTACCTCAAAGAAGCACTTTGGGTTCCTTTCCCCCAAGATATAACTATTTGTTCTTTTGGCAGTCCATGCATAATCATTACTCTTCTCCAATGCCATCACTCAAAGGCACCAATTCTTCTTCTGTCATCCTTATTCACTATTCACTCGTAGATGCATAGCAAGTGATGGAAAAGACCATGACCTGAATCGGGTACACTGTATTCTTTAGATTGACATCATTACTCTTTGGTATTTTGGAGAATTCCTGGAAAAAGACTTTCACAATGCTTTCTGATCTCCTGAATGCTGGTACCAAGGATGTTGATTATGGATGCAAGCAAGATAAAATAATTGATAACTTGAAGTTGTGATTGAATCCTTTCTCCATCTATAATGATGTTGTATATTGGCCCAGAGATGAAGACCTTGGTTTTCTTGATGTTGGGACACAAATTTAGCTCCTTCTTTCACCAGCCAACTCCAAAAGGGAAACAGAGACCGTTACCCACTGTACACTGACTACAAGAGTAACCAAACATTTTCTTCCAGCTTTCTTGTCATTTATTAAACAACAACAGCAACAAACCCAAACCACCCTATCAAGTGGATTCTGACTCACATAAACCCTGTATCCTAAGTTATGGTTATCATCATGTCTTTGTTTGAGTTCTACTTGTGTAGATACTTGTGTCAGTCCTTAGGGTACACATTCTGATAAACTTTGTTTCTATTTGAACTAAAGTTACCTTGGTGTGTCTGTCAGTAGCATGTCTTCTTGTTGTTGATTGCCTTTAAGTTGAGTATGACTCATAGCAACCCTATAACAAAATGCCTGAAGCCTTTCTATAACTATCAGCATTTATCACATTTCATAGAGTTTTTGGAGGCATGTTGTTTAGGAAGTGTATTCCACTATTAGCATATTCATTTCCATGTTCAGAACAGCTGATAAAGTCACTTCTTCAGTAAATTCTATTATGGATTTTTGACTTCTAACTCATCAGCCCATTAAATCTCTTGTTGTTGATTGCCATTGAGTAAAGTATGACTCATAGCAACTCTATGAACAAAAGACCTAATGCCTTTCCATAATTTTTATCATTTCTCCAAGTTCATAGAGTTTCCATAGGCATGTGGTTTAGGAAGTGGATGTCACTCCTGCTTCCAAACCTATTTTACATCCAGGAGCTCCACCAAACACTGTCCATATTGGGAGACCATTATGGTATTTGATATCCCAATGACAAGAGGTTCAGCACCACAGCAAGTCTAGTTTACCATAGCACAGCAAATTGAAGAAGAGTGATGTACAAAGCAGAAAAATGTTCTTCCAAATAAAATAACACTAGTCTCACTTAGCAGTGGTTAAGTGTTGTCAAGTGGAAGATGACTTACAGTGATTCTATGGACAAAACCCCTGAACTTTGTTCTCTAATTAACATAATTTCTGTATCATTATAGAGATGATAGAGTTTCCAGAACATCTGTTTTAGGAAGTGGATTCCACTCCTGCTGCCAAAACAGTCTGTCTAGAAGCTTCTCCAAACACTTTCCATGATGTGTAACCATTATGGTATTTGACACAACTATGACACAGTGTTTAGCATCACAGCAACTCCAAGGTATTCAGTACAGCAAATAGACAATGACTGCTGTACCAATTAAAGACTGTTCTTTCTAGAATTAATAAATTGTGGCCTGGGAACCACAGGTTCTCGGGCCCTACAGAGATTTAAAGACATCCCTTGAGCAGGCCTCCACTCTTGTGTCCTTGTTGGCCAAAAGGGGACCAAAGGCCAACTGACACCCACTTGTGGAGGGAATAAAACAATATCACAAGTCAAACACAACCCAAAACTTTCCTTACATGACCACCATCAAGACACAAGAAACCAAGTCCAGAGTGGAACCACTGCTCAAGAGTTTCCAGGCCAGCCACAGGCTCAACCCCTCACTACAGAGTTTTAAAGAGTTTTAGAGAGGATTAAAATGATAATGAGGATTAATAATAAAAGAAAACTCTGTAAGAGTTGATTTCTAAAGTTTTCACACAGTGCCAGAGGGAGGGGGGTGGGGTGGGATGCTTGGCAGTGGCTCAGATATCTGTTTAACCATAGAGATTGCTATGGAGGAACAAGAGTGATTTGCATTCTCCAGGCATCATGTCTGAATCATGAAGTGACCTCCAATGAAGCAGGCAGTCCTGCAATGAAATTCAAGTTAAGGCACATACATCTCCTGTGTTATCCACATTAACTCTATGGAAACATAATGCATATTCCTTTTCTTCAGCAAGACTGTGAAAACTTCCTTCTGATTTCCCAAAAAGAGCAAAGTAAGAATGGATAGATAATGAATGCTGCACTGGAATAAATGAAAGAAAGGACATTCTAGAAGGAATGGATGATTAGAAACCATGTGTATGACAATTAACAGTCTTAAGAGATATTGTGAGGGGTAGAAGGTAGTAGTAAAGTGTTTACGAATGAACAATAAAAAAAAGGTTGTTTTTTTTAAAAAAAAACCCAAAACTGAGCAACACAATGTATGTAAAGTTATCTTTCCATGGCTCCAATTAGCTAATCAATGTAGAAATTACTCCTTTATTATAAGTAGGTAAACTGGGGACTCATACATACAAACAAGGTATTTCTAGTTTAGGTATTCCTTGACACCACTACATATTGAATATCTTTTATGTGGTAGACAATGGGCTAGGTGGTAGTGATGTTATTTGCTGTCAGTTCAATATTATCATGGAATGAAATGTCTTGGTTTATGTCATCTTTGTGATCTTTGATATATTTGAGCCCTTTTAGCTATTGTACCAGTTCATCTCATTGAAAGTTTCCTTCCTTTTCTTTTGTTAAAATAATTTTTTTTAATTTTACACTGGTTTACTTAAAAAGTTCGTATATATTGGTTTTTTTTATTAAATTTTATTAGTTTTAATGAACATTTACAGATATTTTGGGTTTTCATTCATTCATTGTTGCACTGTTT
>NW_006399887.1:966740-980642 GCF_000299155.1 Elephantulus edwardii
TCTATTGGATTATTTACCTTTATCTTGTTGTGGTGCTCAAGTATTTCATAAATTCTGGATATAAGTCCCTTATCTGATATGTTATTACCGAATACTTTTTTCCAGTCAGTGGCGTCCCTTTTTACCCTGTTGGAGAAGTTTTTGGATGTCCATAGGGATTTGAGTCTTAGAAGATCCCATTTATCTACATTATCTTCTCCTGGTTGTAGGTTGTATATATTGTTTCTCACATCAGAGGTTTCCCATTTCCTTTTCCCACCCCTCCCCCAGGGTTCCCTTTATTTTCAATGACCTCTCTACCTAAGGTGCTCCTGATCTAGGCCATGGTCTTCACAATCACTTGCTATATATCAGAGAGTTGGACAATGGCTAAGGCTGACAGAAGAATTGACGCATTTGAGCCATGATGCTGGAGAAGAGTATTGAACTGACAGGAGAATAAATAGCTCTGATCTGAAGAGGGTGAAACCAAGTTTCTCCTTGGAGGCTAGGGGTTTGAAGCTCCGTCTTGTATACTTTGGTCATGTGACCAGGAGGGACTGGTCATTGGAGAAGGACATCATGCTTGGAAGGGTGGAGGAACAATGCAGGAGAGGAAGACTCCAATGAGATGGGGTGATGGGATTAGGTGTGTTAAAGTCATTGAGACTGGCTCAGGATGGGGCAGGGTTCAGAGATGTTGTACATAGGGTTACTGTGAGTTACAGATGAGTCAATGGCATGTAACAACAACAACAACAACAACAACAACAACTCTACCTTAGCAATCATCATGTCCTTTTTCAATACTGACAATTTCTTACGACATGTTCAAGGTAAGCGGGCTGAAGTCTTTACATATTTGCTTATTTTAAGAAACATTCTGGTTGTACATTCTCAAACACTTATTTATACTTTTTTTTTTTCTGTCAGTCTACTGCACATTCAGTATTCTTTGCTAATACTACAACTGGGATGCCTTTGCTCCTGTCTTCCTTTTTTCATGGTATAGATTTTGCATGTATGTGAGGTGATTTAAAAGCTCATGGCTTCGGTCAAGCACGTCTTAATTTTGAAAAAGATTTTTTATTTTTAAAACTTTAATAAGCTCTATGATAGATGTTGGTGATACAATAACAAGTAAGACCCTGCCTTCCTGATGGTTTTCTGTCTTGTGGGGGTGGGGGGAAGCCCAGTAAAGAAAATATCATTAAAATGCAGTATGATCAGTACTTTTTTTTTGTGTTAACTTAAAGCTTTATTTATTTGATTATGATCAAAGCAGAAACATTGATTTTAAAAATTCTGTCCAAAACGAGGCATCCTGTTTGCTGCTTACAGACTTTTAAAAATTATTTCTTCCTAATTTTTATTCTTTTACCTACAGTTCTTTTGTCTGTGCAAGATTCTTTCCTCAGTGCCACAAATACCAGCAGAGTCAGACAAATCTTATTATTACCAAGGCACCCTGGGTAGTGCCAAGGTACAGTTGACTTAATGTTATTCTTTTTTTTTTTACTTAATTTATTTTTCATTTCAATGAACATCTACAGAGATTTTGGAATTACGTTCATTCATTGTTGCACCCTTCTCCCCCCCCCCCCCGCCCCATTTGCTCCTCTCCTTGAAAAGCAAAAGAAAAACTCCCTCATTGGTACACAATCCCCCCCGCACCTCCCCCAATCTCACCCCCAACCCCAAATATAATCCACTCTGCAACCCTCATTGCGTACTCCTACGATAAACAAAATGCCCTAAAATATAATACTTTTAAACTATTCTCTCCTCCATAGACTTCAGTACTTTTAAGTAGGATGTACAAAGTGCGTTGGAAGCATGGGAAGGAACATTCTCCACAGAGTTGGCTTTGGCCTTGAAGAAGAGTAATGTGAGGGAAAGCTTTTAGGAGCCATACTCATCTTTTCCCATTTATACAATAAAAGAAGAGACAAAGTAGTTTTATTAGATTATATATTGAGTGCCAGGCAGCATATTTAAAAGAAAGAACATGCAGTTCTTGGCCTTGAAAAAGACCTTATTTATTTTGGGTCTGAAATATATTTGGTTTTTAAATAAATATCCAGCTTCATATGTATTGATAAATACCCAGATGTTTGGTCTAAAGACTAAAGAGAAGATAATTTTCCCCATCTGGGAAGAGAAGATGTGACTTCAAGCACTCAAGGAATAATTGATGGCTCAGGATAGGCTAGGGTTCAGAGTTGTTGTACACAGGGATTGGCACGGAGATAGAAGTGAGGCCAAGAAGACAAATGTAAGCCCAATTTAAGGAAGAATTTTTTCTTTTCCCGGCTACATAGAGCTCTCTGAAAGGCAGACTGCATTTTAGAGACAATGCTTCAATTGTAGAATTGCTTCCCATCTGGAAGATCCAGTTTTGATTACTGATCAGTGCATATCAAACATTGTCACCCCATCTGCCACTGGAGGCTTGAATATTGCTATGATGTTGGACAAATTTCAGCAGAGCTTCCAGACTAAGTTTGGCTGGGAAGAAAGGCCTGGCAATCTATATTTGAAATCCAGCCAACGAAACTCGATGGATCATAACTGGGTTGCCCTGGTATTACTGGTCACTTTATTTGTCTGTCCATTGTTTGACTGAAAGTTGAGCCATGGTGGTGAGTTTTGTTTCTAGGTTCAAAGAGTCACTAACAGCCATAGGCTCAGAAGTTTAATTGGTTCCTGTTGAATTAGAATGACTGTTATTGTTGTTGTTGTGTACCATAGAGTTAGAACTGACCCATACCTTACCCTCCGGCAGCTTTTCAGAAGAGGTTCGTTGCATGGGAGGAGATTGCCCATCCTTGTCCCGCAGAGTAGCTGGTGGCTTTTGGGATTGCAGAGTGGCTTCTTGCCACTAGGCCACCTCAGAGTTTCAGAATGACTAGCCCTTTAAAACATGTTTTTGAATTTTCTTTCCCATTTCCTCATCCCACTCCATCTATTTAGAATCTTCTACTGTGAAGATTAGAGAGGCCATCTGTGGCAGCCAGGTAATGTCTAGTCTCAAGGTAATGAAAGCTGAGGATTGTGTAGCTGGGGAAGAACTTTCAATATAGGATGAATTTCCCAAAGAGCTAACGTATTTGTCTCATAAAAAGTACAACTTTTTCTTAGGAGAAACTCGTGGCAGTCCTGTGTATAACAGAACAAAACACTACCCACTCTTGCATCACCCTCACAATCTTTGCATTTCTGAGAGAGGATCTTATTGACTCAAAAGACACAAAACCCTATGACTTGGATCCAGAGTAAAGATTATCATGGACGTTGCAAACCTAGATCTTGGGGATTTCCAAACAGGGAGATAGGATCATTGTCTTTATTTGTGAGTCTATGTAATGCCTACAGATTTGAGTTTAGACTTTGAATGAATAGATTTATCCTGGTTTGCTGTATTCTAAGCATGTTCTTGCTGTTGATTGCCTTGGAGTCAAGCATGACTCATAGTGACCCCATGAACAAAAGACCTGAAGCTCCTCTACAACTATCGACGTTTATCAAAATTCATAGGGTTTCCGAAGGCAAGCTGTTTAGGAAGTGGATACCACTCCTGCTTCCAAACCTGTTATAGAATTTTATTGTTTGAGTCGCCTGTGATACATAGCAACCCTATATACAGCACCTTTGATCCAGTCTCACTAATTCTGACACACCAAACCCCAATGCCCCAGTTATGTATCAATCCATTTAGTCTGGAGTCTCCCTCTCCTCTGCTGTTCATCCACCCTTCTAAGCATGATGTCCTTCTCCAAGGACCAATCACTCCTGGCCACGTGCCCAAAGTAAGTGAGGCAGAGCTTCAAAATCCTAGCCTCCAAGGAGAGACTTGGTTTCATCCTCTCGAAGACAGACCTATTTGTTTTCTTGGCAGTCCATGGTATGTTCAAGACTCTTCTCCAGCACCACAACTCTAAGGCAACTATTTTTCTTCTGTCATCTTAGTCATTGTCCAACTCTCTGAGCATAACAGGTAATTGAGAAAACCATGGCCTGTATTTAGCACACCTTTGTATCTAGACTGACATTGTTGCTCTTCAGCACTCTGGAGAGGTCCATGACAGCAGATTTTCCCAATGCAATTCGTCTTTTGATTTCCTGGCTGCTGGTGTTAAGAGTGTTGCTTGTGAATCTGAGCAAGTTGTAATTGTTAACAACCTCAATCTCTTCTCCATCTAATATGATGCTGCCATTTGGCCCAGTGGTGAAAACTTTGCCTTCTTCATGTTGAGCTTCAATCCATGTTGAAGACTACAGTCCTTGACCTTTTTTTTATTTATTTATAAATTTTAATGAAAGTTTAGAGACAGAATTTCCTGTCATTCATTGTTGTACTTTTCTCCCTGCCCACCCCCTCCCCCTCAAATCACTCTTCTCCTTGAAAAGAAAAACTTTCTTTTTTTAAAAAAATTTTATTTTAAATTGATTTTAATGAAAGTTTACGGAGACTTTAGATTTCCATTGATTCATTGTTGCACTTTTCTCCCTGCCCACCTCTCCCCTCAATTAACTTTTTCTTTGAAAAGTAAGAGAACAAATAATTTCATTTTTATTCAATCCCTGCCCCCAAGTCCACTCCACTATGCTACCTTCATTCTGGACTCCTGTCATAACAATAATATCTAATCATATATCCCTTTTAAACAGATCTCTTCCTCATCTGTTTCAATGCAATATACATCATTCCTCTCCTCCTTTTCTGTCTTCCCTCAACCTTGATGTCAGTCCCATTTTACAACAGTGGCCCTATGCAATATTTGTTCTTTTGTGACTGAGATATTTCACTCAGCATAATGACCTCCAGGGTCATTAATTTGCATAAAATTTAAGAGTTCCTTGTTTTTCAATGATGCGTAGTATTCTATTGTGTGAATATACCAGAGCTTCTCTATCCATTCATTTGTTGATCAGCAGTTGGGTTGTTTCCAGCTCTTTGGGTGTGCATATATCTGCTTGGGTGACAGCAGTCCTTGACCTTTTTGCAGCAAGTACTTCAGGTCTTCTTCAGTTTCAGCAAACAAGGTTGTGTCATCTACATATTGTAGGTTGTTAATGAGTCTCCCTCCAAACTTGATGCCACACTCCTCATAAAGCCCTGCTTCCCCGATGATCTGTTCTGCAGATTGAAAAGGTACAGGCACGGGATGCATCCCTGACACACTCCTTTCTTGATTTTGGATCATGCTATGTCCTTGCTCTGTTCTGAGGACTGCTACTTGGTCAAAGTAGAGGTGGCTATTTATTTATTTTTATTATTTTATTATTTTTTGTGCATGTACTGTCAAATCAGATCTGACTGGTACAGGAGGAAATTGTCCCTCCTTCTCCGGCAGAGCATCTGGTGGATCCGAACCGTGTACCTTTGGGATTGCAGTACAGCTTCTTACCACTAGGCCACCAGAGCTCCCCTTAAAGTAGAGGTTTTGTATAAGCACAATCAAGTGTTCTGAGATTCCCATTTTCCTCAAGGTTAGCCACAATTTATTGTGATCCACACAGTCAAATGCCTTTGCATAGTCAATGAAACACAGATAGACATTCTCCTGGTACTCTGCTTTCTGCCAAGATCCATCTGACATTGGCAATAATGTCTCTAGTGCCATGACCTCGTCTAAACCCTGTTTGTATATCTGGTAGTTCTCTGTCAATGTTCCAGTACAGTTTCTGGATAGTCTTCAGCAAGATTTTGCTAGTGTGTAATATTAGTGTTATTTTACGATAATTTCCACACTCTGTTGGGTCACCTTTTTTGGAATGGAAGTAAATATGTATCTTTTCCAGTCAGGTGGCCAAGTAGTTGCACTCCAGATTTCCTGGCACAAGTTGGTGAGCACATGCAGGGCAACATCCGTTTGCTGAAATATGTTAGTTGGTATTCCATCAATGCCTGGGGCTTTATTTTTTGGCAAACATTCGGAGCAGCCTGAACTTCTTCCTTCATCACCATTGCCTTTTGCTCGTATGTTGTTTCTTGAAATTCTTCTGTGTCTGCCAGTTCTTTTTGGTACAATGACTCTGTATAATCCTCCCATCTGCTTTTAATGCTTCTTGAATCAGTCAATATTCTGCCCATAGCATCCTAAAGCACCGCAACTCATGGCTTGAATTTATTCTTTAGTTCTTTCAGCGCAAGAAATTCTGAGCAAATTCTACCCTTTTGATTTTCTGACTCCAGCTCCTTGTACATTTCATTATAATATTTTGCTTTGTCTTCCTGAGCAGCATAAAGATTTTATTTCCACATTATACTGGCCAATTGCATATTATAATACTTTGATTTGTCTTCTCAAGCTGCCCTTTGAAATCTTCTGTTCAGCTCTTTTACTCTGACATGTTTTCCCTTTGTTCTGGCTTCACAATGCTCCAGTTCAATTTGAAGAAACCAGGGGCCTCTTCAAATTATTGAAGAGGAATGATGTCAGTTTGAGGACTTTGGTCATCCCAATCACTTGCTGTGCATCTGAGAGCTGGACCATCTATCAGGGTGGCAGAAGAAGAATGGATACCTTTGATCTGTGGTGTTGGAGAATAGTATTGAACATCCTGTGGACTGTCAAAAGAACAAATATGTCTTGAAGAAAGTGCAGCCAGAGCGCTCCTTGGAGGTAAAGATAATAAAGCTTCACCTACATACTTTAAACATGTTGCTAGGACAAGTTATTCTTTGGAGAGGTGTATTATGGTTGCAAAGGTGGAGAGTCAGTGAAGGAGAGAAAGATTCTCAGTCAGATGGATTGACACAATGACTGATTCAGTGGGTTCTACTATGTCAGGAAGTGTGAGGTTAGAACAGGATAAGACAAGAAAGAGTTCAGATCTGTTGTTCATAAGGTCACTATGGGTTGTACTTGACTCAATGGCATCTAACAACAACATACAACAGAAAGAAACCCTGCCTGATCCTTCACTGTCCTCACAATGTGTACTGTGCTTTGTTGTAGTTGTTAACCAATCTATCTCATAAAGGATCTTCTTTTCTTTATTTGATCCTCTACTTTTGTAATTATGATGTCCTTATCCAGGAATTAGCCTCTTGTGATAATATTCCCAAAGTATAGGAGGCAAAATTTTACAATTTTCACCTCAAAGGAGTATTCTGGTTTCAATTCTTCTAAGATCTCTTCTTGTGCAATCCATGGTACGGTCAATATTCTTTGCCATAACTACAATTCAAAGGCATAAAGTCATCTTTAGTCTTCTTCTATTCTTTTCAACCTTTCATATGCATATGAAACAACTGAAAACATGACAGCTTGGGAAGGTATGCCTTAGTCTTTAAGGTGACATCCTTGCTTGTTAACACTTTAAAGATATATGTGGCAGCTAGATATGACGCCAGGAAGAAAATAATTGACTTTTGTATGTTCAATGATTTATTTTTTGCAAATACTTGTTTATTTTTATTTTCAAATACCAAATGGTGACTTTACACATAGACCTCAGGTGATGGACTGTATAGAGATCAAATTGAGTACATTTGTAGAAGAAATTGTTGTAGAAGTTCAATATCAGCAGTAGAAACCAAGACCAGGTACCGACTATTGAACAGACCATCAGTTACTCATGTGCAAGTCCGAACTGAGGCTGAAGAAAATTCCAAGACAATTTAAGTCCATGAGAGCCAAAATATGATCTTCAGTATATTTCACTTGAATTTAGAAATCATCTTAAGAATAGGTTTGAAGCACTGAACACTAGTGTTGGAAGACCAGATGAGTTTTGGGATTACATCAGCTATATCATTCATGAAGAGTGAAAAAGGTCACAACAAAGACAAAGGAAAAAGAAAAAAAGCAAAATGAATGTCAAAAGACACCTTGAATACTGCACCAGAGTATAAAGAAAATAAAACAAAGGGAAGAGATGCTGAAGTAAAAGAGCTGAATGGAAGATTTCAAAGGGCTGTTTGAGAAAATGAAGGCCATGTATTATAACAGAACGTGCAGAGTGAGGGAGAAAAAAAAAGCAGAAGTCTCCTAGCATTTCTCACAGTTCTCAAATTGAAAAACAAATTCAACCCTCAAGGTGCAATACTTACTGGTGCTATGGAAAAAAAATCTAGAATGACCCAGGAAGCCTCCGAAAAAGATGAAGGGAATACACAAAGTCATTGTATCAAAAAGAATGAGCTGACACTGGAATATGAAAGAAGTTCAAGCTCCACTGAAGGCATTGGGAAAAAACAAAAACAAAACCAAGCAAACAAAACCCCCAAACCACCAAAACAAACACCCCCCCCAAAAAAACCCCAAGTATACCAGCTGACACATTTCAACTAACAGATACAGTCACGGATGTGCTCACCATTCTATTCCAGGAAATTTGGAGGACTGCTGCCTGGCCAACTGATTAGAAGAGATCAATATTCACTCCCATTCCCAAAAAGTTGATCCAACAGAATGAGGAAATTATTGATCAATATAATAAATAGCACATGCAAGCAAAATAATGCTGAAGGTTATTAATAAATGGTTAGAACAGTACCTAGATGAGGAACTGCCAGAAGTTCAAGCAGGATTTAAAAGAGGCTGTGGCACCATGGATATCATTGCTTATGTCAGATGGACCCTGGCTGAAGGTAAACAATGTCTAAAGAAAGAGTCTTTGGGCTCTATTGTCTATGCAAAGGCATTTAACTGGATTATAACAAATTTTAGCTATCATTGAGAAGACTGGGAATCCCAGAAATGCCACTTCAAACTTATTCTTAGACCAAGAGGTTGTTTTGTCAACAGAGTAAAGGGAACATTATACGGTTTAAAGTAAAAAAGTTGTGTGTCATGAATGTATCCTTTCTCCATAATTATTCAATCTGTATGCTGAGCAAATTAGCCAAGAAGGTAGACCCTATGAAGAAGGATGCTGTGTCAAGATTAGAGGAAAACTCAAATAACTTGCATTATGCAGATGATACAACCTTGTGTACTGAAAATGAGGAAGTCTTGAAGCCCTTATTGCAAAGATTAAAGAACATAGCCTTCAATATGGATTGCATTTCAACATTAAGAAAACAAAAATTCTCCCCACTGGACCAATAGGCAGCATCTTGATAAATAAAGAAAAGACTAACACTATCAAGCACTTCTTCTTACTTGGATTCACAATAAACACCCTTCGGACCAGCAGTCAGGAGATCAGGAAATATATTGCATTGTAGTCTGTAGTCAAGAATTTCTCCAAGTTATTGAGTAGCAATGATGTCAGTTTGAACACTAAGGTGTGCAGGTCATGGCCTTTCTGATTACTTGTTAGGCAGCTGAGAGCTGGAAAATTAATTATGATGACAGAAGAAGAATTTATGTCTTTGAGCTGTGGTGGTGGAGGAAAATGCTAAATATCCCATGGCCTGCCAAAAGAACAGATAAGTCTTGGAGAAGGTTCAGTCAGAGTATTCATGGAGACAAATGTGATGAAACTTCATTTCAGATGCTTTGGGCATGTTGCTAGGAGAGCCTGTTCCTTGGAGAGGGACATCATGCTTGGAAAGATGAATACCTTCAATCAGATGGATTGACACTATGACTGCAGCAATGATCTTGAATGTGTCAGAGATTGTGAGGTTGATACATGATAGGAAAGGGTTCATATCTATTGCTGATAGGGTCACTATGGGTTGTAATGAACTAGGTCGCACCTAACAACAATTTATATTTTGTATCTTATTGCTGCGTCTGTGAATGGTGATTGCAGATTTCCTTTCTTCATCTCTGTAGATTCTTTAAGTCTCCTGGTTGAATACTTATTTACAGAAAAAGCAAGATTCCGAAGCTAGATTAAATTTTTCCACAAGAATGTAACTTCACCTAATAGAATAATCCAATTTGCTTTTATGTTTTGTCTACCCTTCCAGGTTATTCACACCCTCAATACGCCTTTTGAATGTTAACACTTACACGCCTCTGGATAATCATGTGTACTTCTTATTCACAGAAGAAAATGCTCAGAGACTTTTTCAGCTAGGGTAATTGTGCATGCTGCTTAATTATTATTTTAGGATGTCTTAGAACCCTCCTTGTTTGAACTTTATCTTTCAAGCCCAGGATTGCACTGAAGAAGAGAAAAGGTGATCTGACAGCTCAGTGGAAAATTAATAGCATATCCCCAATTGTGTGCAGGAAAGGAATACTGTTTATTAGGAGTGGTTCTATCTGGCACACTTGTCTTCTTTGTGCAATAATGCTCCTTTTTCATGCACTGTAAAGTTCTTTGAATTTAAGGAAGTGTATCTATGACCCTATTCCTTGATTCTGTTCCTCCTGTTAAAGAATACTTTTTAAAACCCCTTAACTTTAAAGGATTTTTTTACACAAATAATTTTTATGTTTCTATCAATCATCTAACAAGGAAGTAGATTTCTTGAATATACTTTCTTCTTGAAACGAAGGTGGATTTTTAGAAATGTCTGGTCTTATGAAGGGATTTTTCTTTTACTTTTCAAGGAGAGGAGCAAACTCAGGGGGCAAGAGGGTGGGCAGGGATAAAAGTTCAACAATGGATGAATGGAAATCCAAAATCCCTGTAAATGTTCATTAAAATAAAAAAATATTAAAAATTTAAGAAAAGTGCTTCAGGTCTTCAGTTTCAGCAAGCAAGGTTGTGTCATCTGCATAACGTAGGTTACTGATGAGTCTTCCTCCAATCCTGATGCCACATTCCTCCTCATAAAGCCCTGCTTCCTGAATGATTTGTTTTGCATATAGATTGAAAATGTATGGAGACAAAATGCATACCTGACACATACATTCCTTTCCTGGTTTAGAACCATGCAATGTTTCCCTGCTTTGTTCTGAGGTTGCTTCCTGGTCCAAGTATAAGTTTCACATAAGCACAATCAAGCATTCTGGTATTTGTCTTTTGTTGGCTATTCAGAGACATTTGAACCAGTGGGTCAAAACAAACCATGACTAACATTGAGAAATATGGGTATTCCAAAACACTTAATTATTCTTTTTGAAACCTATACCTAGACCAAGAAGCCATTGTCAAGAACAAAAGAACATTGCATGGTTTAAAATCCGAGAATATGTGTGTCAAGATTGTATCCTTTCCCCATACTTATTCACTCTGTATGGTGAGTAAATCTTTCACAAAGCTGGACTCTACAAAGAAGAATGAGGCATCAAGATCAGAGGAAGATTCAACAGTAGCCTGTATTATGCAGATGAAGCAACTTTGCTTGCTCAAAGTGAAGTACTTGAAGCACTTGTTGTAGAAGATCAAGGATTACAGCCTACAATGTAGATTGCATCTCAATTAGAAGCCAAAAATCTTCAGGACTGGACTGAAACAGTGAGCACTGGTGGCCTAGTGATAAGAAGCTGTGCTGCAATCCCAGAGGCACATGGTATGAATACACCAGGTACTTCGTGGGAGGATGGACACTCTCCTCCCATCCCCCTCTTAGCCCTGAAAACCTGCTGGAGGTTCAGTTATGGCTTGGTTTTGACTCAATAGCATACAATAACAATAACTTGAGTAATAGACATACTGGTAGATGGAGAAAAGATTGAAATTGTTAATGATTTCGTGTTACTTGGATTCACAATCAACAGCCTTGATACTAACAGTCAGATTAGGAGACATACTGCATTAGGCATGGCTGCAGAAAGGGACCTCTCCAAATTATTGAAGAATAATGATGTCAATTTAAAGACAAAAGTGTGCCTGATTCAGACCATAGTCTTTTCAACTACTTTCTATGCATCTGAGTGCTGGACAATGAATAAGCATGACCAGAGAAGAACTGATGCTTTGAATTGTGTTGGAGAAGAGTGCTGAATATCACTTGGACTTCCAAAAGAATAAACACATATGCATTGGGAAAAGTCCAGCCAGAATGTTCCTTGGAGCCAAGGATAGTGAAGCTCGGTCTAATGTACTTTGGGCATATTGCTAAGAGAGGATATCCCTTGTAAAGGGAAATCATGGTTAGAAAGATAGATGATTGGTGAAAGAGAGTGATTGGACTCAAGTGTACCAGAGACAGTGAGGATGGTACAGGATAAGACAAGATTTAGTTCTGTTGTTGGTAGCATCTATTAGAGTCATATGTCACTTGATGGCTCCTAAGAAAAACAACATATGCACACAGAAGCTAGACAATGAATAACAAGTTGATGCTTTGAAATTCAAGTACTGGTAAAAAGTATTGAATATGCTACGAACTTAACAGATAAACAGAACAAATCTGTTTTGAAGGAAATACAGCAAAAATGCTCTTCAAAGTGAAGATGTACAGACATAGTCTCACACACTTTGGGCATGCTTTCAGGAGAGACAAGTTAATAGAGAAAGACATCATGGTTGTTAAAGTAGACAATGAGAGGGGAAAGAGGAAGATTCTATGTAAGATGAATTGGCTCAGAGGCCACAACAATGGTCTCCTCACATGTAAGACTTTTGTGAGGATGGCTTGTTTCCATGCAGCGCTATGTTCTGTTGAACATGCATTTACTGAGAGTTAGAACCACCCTGCTGCCCCTAACAACCAAATTAGAATATACAATGTTTCCTGGATACTTCCAGAGTGACTGTAAAGTCACTGAATCCAAAATTTAATGGTTAAAAACAATCATTTTCATTTCTTCCTGTGGTGGGAGTCTAATGGCATATTGGTAAGGAGTTGTACTGCCAATTCAGAAGCACACAGTTTGAATCCACTAGCTGCTCCATGGGTTAAAGATAGGTCATCTCCTCCTATGCTATAGACTTGGTCTGAAAAGCCCCTGCAAGGTCAGCTACGAGTTGGTTCCGACTCCAGGATACACAAACTATGTAGTGTGCAGAGCTGAAATTCCAATATGGCATTTCAGGGATAGCATCTCTGCTCTAAATGCCCAGGGAATTATCTGGAAGAGTCAAAGGGTGGGCAGGGATCATCTGATGACTGTTTTACTTATTTATCTAGTGGTAAGTGCTGGATAAGGCCACATATTAGGTAGCTGGGAAAATTATGGCTCCTTGGGCAGCTTTCTTTGCATCTTGTTTTTTCCTCACATGGTCTTTCTAGCATTGTGGTCTTCCTCAATATAACTGGACTTTTTATAAGCTGCATCAGGGTCCCAGAGGTGCATGTTTTGAAATACAGAGGGAGAGAGAGATCAAAGTGGAAGCGATATGCTTTATATGACCTAGTTTCAAAGTCTCATAGTATTACTTCTTCTATATTGTGTTGATCAGAGCAGTCATGTGCTCTCTAAGGTTTAAGGGGAAAAGAAAAAAGACTCTACCACTTGATGGGTATTGGAAGGTTCTAGAATAACATGTTGTTGATGTTGTTATGTGCTGTCAAGTCGCTTGAAACTCATAGTGATCCAATAGCCCTGACACCTGATCTATCCTGTGCCAACTTTACTATCTCTGACACACTTACCCTCATTACCCCAGTCACTGAATCAATCCATCTCATTGATGGTCTTCCTCTCTTTCTCTGTTCCTTCATCTTTCCATGCATGATACCCCTCTCCAAGGACTGTTTCCTCCTTGCAACATGCCCAAAGTGTGTAAGATGAAGCCTCAGAATCCTTACCTCTGAGGAGCAGCCTGGTTTCACCCTCTCTGGGAGAAACTTGTTTGTTCTCCTGGCAGTCCATGGTACATTCAACATTCTTCTTCAGCACCACAATTCAAAAGCATCTATTATCTTTCTATCATTCCTAGTCATTGTCCAGGCCTCTGATGCAGAGCAAGCAATTGTGAAGACTATAGTCTGGAACAGGCTCACCTTAGTCTACAGAGTGGCATTGTTGCCTTTCAGTACTCTGGAGAGGTCCCTGACAGCTGAATTTCCCAATACAATTTGTCTTTTAATTTTCTGGCTGCTGGTACCAAGAGTGTTGGTACCAAGTTTGCTTATGGAGCCAAGCAAACTAAAGCTGTTAACAATCTCAATCTGTTCAT
>NW_006399887.1:981277-982532 GCF_000299155.1 Elephantulus edwardii
TTATTCACTTCAATGTCTTTGACATCTATGAAGCATCCGAATTCTGTCTGCTTCTGGTGAGGATTAAGGTGGAATGTTTACCCACCAGAGGTTGTAAATTGATTTTATTCAGGCTTCCTATTAAAAAAAATGCATTTGGGCCTGAGGGACACAGGCCCTCAGGCCTGGTTTTACTTGTTTTTGATCAAACATTCTTCTAAGTGGTGCTATAGCACTGGTCTACCCATTTGCTGCACAGAGGTAACTCATGGTTGCTGTGATGCTGAACGCTGTGACACTGATGTGTCAAGTGTGATAATCGTTACCCATGGTGGGTAGTGATTGGTAGAACTCCCCAGTTAAAGCAAGCTTGGAAGAAGGAGTGACATCCACTTCCTAAATAGCTTGTCTCCAGAAACTCTATGAACATGAGGAAACAATGAAATTTATATAAGTGTTCAGGTCTTTCGAAGTGTTGCTATGAGTCGCAGGCAATCTCTCTCTCTCTACACACACACACACACACACACACACACACACACACACACAATCAATAAACGACTTAAACTATTTCTCCTGAGCCTCATCTGTTTAAAAAAATTCAGAAACTAAAAATTTTCATTTTTGTTGCCAAGATCCTTTCCAGTTCTGAAATTACTGATCTGACTCCAGGGAGAGAGGAGAATAAGAGACTGACAGGTCAGGTCAAGCTGGTTTCAATATTGACTAGGGTTTGTTTTCCATTTCTCAAACTCCACAACAGTGCTGCCGATAGAACTTTGTGTCGTGATGAAAATATTCTCTGTCTGTGCTGTTATGCCCACATAATGAAAGAAACAAAGCAGAAAGGGTGGCTCTGTGTGTGTGTGTGCCCTCTGTTTTACTACCCCACCAAAACATTCTTTTAGATTGTAGGTATAACTCTTTTTTAAAAAATAATTTTAATCAACATTTACAGAGATTTTGGATTTCCATTCATTCATTGCTGCACTTCTCTCCCCGCCAGCTCTCCTCCCATTCCCCCAGTTCACTCCTCTCTTTCAAAAGTACCCTCCCTGGTACACAATCCCCCCACACCCCTCCCACTGCCCCAAGTACACTCCACCATGTAGCCTTAATTGTGGACTCCTGTGATAATCATAATACCCTTTTCATAATACATTGCTTTTAAATTATTCACTCCCTCATCTGTTTCAGTGCAGTATACACAATTTATCCAGTTTTTCTCAGTCTTACCCCAACCCTGATATCAATCCCATTTTACATCAGTGGCACC
>NW_006399887.1:983197-987099 GCF_000299155.1 Elephantulus edwardii
CTCAAGTATTTTATAAATTCTAGATATAAGTCCCTTATCTGATATGTCATTACCAAATACTTTTTCCCAGTCTGTGGCTCCCCTTTTTACCCTGTTGGAGAAGTTTTTGGATGTGCATAGGGATTTGATTCTTAGAAGGTCCCATTCATCTATTTTATCTTCTGATTGTAGATAGGTATAACTCTTAATTGCTAGTTTCAGTATCACCTCTGTGTACTGTAGAGTCAGAACTGACCCATGGCTGAACCTTGGGCAAATTTTAAGAAACAGTCATTGTGTGGCAGGAGATTGCCCATCATTCTCTCACAGAGCAGCTGGTGGCCTTGAACCATGTGTCTTTGGGATTCCAGCCCAGCTTCTTGCCAGTAGATCACCAGAGCTCACTCCTCTGTTTTCCATTTTTTCTGAGCTTGATTTCGTGCAAAGACATTCCAAAATCTGGGATGCATGGAATGACTGAAATGCCTTAGACTCTGTTTCATCCTAGAATCTGCTTCCCTTTTCCAGGTTACCCATGACTGTTAATGACTAAAGAAATAATGGAGGGGGAAATAGAAGAGGTAATGAACAGGAGTAATGTGGTTGAAAGCAGATAAACTTGTGGACAGAAAAGTGCTTACACAAGAAACGCACTTGCCTGGGCGTGACCTTCTTACACAAATAATTTACCTGGGTATGTCCTTATGGATTAATAAAAAAAAAATAACCATTCAGAAGAACCTACTTTAGCTAATAAAGCAAAATATCTTTTACTGTTAGTGCTTGCGTTATAAATATTTACGTCCTGGGCTATCTTTAAAAACACCATGGTGGCTGTACTTATTGCAATGGGTGCCTAAAGGGTGGTGTTTTGAACCCAATCTTCTGTTCTGTGGAAGAAAGATGGGCAGTCTCCTCCTGTAAAGAGTTACAGGCATACATCTGTTTGAATCATCACTCTGGTTCTTTAGTGTATATTCCCAGTAGTGCAATTGCTGGGTCAAATGCTATTTCTATTTCCAACTTTTTTAGAAAGTGCCAGACTGCCTTCCATAGTGGCTGTGCCATTTTACATTCCCACCAGCAGTGAATAAGGGTTCCAATTTCTCCATATCCTCATCTGCCTGCATTTGTTATTTGCTGCCCTTGTTGAACTTTGCTATTTTTCCCAGGGTAAGATGATTCTCATGGTTGTTTTGCTTTGCATCTCTTTGATAACTAGAGATTGTGTTTTTTTGCCATCTGAATGTCTTCTTTGGTGAAGAATTTATTTGTATCCTGTGCCCATTTTGTGACTAGGTTGTTTACCTCTTGTTGAGGTGCTGGATTATTCTATTAATTTTAGTATGCAACACTCGAAAACAATGAACTCTTAAAACATTACAAAACATGGGGGAGCCTGGAGGACATCATGCTGAATGAAATATCTCAGTCACAAAAGGACAAACATAACACAGCTGTTATAAAATAGGACAGACATGGGGGAGCTATGGAAAAAGAATGGATAAATAATGAATAAACATTGCAGAAGATGAAAGGAAGAACTATCCTAAAGAAATATGTGTTTAGGCATAATATGCATGACAACAATCTGGAACAAGGGGTACATTGTGGGGTTGTCTGGGGGAAGGGGAAGAAAAAGTGCAGCAATGAGAAAAATAAATAAAAATTTTTAAAAAAAGAGATACAGGCACAGAAACTTATTGGAAGGTTGCCATAAAGTGGACTGAACTCAATGGCAGTCAGGTTTGGGTTGAGTGCAACTTCTCACTGGTAGGGTGCCGTGTTGAAAGGCTCTCAATCCTTTGCATTTTCCAATTAACAAATTGTTTTCTGCCTTAATACACCTCTTTGCTTTAATTTCAGATAGAAATATTTTATGCTCATTAACAGTGTTTACTTGTAATAATATTTGTTCTTGTTTTGTTTTCTACCTGAGGGAGGAGGGAGACTTCTTTCGGACTAATCTTTATCTGTGCTGAAATGTTGTCAATGTTTTAAATGCCATTTGCCACATTTTTGCTCTTTAATTAAACCCTCTTTTAAACATTCTTCTTGTTGATTGTGCTCATTAAGAATCTTTCATCTGCCCTCTTGGGCCCCCTTGTTTAAATCCTCTTATATTCTCTGCATGCTTTCTCTTTGGCATGTCCTGGTTTTTATTAAAAACTGTCAGCCGAATGTTCTTGCTTTTAATGTGGCTTTTGGAGAGTAACTAGCTTTGTCTTTTTCTTAGTTTGAAAATGAGAGACTCTTAACTTTAGTGACGGACATGAGTAGCTTTGTGACCCTGTTTTGACCAATTGGAGAGGAAAGACAAATTGGTTTTCTTCCCTGAGGGTGGAGGTACTGCTGTGCCGAGAATTCAGAAATTGGGACTGGAGCTGGGAAGAATTTACATTTGAAGGACAAACTTTAGCTATGCAAAAACAAGTGTCAAATAGGAATCTGGGGGGATCTGGGGCTCTCAGGGTTTTGTTTTTACACCAAAGACACATACATAAGCTGCCCTGAAAAAGGGAGTGCACAGATTTCTGGAGTCATGTGCTGGAAATGACTGGAAAGCTAGCATTATGAAACAACATCATATCTGAATTTAGTCCATGAGAACCCAACTGCATACACTATGAAAAAGTGTATGCAGTTGCGAAAAAGAGAGATAAAAGCAGGAATGGAAGCTTGCAGGAGACAGGATGATATATATGGATATAAATGGGAACTCCGATAGCGTATTTCATTGTGAATTGTGATGCTAGCTCAAAGATGGAACCTTTTAGGTGGCTAGAATCCATCAAGGGATCCACAGAAGAAAGAGGGACCATCTTCTCTTGTGCAGTTTACAACATCAGAAACCCACAGGAGGGTTGATTTTGAGTTGACTCTAACTCAAAGGCAATGAGGTTTTTCAGTTTGATGTATTTGCTCAGGTTGGTCTGGTAATACAGTCCCTGCACAGCTTGTTGTGATGCAAACAAAAGGCCTTTGTGTCTCCAGTGGTTGGAATCCACCATGGAGTCCACAGAAGAAATGTGGCGTTTCCTCCCATAAAGATTCACAGTCCCAGAAACAGTCTCTTGAGTTGGAATTGACTCTGTGGCAGTGAGTTTTGAGTTTTACAACTTATTTCACTCAGCATAATGAGTTCAACTATATTATGACATGTATTAGAACTCTGATAACATGCAGACCCCTGCAAACTCAGACCCTCGTCTGAGAGTCTAGACCAAACCACTGAAGTTGCTCCAGGAGACGCCATTCTCATCAGGCAGTGTATGCCTAAGCCACTCCAACCATGCTAAGATAGACCTTATACAGTCATCCCAACCACCCTCAGAGCTGTTAAAGTCATAGGTAACCCCCATTGGTACCACATTTCTCAGGTCAAAAATGCTCGCCTCACTGAGCGAGTTTCCTTTAGCTAGTGAGTTCCATTACTCTGCTTCACTCAGCACACAAGCCCTGGGAATTCTTGCACACAGCAGTCTACTCCATCCACACACCTCATTGGCTCAGCAGACTGCTCTCGACAGGGATGCCAAGCAGTAATCACCATTTCAATATCTCTAAGGCAGACTCTTTGTTTACTTCCTATATGACCAAGTCCACTCATACTGTCAGCAGTAACCAGACACATATGGAAGTTGTCAATATTAGTCATGCAAGATTCATGACGTTTATAATACCAAAATTTTCTTTTGAACAGGGAAACGTCTACCTTCTCCTCAGAACCCTGGAATGCCAGGTGGCAGACTGGGGTTAAATGAAAACTGTATCCTACTAGATATAGTTCCTTGCCCTCTAGCACAGTATAGATGTTGTTATGTGCCACCGAGTCGCTTGTGACTCATAGCGACCCTATGTACAACAGCCCTAAACTCTGCTCTGTTCTGTGCCAATCGCACCGTCTCCAACACACCCATCCC
>NW_006399887.1:987377-990470 GCF_000299155.1 Elephantulus edwardii
TCCCTAGTCATTGTCCAACCTCTGATGCATAACCAGTGATTGCAAAGACCGTGGCCTGTATCAGATGCACCTTAGTCTCCAGAGAGACACCATTGCTCTTCAGTACTTTGGAGAGGTCCCTAACAGCAGACTTTCCCATCGCAGAATATATATTCTAGATACCAACACCCAAGTATGGGTATCCAAAGACATTATCCAAACTGAGCAGACAATGATAGAACAAATCTCTAGAGAGCCACAAACTGTGCAGTCCCCTACCTGAGCCCAAATTATCCAGAGCACCTTACTATTCCTTAACCAAAGTCAGATGGTGACCAACCTTTCTCATTGTTTCCTGGGTGCCTCTTTACAATGACCTTAGCTAGCTGCAGTACCAATCAATTTCTCTAGACCACACTCCACCAAAACAATTCAAGCCATTTCATCAGCCCGAACTGAGTGCTCCCCCATTCCAGGATACATTCCCTTCTGAGAACCAGAGCCTGATAAGCAGACTAAGCCCTTCTGCATCTGCTACATAACTTCCTCATTTGAACTCTCTGCAATGGAACACAGGAACTGTATACTCAGTGTTAGCATAAACAAGCACACTGTAGCTCAATCAGGACTACACTTTTAGAATAATGAGACTCTCTACAGAATTCCACCACAGAAAGGTCCTGTTTCTCTGTAACAGTTGTATCCCAGCTCACCTTGTATAATAAATCTGAATTAACCTGGCTTCTCCCCACTCCCCGAATTAAGAGCGGCATTTCTCCTAATCATGGTTGGATTCAGTCTAGCTTCCCTCCAATGTCAGCTGACATTGCTGTTGCAGGTTGCTCTCCAAAGTTAAAAAACTCTAGATCTCTTGACTGCCAAGAAAAAAAAAGTGCCTGTTTATTCCTAAAAGAGAAGTGTTGTTACTATATAAATGAATCAGAGCTAGCAAAACCACAAGCCTTTTTCCAAATTGGCTAAAAAACCTATTTCTAGCCTAATTTTTTTCTTTTCTAAGACCAATAATAATCATAAGCATATTGTAATTAATCACTCTATGTCACTTTAAATTCTTATTTAACATGATCAAGGAGATGGCCAACTTATTTCTCCCCTAGTCACTAATCCCAGACCAACTCACTCTGGCCTCTGAGACTCCAGATCTTTGCCCTGTTCAGCAAGAAGTAGCTGGAATAAAGATATGTCACCCTGTTTTATCACTAAAGAGGCTGGGATGTTAGATCTGGACAGAGAGGGACAATGGGGAGAATGAAGTATTCAAAGAATATACATGTCGACAAAAAGAGTGAACAGCCCCGCCCACCTGGCAGAACTAAGGGATGAATCATAAATCACATTGGAATATCCCTTCCTATCCTCCCTAAAGACTCTGTTATAAAAATCCTCCCCAGTAAGTTCACGGTGTGACTTCCCCATTCTACATCTTCAGAATGAGGAACCTCACACAAGAGCTCCCACACCCCTCTTTTTAAATGTTTTTAAAATTAATTTTAATGAAACTTTACAGAGACTTAGGGTTTCCAGTCATTCACTGTTGTACTTTTCTCCCTGCCCACCCCATCCTTGTCAAATTTTCTCTTCTCCTTGAAAAGTAAAAGAAAAACTCTTTCATTGTTATGCAATCCCTCCCCGCAAGTCCAATCCACTGTGCAGCCTTCATTCTGGACTCCTGTCATGACAATAATTCTCAATCATATATCCCTTTTAAACATGTCTCTCTCTCCTATGTTTCAATGCAGTATACATCATTCATTCCCTCCTTCTCTGTCTTCCCTTAACTTTGATGTCAGTGTCATTTTATAGCAGTGGCCCTATGCAATATATGTCCTTTTTAAAAAAATTTTTTATTATTTTTGTGTGTGTGCCGTCAAATCAGATCTGACAGGTACAGGAAGAGATTGTCCTTCCTTCTCCAGCATAGCATATGGTGGACTTGAACTGCACACCTCTGGGATTGTAGTGCAGCTTCTTGCTAGTAGGCCAACAGAGCTCACCATATTTGTCCTTTTGTGACTGAAATATTTCACTCAACATAATGTCCTCTAGGATCATCCATGTTGCATAATATTTCATGAGTTCCTTGTTTTTTAATGCTGCTTAGTATCCATTGTGTGAATATACTAGAGCTTCTCTATCTATTCGCTTGTTGATGGGCACTTGGGTTGTTTCCAGCTCTTTGCTATTGCGAACAAAGCCACAATAAACACGGAAGTGCATATATCTGCTTGGGTGAAGGTTATGGTCTCTTTAGGATAAATTCCCAGTAATGGAATTTCTGGGTCAAATGGCATTTCTATTTGCAATTTTTTGAGAAAGTGCCATACAGCCTTCCAAAGTGGTTGTACCATTTTACATTCCCACCAACAATGAATAAGGGTTCCAGTTTCTCTGGAACATTGCCAGCATTTGATGTTTGCTGTCTGTTAAACTGTACTATTCTTACTGAGGTGAGATGATATAGTTGTTTTGATTTGCATCTCTTTTAGAGCTAGAGATTTTGAACATTTCTCCTTGTGTTTGTAGGCCATCTAAATGTCTTCTTTGGTGAAGTGTCTGTTCATATCCTGTGCCCATTTTTCAGTTGGGTTATTTAACTTTATCTTGTTGTGATTGGAGACTTCAATACACCACTCTCAAGAAAAGATAGAACTACCAGAAAAAAACTCAACAAAGATTCTCAAGAATTAAACCACACAATAAACCACTTTGACCTCATAGATATTTATAGTCAAATGCACCCCACCCCCCAAAAATACAGTATCTCTTCTTCTCCGATGTGCATGGAACATTATTCAGAATAGATCACATTTTAGGTCACAAAGCAAACATCAATAAGTTAGAAAACATAGAAACAAAACAAAGCATTTTCTCAAACCACAATGCTACAAAATTAGAAATTAATAACAAGAAGATAAAGGAGGAAAACCATACATTTGGAACCTGTACAACACCTTCCTTGAACATGAGTGGGTATTGTTGTTGTTATGTGCCATCGAGTTGCTTGCGACTCATAGCGACCCTATGTACAACAGCCCTAAACTCTGCTCTGTCCTGTGCCAATCGCACTGTCTTCGACACTCCCATTTCAATTAA
>NW_006399887.1:991795-993375 GCF_000299155.1 Elephantulus edwardii
TTTTTGCTATTTCCTTCAAAGCAGCTGGAACTTCTGCCTTCATCACCATAGGCTCTTGCTCAAATGTTATTTCATTAAATTCTTCTGTATCTGCCAATTCCTTTCGATACAATGACTCAGTATATTTCTTCCATCTTCTTTTGATACCTCCTGGATCATTTAACATTCTGCCAAATTTAATATTCTGGCAAGTGTACACACACACACACACACACACACACACACACACACATACACGTCTTAGGAACATGCCTGCAGGGGTAATTGCATTATCTCTTATCTGTCCGAGATGTTGACTGCTAGATCAAACATTTCCAGACCTCAACACAAAACAAAGACATATTCCGGGATATCCTATGATATGTATTGGAAAACAAGAAGGTATTACATTCCTAGAATTCTGAGGCCTTTAGTCACTCACAATTCATTCGCATACTTCTCCCTGGAGTTGTTTACTGTAGAAGGGATGGTCAAGCCAAGATGAGTGGTCCTGCTGTTTCTACAGTGCATGGCTGATCCTGCTTTGCAGGTTAGCCAGTTCCGGACAGCTCCTCCCTCTTAATATAATAACATATGGGATGCTGCCTGTCTTAGGTGGATATGAGACCTCAAACACAAGTTGCCTTAGAGTCGCTATGAGTCGCAAGCGACTCGATGGCACTTAGCAACAACAACAATCAGTGTCATAAAATAAAATGACTATGAATAGTTGAGTATACAATAAATCTCCTCTGGAAATACATACCCATGAATGGAGGAAAAAAAACCCACACCCAGCAACTCCATTCTAGTTTCACTGATCAAATAATATCATTAATAAAAATGCCTTACTGATAAGAAGCTGTGCTGCAATCCCAAAGGCATGTAGTTCAAATCTACTAGCTGCTCTATAGGAGAAGGATGGACAATTTCCTCCTGTGAGATTTACTGTCTCCAAAAACCCACTGTAGGGTCAGTTATGGGTTGGCTCCAATCAAAGGCACACAAAAGCAACAACAACCCTGTAACTGAAGAAGTTAGGATGATGTAGTGAATAGCATGTTGTGCCATTAGCCAAAAGATTGGCAGTTCAAATCCACCTGCTGGTCCATGAAAAAGAGATGCACAGTCTCCTCACATTAAGGTTTACAGCCTTATAAATGTGATTTGTCATATCTTCATTGTTTACAATACTTGGGGAATGTTGTTAGGAGAGACTATTTCTGGGAGAAGAACATCATGTTTGGAAAGATGGAGTGTCAGTGAAAGAGAGAAAAACTCTCAATTAGATGGCTTGGCACAGTGACTGCTGCGATGAGCTCAAGTATGTCTGAAATAATGAGGATGGCACGGGATAGGACATGGTTCAGGTCTGTTCTTCATAGAGTTGCTATGAGTCCTACTGAACTCAATAGCATCTAATAACAAGAAATGTAATTTCAGAATTAACTTTATGACAATGATTGATGAGTTTTTTTTACTACTTGGACCAATTGGCAGCATCAGGATGGATGGTGAAGAGATTGAGACTGTACACAGCTTTAGTTTGCTTGGCTCTGTAGTCAACAGTCTTGGCACCAGCAGCCAGGAAATTAAAAGGC
>NW_006399887.1:993630-999207 GCF_000299155.1 Elephantulus edwardii
GGCTCCTTGGAGGCAAGGATCTGAGGCTCCGTCTAACATACTTTGGACATGTTGTGAGGAGAGACGGGTCCTTGAAGAGGGACATCATGCTTGGGAGGGTGGAGGGACGGCGCAGGAGGGGAAGGCCCTCTATGAGGTGGATTGATTCGGTGACTGGGATAATTGGAATGGAAGTGTCGGAGACAGTGCGATTGGCACAGGACAGAGCGGAGTTCAGGGCTGTTGTACATAGGGTCGCTATAAGTCACAAGCGACTCGATGGCACATAACAACAACAACATAACAACATATCTATTTGTTTAGAATTATTTGGTTTTCTCTTCTTTTTTTTTTGTTGTTGTTAAGAGTTGCTATTACATGCTGTCCAACTGGAACTCTCTCTGACTCATAGCTGACTCACCAGTGGATTTTCACAGGCTTTAAATTGTATGGAAGGATATTGCTCACCTTTTTCCTGTGGTGCAGTTGGTAGATTGAAATAGTGTGCTTTAAACTTGGGAACATAACACCTTACCACTACATACAGAAAAACACACAATTCAACAATATTTACAGTTTAACAATGTTGATAACATTCTTTGACTTATTTAACTATTCTTCCCCTCTAGCTTTTCTAAGTGGCTCCCTCTCCATTAACATGAATTTATTATCCCTAAGGTTTCCATCCTAACAGTGAAAATAATAGGAATCCTAAAGCATTTATTGTGCTCATGACAAACCTATACCTAGACTGAGGGGTTGTTCTGTGAACAGAGCAAGGAAGCACTAGTTTAAAATTAGAACAGTACATGTGATAGCTGTACCCTTTTCCCATACCTATTCAATCTGTAAGCTGAGCAAATTATTCAAGAAGTTGGAATATATGAAGAAGAATGTGGCATCCATATAGAAGGAAAACTCATAAATAACCTGCACTTTGCAGATGAACTAAACTTTGCTTGCTGAAAGTGAGAACATGAAACATTTTAAACTGAAGAAGATAAAAGAATGCAGTCTTCAATATTGCATCTCAACGTTAAGAAAACAAAAATTCTTACCACTAGACCAATAGGGAACATCATGATGGATGGAGAAAAGATTAACTATCAACAATTGTATCTTACTTGTACCCACAGTCAAAAAACTTAGTATCAGCAGTCAAGAGATCACCAGACGTTTTGCATTGTGCAAGACTTTTGCCAGGATCTCCAAATTATTGAGTAACAGTGATGTCAGTTTGAGGACAGATGTGTATCTCATTCAGGCCATGGTCTTTTCAACTATTTGCTATGTACCTGAGACCTGGACAATGAATAAGGATGACAGAAGAATTGATGCTTTTGAGCTTTGGTGTGGAAGAATACTGAATTTCCCATGCACTGCCAAAATAATGAATGCTTCTAAGAGAAAGTGTAGTCAGAGTGCTTCTTGGAGACAAAGATAGTAAAGCTTTGTCTCTTCTACTTCTAACATGTTATAGGAAAAGCTATTCCTTGGAGAGGGATATTATGCTTAGAAAGTTGAAGGGTCGGCAAAAGAGAGGGACGATCTTCAAGGAAGACACTCAATCAAATGGATTGGTTTGACACAGTGACTGCAGCACTTCTAGAGTTCTTCCAAGCTTTTCTTTAATGAAGTTTTGTGTCTGGAGTGAGGTGTGGATCTTGCTTGAGTTTTCTGCAGATAGTTTTCCAATTTTGGCAGCACCGTTTGTTAAAAAGGCTGTTGTTGTCCCACTTAATTGATTTCATCTATTTGTAAAAAATCAGTTGACCATAGGTAGATGTGCTGATTTCTGTATTCTCAATTCTATTCCATTGATCCATGTGTCTGTCATTGTACCAGTACCATGCTATCATAGGATTTGTAATCAGGGAATGAGATGTCTCCTACCTTATATCTCTTTAAGGAGTGCAGGAACTAGGTAAGGATGCCCACTATCACCTCTCCTATTCAATACTGTACTAGAAGTCTTAGTGATAGCAATAAGACAAGAGAAGGAAATAAGAGATATCCAAATTGATAAAAAATGGGTAAAATTATCTCTCTATGTAGATGATATGATAGTATACTTTGAAAACCCTAAAGACTCCGCAAGAAAATTACTGGACATGTTGACCAACTCAGCAGTGTGGTAGGATGACAAGATACAAAAATCAGTTGGATTTTTCTACAGTGACAAATAGAACTGGAGCTAAGAAAAACAATACCCTTCACAATAGCTAATCACAAGTATAAATACTTGGGAGTAAATCCAACCAGAAGCACAAAAGGTCTATTAAAAGGAAATTACAAAACAATACTACAAGAAACAAAAAGAGACCTGGAAAAGTGGAAGAATATCCTTTGCTTGTGGATAGGAAGACTCAATATTGTGAAAATGACAATACTACCAAAGGCAATTTACATGTTCAATGTAATACCAATACAAATACCAATTCTATTCTTCAATGAGATGGGAAAGACAATCTCCATTTTCATTTGCAATGGGCAGATATTCTTTACTCCTTCAGCAAAACTATCACTTGGTGTAAAGAAGACTTGACAAGATACTTTTTGTTTTGAGGTTTAAAGATTATCTGAAGGCAATAGAGTTTCCCCTCCTTTTAAAAAAATTTCATTTCATACTGGTTTACTTACAAAGTTTATATACATCGTTTTTAACACTGGATCTTTCTCCTTTCATTTACCCACCTCTCCCTCCACCCATCAAATTATGTGACCCTATGATTAATCACCCTGCTCAGTCATCCTCACCATACTGCTCCCCCTTCCCCACCTTGGATCCTTATACGTGTTCTATAATAATGGTCTTGTGCAGTATTTGTCCTTATGGAACTGAGTTAGTTCACTTAGCATAATGCTGTCCAGTCCCTCCCAAGTTAGATAGTAATTTACAAAATCATTGCTCCTGTGTGCTCCATTGTGTGCGTGAATGTACCATAATTTCTCAATCCATTACATTGTGGTTGTTCATTTGGGCTGTTTCCTTGTTCTTGCTATGGTGAATAACACTGCTATGAACACTGGAGCGTGTGCAGGTCTGTTTGTGCCTCAGTTCTTATTTTCTCAGGGTGAATTCCAAGCAGGGGAATAGCTGGGTTACTTGGAATTTCTATGTCCATCTTTTTGAGGAAAAACTGTCTACCACAGTGGTTACACCATTTTACAATCCCTCCAACAATGTATAAGAGCTCCTATCTTGCCACATCCTCTCCAACATTTATTACTCACTGTCCTGTTAAACTTTGCCACTGCTACTTGAGAAAGATGGTATCTCATTGTGATTTTGATTTGCATCTCTCTTATTGCCAGTGACTTGGAGCATTTCTTTATATGTCTGTTAGCCATTTCAATATCTTCCTCTGTGAAAATTCTTTCCCTGTCTCTTGCCCATTTTGTAATTGGAAATAGATTTTGGGAATTTATCCAGTCTTAATGGCTTCAGATAGTTGTAATTCAATCAGAGTCTGACTCTGTTTTGAATTCCTCTTCTTTAGATTAAGGTTTTTCTATAGAATCCTTGATAAAAATTATCATTTTTTCATGTTTCTTTTTTAAAAATTTTTTATTATTTGTGTGTGTGTGTGTGTGTGTGTGAGTCTACCATCAAATCAGATCTGACTGGTACAGGAGGAGATTGTCCCTCCTTCCCCAGCAGAGTACCTGGTGGATTCGAACCGTGCGCCTCTGGGATTGCAGTACAGCTTCTTGCCACTAGGCCACCAGAGCCCTTCTTCAATATTCTCTTTTAAAGTAGCCTGGAACCATTCTGTTCTGACCTTGTGACAAAAGAGGCAGTTGTTAATATAGGAATCTAAGGATGTATCCCACTTCCTCCCCACATTCTTGACTTAGTGTCTTCCTTTTTTTGTCCCAGGTTAATTGAAACTAATTGGCATACCTTGGATGGTAATTTGCAAGATTTGAAGACTCCAGACACTATTCAACAAGTTACAAGACAGAACACAAGTACTAAATGTCATATTAGGCCAATTTATGTTATGTCTCATGAATCCATGACTCTAAATTTTCAAACCAAGAATAAAAAAGTCACTTAAGGAATTTGGTTGTAAATAAGCAGTCTCAGCAACTGTTCATTTATTTATTAATGTTCTTTAGTTGTAAAAATACTTATCACACAGTATCAATCAATTCAACTTTTTACAGTTGTGCAACTAATTAACATCAATTATGTCAACCAGTTGTGCACGCTTGTTCTGAATTAAAGTGATTCTTTTCAATCACAGTAAGTTGAATCTGAGTGATAATACCTCCTTCCTTCCCCCTCCATAACCATGAATATATTTTGTCATCAGTATTTTTGCCTTTTATTATTTTCTTAATTTAAGTGAATGGGCTCTGATGGCCTAGTGGTGAGGAGTGACACTGTCAACCCGAAGACACATGGTTCAATCTATCAGCTGCTCCTTTGGAGAAAGAGGGCAATCTCTTTTGTGTGATTTACAGCTGGAGGGTCAGCTCTGAATAGGTTCTTACTTGAAGGCATCTAGCAACAACAGTAGGTTTAAGTCATATAATAGTTATCCTTATGTGATTAACATCACTGAGCATAATGTCTCAAGCTCCAACCATGTTAAAATTATTTAAATAGAACAATAATAATAAACTAAAGCTCATTGATGATGAGTCTATTTCAACTCAAAATGGCCTTCTGTTGGATTTTTTTGAGGTTATAACTCTTAAAAGCAGTAGAGTACCTGTTTCTCTTGGAGAAGCTCATGGATTTGAACCATCAACCTTTTAGTTACCATACCAACACTATAACACCAGGCTCCTTTTAAAATATAGAATATGGAACATAGATTAATATGAGGAAATTGAGGCCCAAAGTTTCAGGAGGATTCATATTAAGTTTTCTCAACAATTTATGGGCTATTAAAGCCTTGTGGACACTTCTACACAATATGTCAATATTTTTCCTTTTAAAGATATAATCATTATTAATACTATTTTTAAAAAAATCATGGGTAAGAAAACACATGTTGGCTCTTTCTCTTGGATAAAACTCTAATTTTCTTTGAGGTCAGCGCAAGGACAAAAAGGATGCAGGCAGCTGTCATTTCAGACTCTTCTGCTCAAGTTCATTTATGCTCCTCTGCACATTGCTTGAAGGTGACACTTCCAACATTCTAGACTTTAACTCAGTTTGTACCACACTCCTCTTCTCCTCTTTCGCTCTGTTTGAGGTTACTGCTTCTGTTGCTTCTTATTTCTAGAGCAGAATATGGCTCAGGTTTTATCTTTGCAATGTCAACATCTTGTTTTCCTAGCAAGCAGGAGGTATAGTGTGAGAAAGATTTTTATTATAGTTGCATTGCTTATCCAAAGAAGGAACACAAATCAAAGGCATTAACCAAATCAGTTGTTGCCAAATTAATCTCAATCTGTGGTGTTAGAGTAGAGCTATGCTTCCTTAGAAAGATATAGTTTCCTTCCTTCCTTCCTGCCTTCCTGCCTTCCTTCTTCTCCTCTCCTTCCTTCCTTCCTTCCTTCCTTCCTGCCTTCCTGCCTTCCTGCCTTCCTCTCCTTCCTCTCCTTCCTTCCTGCCTTCCTGCCTTCCTCTCCTTCCTTCCT
>NW_006399887.1:999307-1012664 GCF_000299155.1 Elephantulus edwardii
CTTCTCCTTCAGGATTGTTTATGTAATAGTGCTTACCTTTATTGGCTGTATTTCTTGTTTACTTCTCCCCATTTACCCTGCTTTAATGTTGATCATCTCCTTATTTTAAAATGGGGTTTTTTTTTTACTCATTCAAATATGTATCTGCTACTAATACTTCTTTGTGAAGAAGAAGGTGGCATTAGGATTGGAGGAAGCCTGATTAGCGATCTGCATCGTCCATATAACATAATCTTGCTAGCACAGAGTGAAAGGACTTGAAATACTTGCTTTAAAATAACAAAGACTCTAATCTTCAATCTGGATTACATCATGGCATTAAGAAAAGAAAAATCCTTACCACTGGAACAATAGGCAACTTTGTGATAAAAGGATAAAAGATTTTGGTTTTTGACAATTTTCTTTTACTTGGATCTACAATAAACATCCATGATAACAGCAGTAAAGAAATAAAAAGACTTGTTGCACTGGGAAAATCTGTTTTCAGGGAACCTCTCCGAAGTGCTACAGAACAGTGATGTTAGTTTAAAAGTAATGTGTGACTGATCCAAACCATAGTCTTTGCAATTGCTTACTATGAAACTGAAAGTTAGACAGTGAATAAGAATGACGAGAGAAGAATTGGTCCCTTGGAGTTGCGGTGTTGGAGAAGAGTACTGAATATCTCATGGACTGCCATAAGAAAAATAGTGTGTCTTGGAGGAACTGCAACTAGAGTGCTGCCTACAGACAAGAATGGTGAAACTTCATCTCACGTACTCTGGGCATATTGTCTGGATGCGCCAGCCATTGGGGGAAAAATCAACATGCTGGGAAAGGTGGAGGGTCTGCAAAAGTGAGGAAGACTTTCAACAAGATGAACTGACATAGTGACTGCAACACTGGGCCGGAGCGTATCAGATGGTGAGGACGGCCCAGGATAGGGTAAGATTCAGTTGTTGATAAGGTCACTGTGATTCATTGTTGACTCAATGACACTACCACCACCACCACCACCACCACCACCACCACCACCAACAACAACAACAACAACAACAACAACATCTGTTTAGTTATTTTTATTCTCTCCATATTGTTTCCAATTGCTGGTTTTCCAGAAGCAGATCATCAAACTTTCTTCTGAGCTGCCTTGAGTAGATTCAAACCACCAACCTAGCAGTTATCAGCTGTACAACTTAGGGATGTCAAACAGTGTTAACAGTATCATTTCGTTCCTCTTTTGCAGGAAACCATCTAGCTTTCTCTTTCAGATTTGAGAAGATAAAGAAAAATGGTTTCTTGCTTCATTTTGTTCCAGCATGAAAGACATTTCAAACATGGTTTAAGGGTAAAGATTGTGCCATGTATTTGTTGGATATAAATGGCAAATTAAAAAAAGTAAGGAAGTATTTAAAATTGAAAGACATTTTCAAGTAAAAAAAAATTCCTCACAAGAACTTCTCATCTCCAAATAAGTTAACTGAAAGAATGAAGACATCCCTCTCCTAGAATATTATATCTGCCAAAGGTTTTATTTAGTATCCTATCATTTGTGGGTGTTATTAGAGAGTATATGAAATTCTTGAAAAATGATTTTTAAAATCCCACTGTTACTACACTCTAGGTAAATTAGAAGCTATTCACAATTCATTACTATGTCAATGTTATTAATTATATTCTGTTTCCTTACTTAATTATGGCTCCAAACACAGTCTAGAAAGGTCACGAAGTGAGAGGAACCATTAATTCCCTCATTTAGACTCTAAGTGAGGATTTGGTTGCTTGTTGGTTTTCACTTTCTAATGAATTACATTACAGAAACAAGAGATCAGGAGACAGAGTGAATGAGAGGGATATAGGGAAAGAAGGAGGGGACAAGAAGGAAGAGGAGAGAGAGAGAGACTGAGATTCCTAAGTAAGCCCCATTTCTACTGACTGACTGATTAAATCAGGAAAGTGATTATATTATTACATTAAGGAAGAACAACCCATCAGTGTCTGCTAAATCACTGATAATCCCAGTTTAATCATATCTTAACCACTGTTGTTGTTTGGTGCCATCGAGTCGCACACACACACACACACTCCAAATTTACCTGGAAAGGATTAGAATTAATGTTTTAAGTTCCTTATTATTGTGTGTTTTCTAATGCATTACATTTTTTATTCAGGTTATTAGGCAACTATTTTTTAAATTTAAAATAAAATTTTTATTTTATACTGGTTTACTTACAAAATTCGTATATCGGTTTGCACACCGGATATTTCCCATGTACTTCACACACATCACACAGATCAAATTGTGCAACCCTATTATTAACCATGTCCCTTCCCTGCCCATCCTTATTTCTCCATTTCCACTCTCCCCTTTCTTGTATCCTCATACACATTCCTTCCTCAAGTTAGGTTGTAATTTATAAAAGTGTTGCTCTTGCGTGCTGTGTAGTATTCCATTGTATGAATGGACCACAATTTCCTCAATCTATTTGTTTCTAGTTGTACATCTGGGCTGTTTCCATGTTCTTGCAATGGTGAATAATGCAACTAGGAACATTGGTGTACAAGTTTCTGTTTGAGCCTCAGTTCCCATTTTCTCGGGATATATTTCAAGCAATTGAATAGCTGGATCATATGGAATTTCTATGTTCAGTTTTTTGAGGAAGTGCCAAACTGCCTTCCAGAGTGGTTGTACCATTTTACAATCCCACCAACAATGTAAAAGAGTTCCTAACTTGACACATCCTCCCCAACATTTATTACTTGCTGTCCTATTAAACTTTGGCACTGCTCCTGGGGGGAAAATGGCATCTCATTGTGGTTTCAATTTGCATCTTTCTTATTGCCAGTGATTTGGAGCATTTCTTCCTATGTCTGTTGGCCATTTGAATATCTTCCTCTGAAAATTCTTTCCATGTCTTTTGCCCATTTTATAAGTGCATTATCAGTCTTTTTCTTGTGGAGGCCCAGGAGTATTCTATAAACTTTCCTTATGAGACTCTTGTCTGAGACAGTATTGTCAAATGTTTGTTTCCAGTCGGTAGGGTTTTGTCCCCACCCCCAACCTATTGGAAAAAGTTTTAGATGCATGTGAGGATTTAATCTTTGGAAAGTCCCATTCATCAATTTTATCCTCTTAAGATTATGCATTTCTGGCTGTATTTGGCAGGGTTTTTTTAATACAATAGACTAGCCTTTTAAAGTTTGATATCTTACGAATTTATGAACTAAATTTGTCTCCTATGAACTTTATAGTTTTGGGCTTTACTCCCAAATCACTTATCTACCTTGAGGTGATTTTTCTGTATGGTGTGAGATATGGATCATGTTTCAGCTTTCTGCTGGTAGTAGTCCAGTTTTGCCAGCACAATTTGTTGAAGAGGTTGTCATTCTCAATTTGATAATTTGATAGGTTTTATTTCCTTGTTGAATATCAGTCGATCATAGACAGCTGGGTCTATTTCTGGATTCTCAATTCTCTTCTACTGGTCTATGTGCTTGTCATTGTACCAATCCCATACTGTTTTGGTTACTACCACTGTGTAGTAGATTTTAAGGTCAAGGAGTGCTATGCCTCCCAATTTATTTTTGTTTCTCAGAAGTGTTTTGCTTTTCGAGGTCTCTTCCTCTTCAAATAAACTTGACAATTTTCTTTTCAATCTCCTTAAAAAATGAATTTGATATCTGTATAGGGTTGAATATATAGATTGCTTTTGGTAGGATTGTCATTTTCACAATATTGAGTCATCCTTTCCATGAACAGGGCACATTTTTCCATTTCTTTAGCTCTTTTATTGTGTCTTGCAGAAACGGGGTCACTTCTTCTCCAAATAAATTTGAAAATTTTCTTTTTGATCTCCTTGAAAAATGAATTTAATATCTATATTGGGATTGCATTGACTATTTAGATTGCTTTTGGTAGGATTGTAATTTTCACAATGTTGAATCTTCCTATCCATGACTAGGGTACATTTTATCATTTCTTTATGTCTTTTATTGTGTCTTGCAGAAATGTTCTGTTTTCTTTCATCGTTCTTTTGTATCTCTAGTTACTCTCAAGTCTCTCAATTTGTGGTTGACTATTTTAAATGGTATAACTTTCTTGGTTTCCTTCTCTGAGTTCTCTTTGTTATTGTACAAAGAAAACTTATATCTTGTCATTCTACTAAACTGACCTACTAGCTCTAAAACAGTGTTTTGTTTTTTGTTGTTTTTTTTTGTGCGTGTGTTTTTGGTCTTTGAGGTTTTCTGTGTACACTAACATATCATCTGCGTATAGAGATAGTTTAACCATCTCTTTGCCAATCAGGATGCCTTTTATTTCCTTCTCTTGTCATATTGCCGCAAGCACTTTGAATACAATATTGAATAGAAGTGGTGACAGTAGGCATCTTTGTCTGGTCCCTGTTTGCAAGGAAAATGCCTTTAGTCTTTAGTCTTTCTTCACTGAGAATGATATTGTCTCTTGGTTTTGCACATATGCTTTTCACTATGTTGAGAAAATTCCCTTTTATTCATTCTATTCTATTCTGGCTGCATTTTCTCCAAGACATATTTGTTCTTTTGGCAGTCTGTCAGCTGTTCAGTACTCTTCTCCAGCACCAGAGCTCAAAGGCATTAGTTCTTTTCCTGCCATCCTTATTCATTGTCCAGAACTCAGATGCACAGCAAATGATTGGAAAGACCATGGCCTGAAGCAGGAACACTTTAGTCCTTAAACTGACATCATTGCTCTTCAATAATCTGGAGGGGCCCTAACTGCAGAGTTTCTAAGTGCAATACATCTCTTGATTTCATGTCTGCTGATACCAAGGGTGTTAATTGTGGATCCAAATAAGATGAAGTTGTTGACAATTTCAATTTTTTTCTCTGTCTATTATGATGTAGCCTATAGGTCTAGCGGCAAAAGTTATTATTTTTTTAATGTTGATATGCAATTAATATTGAAGGCTACAATTCTTTGATCTTTTGCAACAAATGCTCAGGTCCTTTTCACTCTCAGCAAGCAAGTTTGCATTGTTTGTATAGTGCATATCATTGATGAGTCAACCTCTGATCTTGATATCACATTCATCTTCATAGACTCCAGCTTATCGAATAATTTGCTCAGCATAAGATTGCATAGATATGAAAAGAGAATATAACTCTGATGAACTTCTTATTTAGAAGATGACATGTCATTAAGAACATCATTGTCAATGTCAAACGGATCTTGGCTGAGAGCAGAGACTACCAGAAGAATGTTTATCTGTGTTTCATTAACTCTGCAAAGGAATTTTGTTGTGTGGATCACAACAAACTGTGGCTAACCTTGAGAAAAATAGGAATACCAGAACACTTGATTGTGCTCATGTGATACTTATGTTTGGACCAGGAGGCAATCATCAGAACAGAGTAAGGAAACACTGCATATTTCAAAATCAAGAATATGTCAAGGATGCATTCTGTCTCCATATCTTTTAAATATGTATGTAGAACAGATCCTTCAGGAGCCTGGTCTTTATAAGGAGGAATGTGGTATAAGGATTTGAGGAAGATTCATCAACAACTTGCACTATGCAGACGACACAACTTTGCTTGCAGAAACTGAAGAGGACCTGAAGCATCTGCTGCCGAAACTTAAGGACTGCTGTATTCAATATCGATTGAAGCTCAACATCAAGAAAACAAAGATTCTCACTGGCTCAATTGACAATACCATGATAGATGGAGAAGAGGCTAAGATTTATAACAATTTCGGCTTGCTTAGGTCCACAATCAACAGTCTTGGAACCCACAACCAAGAAATCAAAAGATGAACTGGATTAGGCAAGTCTGTTGTCAGGGACCTCTTCAGAGCTCTGTATTGCAAAGATGTCAATCAAGAGATTAAGGTGCACCTAATCCAGGGCATGATCTTCATAATTACTTGCTATGCATCAGAGAAATGGACAATAAATAGGGTTAGCAGAAAAAGTATGTCTCATCCAAGCCATGGCATTTTTAATTGACTCATATAGATTAAAAAAATTGAACAATCACAAAGGAAGACTGAAGAATTGGATTGTTGGAGTTTCTGAGGTTTGGAGAAGGCTATAGATATTTCATGATCTACCAGAAGAACAAACAAATCTTTCTTGGAGGAAGCATAACCAGGATGCTTTAGAAGCAAACATGACTAGACTTCCTCTCACCTACTTTGGAAGGAACAGTTCAGAGAGATGGATATCATGCTTGATAAAGTAGATCGTGAACGAGGAAGATTATTTATGAGTTGGATTGACACAATGATCAATACAGTGGGTTCAAACACAGCACTGATTGTGATGATATTGTAGGACTGGTCAGTGTTCCCTCCTGGTACCTATCAGATAGCTATGAGATGGAGCCAACACAATGCCACTTAAGTAACAATAACACCCCTCCCTCCTTGTGAGAATAATTATTATTTGGCTTTGTTGTCAAATATTCTCATTAGGCAAAGAATTCTGCATTGACTTCTTTTTCTTTCAGTATTCTAAAGATGATGTTATTGTTTGCTGTTGAGTCAAAACCGACTCATAGCTGACCACCCAACAAATTTTCAGAGGCTCTAAATCACACAGGAGGAAATTGTTCATTCTGCTCCTGAGGGGTAACTGGTGGATTAGAACTGTGTGCCTTTGGGAATATAACACAGTTTCTTACTTCTAGGCCACCAGAGCTCCTCTACTATATAGTGTTCCATTTTCTTCTAGTTTGCATGATTTCTGATGAAGTATAGAATAACATTCTTTTTATTTTTACTTTTATCCATTGTTGCACATTTTCTCCCCTCCCATCTCCCTCTTGCAGTTCACTCTGCAATGCACCTCTTGTTCCAGATTGTTCTCATACCTATAATGCATAATAATATATTAATATCAAACAGTTCTTTACCTCATCTGTTCTAATGCAGTGTTAATTATCTATAGGATAACATTCTTATCCTTGTTTCTGTATATATAATGTACCCTCTTCTCTTGGTAGTATTGGGATAGTCTGCTGTTGTTGTTGTGTCCCATCAAGTGGGAACTGACACATAGCTGATCCTTTGACCGGCTTTCAGAGGCAGTCAGTCGCACAGGAGGAGAGTGCCCTCCTTCTCCTGTGGAACAGCTGGTGGATTCGAACCAGGTGCCTTCAGGATTGCAGCACAGCTTCTTGCCACTAGGACATATGTTTTGGTGTTGTTTCACCCTTCTCCTTCTTATTAGGTCTGGGGGTTTACAACCTTCATCAATAGAATACCTTTGCCTTTTTTTCCCAATATTTTTCTGCTCCTAGAACCTTGGTAGCATAGTTCATATAAAATTTTGTCATTAATCCAAGGACCCTATCTCTATGTCAATTCATCCCAATAACTCTGAGGGAGAGACCTGGGAAATCTCTTTCTGTGCAATCCACAGCCACAGAAAACTGATGGAAGGTCAATTATGAGTCAGTTTAAACTCCATGGCAATTAGATTAAAGTTTTTAGTTGGGGTTGCCCAGTTACTATTGGATATTCCAGGGACTTTTGGCCATTTAAAGTCAATATCTCACTGATGCTGTTTTGATTTTTTTTTTCTTTTCTGTTTCACTCTGAATAATGTCTATTGCTATGTCTTTAAGCTCACTAACCTTTAAGTCAATATTTTATCTTTTATTATATCCCAGATATTGGGGTTTTAGTTTCTAGAATATTGATTTGGGTCTTTTAAATATATTTATTGTCTCAAATTAACATGTATATTACTTCTTTGAGCTTCTTGAACACATGGAATACATCAACAATAGTTTTGTAGATTTTATCTACATTATCACCAATGTCAGCTGGATCTTGGATGAAGGCAAGGAGTACCAGAAGAATATCTATCTGTGTTTCATTGGCTATGCAAAGGAATTTGACTGTGTGAATCACAAAGAATTGTGGCCAACCTTGAGGAATCCCAGAACAATTGGTTGTGCTTATGTGAAACCTATACTTGGACCCGGAAGCAGTCCTTAGAGCACAATAAGGAAACACTGCACAGCTCAAAATTGGGAAAGGGGTGCATCAGGGATGCATCCTGTCTCCGTATATTTTCAATATGTATGTGGAACAGAACATTCAGGAGGCTGGACTTTGTGAGGAGGAAAGTGGCATCAAGATTGGAGGAAGACCCATCAACAACCTGTGCTATGCAGATGACACAACCTTGTTGCCAAAACTGAGGAGGACCTAAAGCGTTTGCTGCAGAAAGTCAAGGACTGTAGTCTTCAACATGAATTGAATTAAGAAGACAAAGATTCTCACCAATTGGCAACGCCATGCTAGATGGAGAAGAGATTGAGATTGTTAACAATTTCAGCTTGCTTGGCTCCACAACTAACACTCTTGGCACCAGCAGTCAAAGTTAGTAGGACCTCTCCAAAGTGCTAAAAGATAATGATGTCATATATGGACTAAGGTACACCTAATCTAGGCATGGTCTTCATAATTACTTGCTATGCATCAGAGAGCTGGACAATGACTAAGGATGGCGGAAGAACAAACCGATGCCTGTGAGTTGTGGTTCTGGAGAAGAGTATTAAACATATTATGGACTGACAAGAGACCAAACAATACAGAAAGTGAAGGACTGTAGACTTCAATATATATTGAAGCTCAGCATCAAGAAGATGTTGTATCTTAAATCCTTTCTGTATTGGAGAAAGTGAAACCAAGTTTCTCCTTGGAGCCAAGGATTTTAAAGGTCCATCTCACATACTTTGAGCACGTGGACAGGAGGAACCAATCTTTGGAGAAGGACTTCATGATGTGAAGGTGGACAGACAGCACAGGAGAGGAAGAACCCAAATGAGATGGATTGACATAGTAACTGGGATAAAGGGGATAGGTGTGTTAGAGTCAGTGAGACTGGCTCAGGATAGGACAGGTTCAGAGCTATTATGCATAGGGTTGCTATGAGTCACAGGTGACTTTATGGCACATAACAACCACCACCACTACCATCACCACCACCTATATTTTTACTGGTCATCTCTGATGCAACAACTTTGATACTCTTTATAGGTGTCGGATGTGAGAACCTTATCTTGTAAGGTCCTGGATAATTTTCTTTCCCTAAAAAAACTCTGTCCCCTGATGACTACATGCCCAAAGTACGTGAGATTGAGTTTCACTATCTTTGCCTCTAAGGACCACCTGTTTCCATTTCCTCCATGATGGATTTGCTTGTTCTTTTGGTAGTCCATAGACTATTTATTCAGTATTTTCTGTCAACACAATTCAAAGGCATGAATTCTTCTTTGGCCATCTTTCTTCATTGTTCAACTTTCAGAAGCATTAGAAATAATTGAAAATACTACGTCTTGGATCAGACACTCTTCAGTCTTTAGAGCGACCCTATTGCTCTTTAGAATTTTGGAGAGGTCCTTGACAGTCCCATTCTAAAACACCATCCGATTTCTTGACTGCTGTTACCATGGGTATTGATTGTGGATCCAAATAAAATGAAATTATTGACAAATTCAGTCTTTTCTCTATCTGGCATGATGCTGTCTGTTGGTACAGCAATGAAGAAATTTTTTAAATGCTGATAGACAATCAATATTGAAGGCTTTGATCTTTGAGCTTCTATTAGCAAGTGCCTCAAGTCTTCTTAAAATTCTGTGAGCAAGGTTGTGTCAGCTGCATAATATGGATTGTTGCTGAATCTTCTTCCAATCCTGGTGCCACATTCTTCTTCATATAGTTGCGTTTCTCAAATTCTCTATTTTCTCAGCATACAGAGTCAATAGGTAGATTATATAACAATAATCAAGATGTACCATTGGAGTTCCTGTTCTGTAATATACTATGCTAAGAAAACATTTGTTGCAGAAGGTCAAGGAATTTAGTCTTCAATATGGATTGAAGCTCAACATCAAGAAAAGATTCTCACCTCTGGGTCAGTTGGTAACACCATGATAGGGCTCTTATGGGCTAATGACAAGAACCTTCACTGCAATCTCAAAGGTGCATGATTGGGATACATCAGCAACTCCTTGGGAAAAGGTTGAATTTGAAACTTACACTTGGACCAGAAAGCAGTCGTCAGAACAGAGCAAGGAAGCACTGCATGGTTAAAAATCAGTAAGGGAGTGGATCAGGGATGCATCCTAGTTCAGTATCTTTTAAATCTATATGTGGAACAGACCATTTGGGAGGCTGGCCTTAATGAGGAAGAATGTGGAATCAGAATTGGAGGAAGACTCATCAACAACCTGCACTACGTAGATGGTATAACCTTGCTAGCTGAAACTGTGAAAGGCCCAAAACATTTGCTGCAAAGGTCAAGGACTGTAGTCTTCAATGTGGATTGAAGTTAAACATCAAGAAGACAAAATTCTCACCATTGAGCCAATTGGTAGCACCATGATAGATGGAGTGGAGATTGAGACTGTTAACAATTTCAGATTGGTCAGGTGCCTAATAAACATTCTCGGCAGTGAGGATATAAAAAGACAAATTGCCTAGATGCTCTGCTGGAAAATGAGGAACAACCTCCTCCTGTACTAGTCAGATCTGATTTGACGGTACACACACACACAAATAATAATAATAAAAAATTAAAATAAAAAAAGACAAATTGCATTGGAAAATTATGCTTTTAGGGACCTCTTCAGAGTGCTAAAGAGCAATGATGTCAGTCTAGAAACTAAGGTGCACCTGATCCAGGCCATGTCCTTCACAATTGCTTGTTATGGATCAGAAAGCTGAACAATGATGAAAGATATGAGAAGAATTGATGTCTTTGAGTTGTAGTGTTACAGAAGAATATTGAACATACTATTGGCTGCCAAGAGAACAAACAGGTCTGTCCTGGTGAGGGTGAAACCAAGTTGCTCCCTATAGGCAAAGATTTTGAAGTTCTATCTGACATACTTTGGGCATATTTCCATGAGGAACCAGTCCTTGGAAAAGGATGTCATGCTTTGAAGGGTAGAGGGACAGCCCAGGAGAGGAATACCTTGGATGAGATGGATTGACACAATTACTGGGATAATTGGGTTATGTATGTTAGAGCCAATGAGACTGGCTCAGGATAGGACAGGGTTCAGAGCTATTGTGCATAGGGTTGCTATGAGTCATGGGCGACTCTGTGCTGCAAAACCACAACAATATAAATTTCCAAAGAAGGCCTTGATTTGCTTGTAGGAGTTGATCCTGTTATAAGAGGGTTCAGGGTTTCAGAGTTTTTATGGCACTTAGATGATTATTGCATCTGGTGGAGTGGCAGCAGTTGGAAGAAGGGGAAGGAGTAGAAATCAATCAGATTATACAGAGCCTTTTCTGTAATAGAGATTTTAATTCATTTACTGCATCAACTGAGTAGTCAATATTTAGTCAGTAAATTTACTAAAATCACTTAGTAAATGCCATGCATGTTTGTGTTTGAAGAATACTAGAATAATCTACACTAATGAAGATGCACGTTGGTATTACTTAAACAACAGAAAGTATGCTTCCAGTTAGATTCACTTTGACACTGCTCCATTGTTAGCTGTAAACTAGAAAAGCAAGCCTCTTGGTGCCTTAACTCTAAACCCGAGGCCATTGGTCAGGCTGTGATGTGTGAAATTTCCAAATGAAGCAAATAACTTTAACTATAAAGGCAAATCTTTTCTTCTTGTCAATAAAAAAAAAATAAACTGACATCAGAAGGTCAAAGCAAGAGACATTTCCACTGGGATTGCTTTTAGCTTTGTTTAGTTATTGTCTTATAGTTACCGTGACTAATGCAACTACACAAAAAAAAACTCTATTGATGTTGGCAGCCACATTATATCTGTGGAGCTGAATTTCTGTAAGTTTTGCCTCAGTAAAAGTACAGAATATTTTCACAGAATGGGATAATAGACAATTATAACTCTAGGCAATCTATTGTGATATATTCTGCCAATGCATTTCATTTAGGATTGTTCTATAACATAATAAATCCTCTTCAGGTTGGGGAAAGTATATACATCATTTTCAAAATAAAGAGAAGTACAGTATAGTTGCAAAGAAATGCACTTTCCATTTAGCTAGCCCTGATGGAGTAGCACATAAGGAGTTGTGTTGCTAACTCAAAAGTGGTGCCTCTTTCATGGTTTGAATCCACGTGTGGCTCCTTGGGAGAAAGATGGGCAATTTCCTCCTATGTTCTTAAAAAATCCTCTGAAGGGTCAACTATGAGTGGATTCTGACTCAATATCAATGCACTTTAGGGAAGCAGCCTCATGGCATAGGCATAACATGTGTAGCTGCTAATCTAAAGGTTGGAACTCACCAGCCATACCACAGGAGAAAACTGTATGAGATTTACAGCCTTGGAATCTAATAGAGGGTTGTGCTGGACTAAACCTGATGGTAGTAAGCTTGGTAGTTTTGGTTAGGTGTTCTGAAGCAACTCTAACCTAGCTCTGCATCAAGCTAGCTGTTGTTATGTGCCACCGAGTTGACAGTGACTGTTACTGACACTATGTACAACACATCTGAACCTTGCCCTATCCTGGACCATCATCACCATCTCTGTCATACTTACACCCACTGTAGTGGTCACTGTGTCAGGCTATCTCCTTGGAGTCTTCCTCTCTTTCACCGACCTTTCCTAGTATGATCTCTCTCTCTTCTCTCTCCTCTCCCTTTTCTCTCTTCTCTCTCCTCCCTGCCCTCACTCTTTGGAGTGGTTCTTCTTGAAACTATGTCCAAACTCACTGAGATGAAGTTTCACCAGCCTTGCAACTAAGGAGTAGTCTGATTGCACTTCCTTCAAAACAGAATTGTTTGCTCTTTTGGAAGCCCACAGCATATTAAATATTCTTCACCAACACCACAATTCAAAGGCACTGATTATTCTCTCAGATACATTGTTGTTACTATGTACCATCTATTCCCTTGCAATTCATAATAACCCTAAACACAACAGCTCTGAACCCTGCCCTATCCTGAGCCAGTCTTTCTGTCTCTGAGACATCTTTCCATCTCATCCAGGATCTTCCTCTCTTGTGCTGTACTTCCGCCCTTCCTACCATGCTATCCTCCAAAGACCAGTCCCTTCTGGCAACATCTCTGACATATATGAGACAGAGCTTCAAAATTCTTGCCTCTAGGGAGCAGCTTGGTTTCACCCTTACCAGGACAGAATCTGGTTGTTCGTTTGGTAGTCCACTGTATGTTCAATACTCTTCTCCAGCACTACAACTCAAAGACATTGATTCTTCTTCTATCACCATTAGTCATTGTTGAGTAATTTCCTTCTTTTTTTCCTATTATTAATGTTAATATCAGTACCTAGTGGTACTAGGGATAGTATAGCTAATGTTAGATGGATCTTGGCAGAAAGCAGAGAATACCAGAAGAATGTCTATCTGTGCTTCATTGACTATGCAAAGG
>NW_006399887.1:1012764-1022434 GCF_000299155.1 Elephantulus edwardii
CAGGCTGGATTTAGAAGAGGTCGTGGTACCAGGGATATTACAGCTAATGTTAGATGGATCTTGGCAGAAAGCAGAGAATACCAGAAGAATGTCTATCTGTGCTTCATTGACTATGCAAAGGCTTTTGACTGCGTGGATCACACACAATAAGCTGTGGCTGACTCTGAGAAGAATGGGAATACCAGAACATTTGATTGTGCGAATGCGAAACCTATACTTGGACTAAGAGGCAGTTGTCAGAACAGAACAAGGAGACTCTACATGGTTCAAAATCAACAAGGGGGTTTGTCAGGGATGTATTCTGTCTCCACACCTTTTCAATCTGTATGCAGAACAGATCATCTAAGACTCTGGGCTATATGAGGAGGAATGTGGCATCAGGATTGGAGGAAGAGTCATAAAAAACCTGGATTATCCAGATGACACAACCCTCCTTGCTAAAACTGAGAAGGACCTGAAGCACTTGCTGCAGAAGGTCAAGGACTGCAGTCTCCTATATGGACTGAAGCTCAACATCAAGGAAAGATTCTCACCACTGGGCCAATTGGCAGCATCACTATGGGTGGTGAAGAGACTGAGATAGTTAACAGTTTTAGTTTACTTGGCTGCACAATCAACACTCTTGGTAACAGCAGCCAGGAAATCAAGAGACAAATTGCACTGGCAAAGTCAGCTGTGAGGGACCTCTCAAGAGTACTGCAGAGCAACAACATCAGCCTGGAAACTAAGGTGCGCCTGATCTGGGCTATAGTCATCGCAATTACATGTTATGCATCAGAGAGTTGGATAGTGACTAGGGATGATAGAGAAATAATTGATGCCCTTGAGCTGTGGTGCTGGAGAAGAGTACTGAATATATCATGGACTGCTAGGAGAACAAACAGGTTTGTCCTGGAGAAGGTGAAGCCAGAATGCTCCTTTGGAGTCAAGGATTCTGAAGCTTTGTCTGACATACTTTGGGCATTTTGCAAGGAGGGCTGGTCCTTGGAGAAGGACATTATGTTAAGCAGAGTGGAGGGACGGCGCAGGAGAGGAAGATCTTCAATGAGATGGATCGATTCTGTGCCTGGAGTGGTGGAAATAAGTGCATTTGGGATGGCTAGGTTGGCACAGGATAGATTGGCCTTTAAAACTCTTGTACATAGGGTTGTTATGAGTCGCGAGCGACTCAATGGCACAGAACAACAACAACAATGTTAATTAAAATTCACAGAGACTTTGGATTTCCAATCATTCACTGTTGCACTTTTCTCCCTGCCCATCCTCCCTTACCCCAGTACACTCTTCTCTTTGAAAAGTAAAGGAAAAATTCTTCCATTGTTTTATAATCCAGCCCCATCCCCCACCCCAAGGTCCACTCTACTATGCAGCCTTTGTTCTGGACGCCTGTCATGACAACAATACCTAATCACATATCCCTAACCAGTTTTCTCCCTCATCTGATTTAAAGTGGTATACATTATTTATCCCATCTTTCTCAGTCTCCCCCAAACTCTGATGTCAGTACTATTTTACAACAGTGACAATATGCAGTATTTGTCCTTTTGTGACCGAGATATTTACTCAGCATAATGTCTTCCAGGGCCACCTATTTTGCAGCATAGGATTCCATTGTGTGACTATACCACAGCTTCTCTATCCATTTGTTTGTTGATGGGCTCTTAAGTTGTTTCCAACTCTTTGCTATTGTGAACAGAGCCGCGATAGACATGGATGTGCACATTGTTGAGTAATTTAATGCTTACCAAGTAATTGTACAGATCATAGCCTGGATCAGGCACACCTTAGTTTGCAGACTCACATTGTTGCTCTTCAGTACTTTGGAGAGGTTCCTGATAGTAGATTTACCCAGTGCAATTCATCTTTTTATTTCCTGACTGCTGATGCCAAGGATATTGACTGTGGAACTGAGCAAGCTGAAATTGTTAGCAATCTCAATATCTTTTCTAGCTATCATGATACTGTCAATTGGCCCAGTGGTGAGAATCTTTGTTCTCTTGATAGTCAACTTCAATCCATGTTGAAGACTACAGTACTTGACCTTCCTCAGCAAACACTTTAGGTCCTACTCATTTTCAGCAAGCAAGGTTGTGCCGTCGGCATAGGTAAGGTTATTGATGAATCTTCCTCCAATCCTGATGCCACATTTCTCCTCATAAAGTCCAGCCTCTGGAATGATCTGCTCCACATACAGATTGAAAAGGCAAGGAGGCAGGAGGCGTCCTTACCTCCCCTTTCCTGATTTTGAGCCACGTATTATTTTCTTGCTCTGTCCTGAGGACTGCTTCCTGGCCCAAGTACAGGTTTTGAATGAACATCATTAGGTGTTCTGGAACTTCCATTCTTATCCAGGTCAGCCACAATTTGTGGTGGTCCATTCAGTCAAACGCCTTTGCACAGTGATGAAACACAGACAGACATTCATCTGATACTTTCTGCTTTTAGCCACTATCCATCTGTCATTGATTTTGATGACCCTCATGTCATTGCCTTTTCTAAATCCACCTTATACTTCAGACTCTTCTCTGTCAATGTACTGTTTCAGTTGTTTTTGGATAAAAATCCCATTTTCAGTAGGATTTTACATGTGATATTAGTGATGGAGTTTTATAATTTCCACACTCTGTTGGAACACATTTTTTTGGTGGGTTTTTTTTTCTTTAATGGGAATAAATATGGATCTCTTTCAGCCAGTTGGCCAGGTAGTTCTCCAGATTTCTTAGCACAACCTAGTGAACATGTCCAGGGCTGCATCTGTTTATTTATACATGCTAATTTGTATGTCATCAACTCCTGCGGACTTGTTTTCTGCCATTTCCTTTAGTGCAGCCTCAACTTCTTCCATCACAATTGCATCTTTGTCATATGCTGGTTCATAAAATTCTTCTATGGGAGCCATTTTTTTTGATATAGTGACTTTGTGTACTCCCTCCATTTTTTTTGATGCTTCCTCAATCATTCCATATTCTGCCTATGTTGTTGTTGTTGTTATATTCCATTGAGTGATACTATGTACAATAGCTCTGTACCCTGTCCTGTCCTGAGCCAGTCTCACTGACTCTGACACACTTAACCCTATTGTCCCAATTGATGTGCCCATCCGTCTCATCTGGGGTCTTCCTCTCCTGTGCTGTCCCTCCACCCTTCCACACATGATGTCCTTCTCCAAGGACTGGTCTCTCCTAGTTACATGTCCAAAATATGTGAAACAGAGCTTCAAAATCCTTGTCTCCAAAGAGAAAGTTGGTTTCAGTCTCTCCAGGACAAACCTATGTCTTGTCCTGAAGGTTCATGGTATGTTCAATACTCTTCTTCAGCACCAAAACTCAAAGACATTGATTCTTCTTCTGTTGTCCTTAGTCATTGTCCAGCTCTGATGCATAGCAAGTAATTGTGAAGACCATAGCCTGAATCAGGTGCACCTTAGTCTCTAAATTAACATCACTGATCTTTAGCGCTTTGAAAAGGTCTCTGAGAGCAGATTTCCCCAATGCAATTCTTCTTTTGATTTCCTGACTGCTGTTGCCAAAAGTGTTGATTGTGGAGCTGAGCAAGCTGAAATTGTTAACAATGTCAATCTCTTCTCCATCCATTATGGTGCTGCCAACTGGCCCAATGCTGAGATCTTTGACTATAATCCTTGACTTTCTACAGCAAGTGCTTCAGGTACTCCTTAATTTCAGCAATCAAGGTTGTGACCTCTAAATAACGAATGTTGTTGATGAGTCTTCCTCCAATCCTGATACCACACTCTTCCTCGTAAAGTCCAGCCTTTGAAATTATCTGTTCCACATACAGATTGAAATGTATGGAGACAACATGCATCTCTGATGTACTCCTTTCCTAATTTTGAACACTGTAGTATTTCCTTGTTTTGATGACTGTCTCCTAATGCAAGAATAGATTTTGCAGGAACACAATCAAATGTTCTGAGATTCTCATTGTTCTCAAGGTTAGCCACAATTTGTAGTAATCTACACAGTCAAATGCCTTTGCATAGTCAATGAAACACAGGTGCACCTGATCTGGGCTATAGTCTTCACAATTATGGGCTATGCATCAGAGAGGTGGACAGTGTCTAGGGATGATAGTAAGAGAATCGATGCCTTTGAACTACGGTGCTGGAAAAAAGTGTTGAATATACCATGAACTTCTAGGAGAACAAACAGGTTTGTCCTGGAGAGGGTGAAGCTGGACTGCTCCTTGGAGGCAAGGATTCTGAAGCTTCGTCTGACATACTTTGGGCATGTTGCAAGGAGGGACTGGTCCTTGGAGAGGGACATCATGCTTCGGAGAGTGGAGAAACGGTGCAGGAGAGGAAGACCTTCGATGAGATGGATCAATTCTGTGATTGGGGTGATGGGTGTGAGTGTGTCGGAGACCGTGAGGTTGGCACAGGATAGGGTCCCTATGAGTTGCAAGTGACTCGATGGCACATAACAACAACAACAACAACAGCCTATTTTAAGAAGAAGCCATTTTATACTTGAAAGAGTATTTCCTTATTTCTCTTAAAGGCACACAGTACTCTAGAGAAAACTTCCTGTTCTTTTTCTGTTGTTGTATGCCATTGAGCCAGAACTGACCCATAGCTGATACTCCAGTGGGTTTTCAGAGGCAGTAAATCACATGGGAGGAGATTGCCCATCCTTCTCCAGCAGAAAAGCTGGTGAAATTGGGACTGCAGTGCAACTTCTTACCAGTAGGCCACCAGAGCTACCAGTCCTTACTCTAGATGAGATAACATTGAATATCCTTTCTCCTGTGAGGTTTTCATCATAATGATAAACACAGTAGGAAACAAACAAATATATAATAAATTTTAGTGGTAGTACACTACCACTAAACACTACTAAGGAATTCAGGGTATCTATCCACTCTTATCCTGTATAATATGAAAAATATACAAGCATTGGCTGATGGGTATTTTGGCACCTAATTTCTCTCTAAATTTCTTATTTACCAATAAGATTCTGGTTTGGGAAAAGAGGGGTTTTTTTTAAGTTTTATGACAATTCTGCATGATTTCAGGGAAAGTCAATTAGTATAAATGATAAGTTCATTTTAAATGCTGAACACTAAGAAAACTTAACTAAATATCCAGGAAGGTTGATTGTAACCCAGGCTGAAATTCTGTCAAGCTTGTAGCTGGGTTAAACAACTTTTCAATACTCCAACAGAAACTTTGTTAGACGTATTCACCAAGTTAACAGGTAGGTAAATGTTGTTGTTGTAGTTCTGTGCCGTCGAGTTGCTTGCGACTCATAGCGACCCTATGTACAACAGCCCTAAACTCTGCTCTGTCCTGTGCCAATCTCACTGTCTCTGACACTCCCATCCCAATTATCCCAGTCACTGAATCAATCCACCTCATAGAGGGCCTTCCCCTCCTGCGCCGTCCCTCCACCCTCCCAAGCACCGGTCTCTCCTCACAACATGTCCAAAGTATGTTAGCCGGAGCCTCAGAATCCTTGCCTCCAAGAAGCCACCCGTTTTAACCCTTTCCAGGATGAATATGTTTGTTTTCCTAGCAGTCCATGGTACTCTTAATACTGTTCTTCAGCATCACAGCTCAAAGGCATCAATTCTCCTTCTATCCTCCTTGGTCATTGTGCAAATCTCTGATGCATAACAAGTGACTGCAAAGACCATGGCCTGTATCAAACACACCTTAGTCTCCAGAGAGACACCATTGCTCTTCAGTACATTGGAGAGGTCCTCAACAGCAGACTTTCCCATGGCAATGTGCCTTTTAATTTCCTCACTGCTGGTGCCAAGAGTGTTGATTGTAGAAACAAGCAAACTAAAGCTGTGAACAATCTCAATCTCTTCACCATCCACCCTGATGCTGCCAATTGGTCCAGTGGTGAGAATTTTTGTCTTCTTGACATTGAGCCTCAATCCATATTGGAGGCTGCAGTCCTTGACCCTCTGCATCAGGTATTTCAGGTCCTCCTCAGTTTCAGCAAGCAGGCATCTGCATAACGCAGATTGTTGATAGATCTTCCACGAATCTTGACCCCACATTTCTCGTCATAGAGCCCAGCCTCCCAGGTAATCTGTTCTGCATACACGTTGAAAAAGTATGGAGATAGAATGGATTCCTGGCATACACCCATCCCAATTTTGAACCATGCAGTGTTCCCTTGCTCTGTTCTGATGACTGCCTCCTGGTCCAAGTATAGATTTCACATTAGAATAATCAAGTGTTCTGGGATTCCCATTCTTCTCAGAGTCAGCCACAGTTTGTTATGATCCACACAGTCAAATGTCTTTACATAGTCAATGAAACCAGATAGACATTCCTCTGGTATTCTCTGCTTTCAGCTAAGATCCCTCTAACATCAGCTACAATATCCCTAGTACCATGACCACTTCTAAACCCAGCCTGGACTTCTGGCAGTTCTCTAATGATGTGTTGTTCCAGTCATTTTTAGATAATTTTCAGTAGAATCTTGCTTGCATGTGAAATCAGTGAGATTGTTCTGTAGTTTCCACATTCTGTTGGGTCACCTTTCTTTGGGATAGGAACAAACATAGCTCTCTTCCAGTCAGTTGGCCAAGTGGTTGTTCTCCAGATTTCTTGGCACAACTTGGTGAACACATCCAGGGCTGTATCTGTTAGCTGAAATGTTTCAATTGGTATACCATCTATTCCTAGAGCCTTATTTTTTGCCATTTCCTTCAAAGCAGCCTGAACTTCTTCTTTCATCACCATAGGCTCTTGCTCATATGTTGATTCATGAAATTCTTCTATGTCTGCCAATTCTTTTCAATACAGTGATTCAGTATATTCTTTCCATCTTCTTTTAATACTTCCTGGATCATTTAACATTCTGCCTAAAGCATCCTTGATTATAGCAACTCGAGGTTTGGATTTGTTCTTCAGTTCCTTGAGCTTAAGATATGCTGAGCGAGATTGGCCCTTTTGATTTTCTGAGTCCAACTCCTTGCACATGTCATTGTAGTATTTTGCTTTGTCATCCCGTGCTGCCTTTTGAAATCTTCTATTCAACTCTTTAGTATCTTGGATTCTTCCTTGTGCTTTGGCTTCTCTGCTCTCCAGTGCAATTTTCAGAGTCTTTCCTGACATCCATTTTGGTCTTCTCTTCCTCTTCTGTCTTTGTAATGACCGTTTTCATTCTTCCTGGGTGATACCCTTGATACCCTCCCACAACTCATCTGGTCTTCGCTCATTAGTGTTCAAGGCCTCAAACCTGTTCCTGAGATGGTTCTGAAATTCAGGTGGGATGGACTCAAAGTCATATTTTGGTTCCCATCGATTTGGTGTAATTTTCCTCAACTGAACTTTCATATGAGAAGTTGGTGGTCTGTTTCACAATCAGCTCCTGACCTAATTTCCACAGCTGATATTGAGCTTCTCCAGCGGTTCTTTCCACAGATTTAATTGATCTGATTCCTATGCATAATATCAGGTGAAATTCAAGTATATAACCTGCATTTATGTCTCTTAAAAAACGTATTTGCTATAAATAAGTCATTGATTGTTCAAAATTCAATCATTCTCTCTCCAACTCCATTTCTGTCACTGAGTCCATGCTTTCCAACTACTGAATCTTCTCCATTCCCAACTTTTGCATTCCAGTCACCCATTATTATCAATGCATCTTGATTGCATGTCCGATTTATCTCTGATTGTAAAAGTTGGTAAAAATCTTCTATATCCTCTTCCTTGGCTCTGGTTGTTGGTGTATATATCTAAATGATAGTGGTATTCACTGGACTTCCTTGTATGCGTATGGATATTATCCTGTCACTGACAATATTGTACTTCAAGATGGATCTAGCAATGACTTTTTTAACTATGAAAGCAACTCCATTTTTCCTCACCTTTTCATGTCCAGAGTAATATATTATATGATCATACGACTCAAAATGCCCCATGCCAGTCCATCTCATCTCACCAATGCCTACTAAATATGCATGACAAATTAGTTCCTGTTTCAAGTTCTACTCCCAAGGCAATGCCATCAGGCACCCATTTTTTGGAATGCAACAGTTATTTCCATGACCATTGGATCCTTAAATATAGTAGCAGTTTAGGATGATCTTTCTCCAAATATGAAAGTTGCTTGCAGTTAAAAGCTCCATTCCCCTTTTGTCTTATGAATTGTACTGTATCTTCATACTTTGTTCCACCTTCAGTTAATACCAGGGCACCAAGCCCTGGAGCTCTCCAAAGACCTGTAACACAATGAAGAGCAATAAAGAAAGCAGATCCTTTGTGAATTTTTTTTACAAGCCTTTACCCGTCATCAACAGTCTGATTGGATGGTGATGCACCATCATCAAAAGGCCAGTTGAAAACATGGATGGTTTCTTTTTCCACAACTGCAGTGTCATAAATTTCTTCCCATACTCTTCCTATTGTGGTAACTCCATACTTCTTAAGTTCCTCTATAAATTTAAGTTTGCATTGATGGGATTGTGTATTATAAGACATCTCATGTTCTTGTATGGGACTTCCACATGAGCTGGGCGGTTCATTCAAGCCATGCTAATTAAGTTAAAAAGACTCAAGAGTTCCTATCTCACCACATCCTCTCCAACATTTAATATTTGCTGCCTTGCTAACTTTGCCACTGCCACTGGGGTAAGATGGTATCTCATTGTGGCTTTGATTTGTATCCCTATTATTGCCAGTAATTTGGAGCCTTTCTCTCCTCTGTGAAAAATATTTTCATGTGTTTTGCCCATTTTGTAATTGGATTATCAGTCTTTTTCCTCTGGACCCTGTAGGATTCTCTCAACTTTCATTATAAGATCCTTGTCTGAGATGGTATTGCCAAATGTTTGTTCCCAGTTAGTAGATTTTCTTTTCACCATGTTGAAAAATGTTTTAATGAGCACAGAGATTTAGTCTTTAAAAGGTTCCCTTCATCATTTTTTTTCCTTTTCTGACTGTATTTCTGGCTGTATTTGGCAGTCTCTTTATACTGTAGACTAGGCCTTCTAAGAGTGGTCCCAGTTTGTCTCTTATGAACTTTATGGCTTTGGTTTTTGTTCCCAGGTCTCTGATCCATTGTTGGTGGCATGGTAAAATGATACTACCATTCTGGAAGGCAGTTTGGCATTTCCTCAAAAATCTGGCCATTGAAATTTCATATGACCCAGCTATTCCACTGCATGGAATATACCCTGAGAAAATGAGAACTGAGGCACAAACAGAGACTTGTACACCACTGTTCATAGCAGTGTTACTCACCACAGCAAGAACATGGAAACAACCCAAATGCCCAACCACAGTGGAATGAACTGAGAAACTACTGTATGTTCACATTATAGCATTCATAGACTACTATGCAGCATGCAGGAACAATGATTTTGTAAATTACTACCAGTAGTGGGAGAGACAGAAAAGCATTATGCTAAATCAATTAACTCAGTCTCATAAACACTATATAAGACCATCATTGTTGAATGAATATGAAGATCCAAAAAAGGGAAGGGGGTTGCTTAATCATAGGGTCACACAATTTGATGAGTGGAGGAAGGGGTGGGTAAAGGAAAGGGGAAAGATCCAGTGTGAAAAACAATGTTTACGAATTTTAAGAATTTTATAAGTAAACCAGTATAAAATAATAAAAATTTTAAAACCCCAAACACTCAAGAGGATTATGAAAAAAATTTTAAAAGCGAATACAGACAT
>NW_006399887.1:1022534-1083297 GCF_000299155.1 Elephantulus edwardii
TAAGTAAACCAGTATAAAATAATAAAAATTTTAAAACCCCAAACACTCAAGAGGATTATGAAAAAAATTTTAAAAGCGAATACAGACATTATGTAAAGAATCTGAAATCTATGTCAAAATACTCCACTTGAAAAATCTCAGTGCTTGAGTGTGATGTTGGGAGTAATGGGGATAAGAACTTCCTAACAAGGAGGAGCGATTCCCCCATCCAGTAACAGTACTGAGGCGATAGAAACGCAGTGCCCTGAGGTTTCCCCCATCCAGGTCAAAACTCTTGAAAACGGCTCTGTGGAATTTAAGTGAACACTTCTGTGTTCAGGTTAACCACTTTTGTTACGAGTGCTTCTTGGTGCAGTAGTAATGATTTCCTAAAATTCACTTGTCTGCGTAGAGGTCGTGCTGTGCCTGCTGTAATCTCCACTGCCCTTCACAAACTCCGTAAACATGTGACCAAGGCCAGCATAGAACTGAGGACTGTCTATTCACTGCAGATCGTGGACTAATATTACAGCTGATCCCGAGGGGGAGGCGGCAGCGGTTGCTGGGCAGGGGATGATGGTAGTCTTGGTGTGGAGGCAGTAGTGGTGCAGGCAAAGGCAGGGGCAACCAGGCTCTGCCAAGCAGTGGGCGTCTCAGAGCCTAGTCTGCCAGCAGCAAAAAGAGCCAAGACAGGCTCTGAGGCGCCATTGCGTCACAAGCCCCAAACCTGCAATTTGTTGAGTGCAGGGAAGAGGTAAAGGAAACGAGACAGAACTGTGGGGACCTGAAAAGGCGAGATAATGGTGGTGATTAATTTTATAAAACACAATGTATGGGAATGATTGCATGAAACATAATGTCAATGAAGGAAAGTTGAGGGGGGAATCTGCATAATAAAGAAAAAAGATATTTCCTATGAATAAATAATTGAGCACACAATATTCAATCATTCTATCTTCAGCTTCATTGTATTCATCACGTCCACTCTTTAGAACTGCCATTCCTTGCACGTTATTTCCAACTTTAACTTTGAGTCACCACCAATAATTATGACTGCATCTTGACTGCATGTTGGTCAATTTCAGACTGCCAGCATTGGTAGAAGTCTTCCACTTCCTCCTCTTTGGTTTTAGTTATTGGTATATATATTTGAATAATAGTCATATTAAACAAGTCTTTATTGTATGGAAATACATAGTAATCTATTGCAACATTGTACTTTAGGATCGATTTTGAAATTGTCTTTTTAACTTTGAATGGAACACTATTCTTCAATTTTTATTGCCAGCTTAGTAGATCATATGATTGTCTGATTCATAGTGCCCCATGCTAGTCCCTTTCAGTTCACAGATGCCTATATGTCAATGTTTCCTGCATTCATATTTCATAAATTCCAACTTCCAATTTTTAATGGTCATTTGCAGCCATTTCTCCTCATTATTTAGTGACTTTCCGTGTGGGCTCTACCTTTAATCGAGTAATTACTCAGGTTCCTTTGTTGTTCATAGGGTTTTTGAAGCCCTCTTCTTTCACAAGTGGATAGCCTATCCTTCTTCCTAGTCTGTCTTAATCTAGATGCTCTGTTGCAACCTGTCTACCACTCCTCTAGTACTTGTAACACCAGTGGCACAGCTTCTAGCACCCCACCAGCTACACAAGTACAGCACATTGACAGACAAGTATTGTACTAATAGGAGCAAATAATAAACACATTAGCCTATGTTGTTGTTCTTGTTATGTGTTGTCGAGTCACTTGGGACTTATAGCGACCCTACATACAACAGCCCTAAACCCTGCTTGTCCTGTGCAAATCACACTGTCTCTGACACACCCACCCCAATTACCCCAGTCACTGAATCATTCCACCTCATAGAGGGTCTTCCCCTCCTGTGCTGTCCTTCCACCTTCCCAAGCATGATGTCCCTCTCCAAGGACTGATCCCTCCTTACAATATGTCCAAAGGATGTCAGACAAAGTCTCAGAATTCTTTCCTCCAAGGAGCATCCTGGTTTAACCCTCTCCAGGATGAACATGTTTGTTTTCTTATCAGTCCATGGTACACTCAATACTCTTCTCCAGCACTACAGCTCAAAGGCACCATTCTCCTTCTATCTTCCCTAGTCATTGTCAAACTCTCTGACACATAACAAGTAATTGCAAAGACCATGACCTGAATCAGACACACGTTAGTCTCCAGAGTGACACCTGCTCTTCAGTACTTTGAAGAGGTCTCTAACAGCAGACTTTCCCATTCATTGCAATATGTCTTTTAATTTCCTGGCTGCTGGTGTTGACTGTGGAGCCAAGCAAACTAAAGCTGTTAACAATCAAACTCTTCACCATCCATCCTGATGCTGCCAATTGATCCAGTGGTGAGAATCTTTGTCTTCTTGGCATTGAGCCTCAATCCCTATTGAAGTGACCCTCTGCAGCAAGTACTGCAGGTCCTCCTCAGTTTCAACAAGCAGGGTTATGTCATTTGCATAATGCAGATTAGAAGACACTAGCCTATACACACCTGAAATAGAAAGTAATTATTGTTGTTCTTCTTGTTAGGTACCATCAAATAGAATATGACTCACAGTAACCCTGTGAAAAACCAATGTGAACCTTGCCCTATTATCCTATGCCATTCTCATCAGCTTTGACACCTTAGAGCCCATGGAGCCCAAGTCACTATGTCAACCCCTCTCCTTTAGGATCTTCTTCTCTTTTGTTTATCCTCCATCTTCCAAAGCATGATGTACCTTTCCAAAGAATAGCCTCATCTAGTTGCATGTCCAAAGTATGAATGACCAAGCTTCACCATCTTCACCTTCAATGAGCATTTTGGCTGCACGTTTCCCAAGACATATCTGTTTGTTCTTCTGGCAATCCATGGGATATTCAGCACTCTTTCCAGCACCACAGTTCAAAAGCATTAATTCTTTTTCTATTACTATTGTCATTGTCCAGCATCTGATGTGAAGTAGTTCACTGAGAAGACTATGCCTTTAATCAGGTACAATTTAGTCTTCAAACTGACATCATTGTTCTTCAGCATTTTGGAGAGGCCCCTGATTTGTATAGGTCCCTGATTGGAAAGCCCTGATACTGGACTTGCCCAATGAAATAAATCTCCTGATTTCCTGACTACAGGTGCCAACAATGTTGATTATTGATCAAATCAAGAGAAAATAATTGTCAGCTTTAATCCTTTCTCCATCTATCTTTCTGTTGACCAGAGGCTGTTGTCTTTGATCTTTTACAGCAAGTGTTTCAAGGTCTCTTCATTTTCAGCAAGCTAAGTTGTGCCATCTGCATAATGTAGGTTGTTGATGAGTCTTCCTCGGATCCTGATGTCACATTTTCCTTCATAGAGTCCATTTTCTCAAATTATTTGCTCAGCATACAGATTGAATAGGTGCAGGGAAAGTATACAACCTTGAAGCATACTATTCCTGATTTTTAAACCTTGCAGTGTTCCTTTGCTTTGTTTAAACAGCCTCTTGAACCATGAGCTCAATTAAGTGTTCAGGTATTCCAATTCTTCTCAATGTTAGCCATATTTTGTTATGTTCCATCCAGTCAAACACCCTTGCATAGGCAATAAAGCACAAATAGACATTCTTCTAGTATTCTCTGATTTCAGTCAATATCCATCTGACATCAGTAATGATATCCCTAGTGCCATGGTCTCTTCTTAATTCTGCTTGAATCTTTGGCAATTCTCTGTCAATGTGCTGTTCTAGCCATTTTTGAATGATCTTAATCAATATTTTGCTTACATATGATACTGGTGTTATTACTTTATAATTTCTACATTGTGTTGGATCACCTTGATTGGGAATGGGAACAAAAATGGCTCTCTTATCATTTAGCCAAACAGCTCTCCTCCAAATTTCTGGGCATAAACTGATAAACTTCAACTTGAACTTTCACATGAGTAATGATGGTTTTTGCCATAGACCTATCCTTACCTGTTTTTAACTGCTGATATTGAACTCCTCCAATGATTTCTTCCAGAGATATATTCAATCTGATTTTTTAAAAAACTCTATAAACCTTAATTTATTTAAGTCTTTGCTAATATTTCTCAGCAATATTTTGCAATTTTCAATATAAAGATGTTTTTGTTGTTTTGTAGGTTTTAATGTACATAGTGATCAAATCTGTGCTTACATACCTATTTTATTTTTAATTAAATAAAACCCAATCCATAAAGGTGTCTTATTATGCAGTCCTCCTGGTGAGGTCCATGTGTAATGACACCTTTTAGCTTTTGAAAATGACCAATTTAATTCCTCTTTCTGTTTGTCTCATAAAGACCAACAGTTTTTCTTCCTCTTCCCATTCCATTCACAAGCAAGAATAGTGCATGATTTTTCTTGAGTATATGTGCCAGATAAAGAAGTTAATTTATTTTCAGGTAAATCATATCTGTATTCTAATGAATACAGATAATTTGAAGTATTTTTCTGTTCTAACACTTGTACTTCTACTTTGGTGACGTTGGATTTGCTTTTGAAACTCAATCACTACCAGGCTGCTCCTTGGAGGCAAGGATTCTGAGGCTGCATCTGACATACTTTGGACATGTTGTAAGGAGGGAGAGGTCCTTGGAGAGGTACATCATGCTTGGGAGGGTGGAGGGACGGTGCAGAAGGGGAAGACCCTCTATGAAGTGGGTTGATTCAGTGACTGGGGTAATCGGGATGGGTGTGTCAGAGGCAGTGAGATTGGCACAGGATAGAGCAGGGTTTAGGGCTGTTGTACATAGTGTCGCTATGAGTTGCAAGTGACTCGACATCACATGATAAGAACAACCCATTTTAAAAGGGGGTTCTGTTCCAGTGCTGGCCTCTGAAATAGCAAAATAAGTTTGTTTCTCCATCTCTTCCCACCATTTTAGCCAAAAAGAAACCACACACGCAAAAAAGAGTATGGAAATTGTATGAATAATAGGTAACTTAACATCAATTGTGCTTGAGAAGTAGTGCAGCAGTACATCTTTTGGTAAAACAGTACAGCTTCTTTGGAAATGTGACCTGAAAGACAAGAAAACACTCTATGGAAATAACAGAATTAGACAAGTTGCTAAGAGACCTAGATCTAGTTCTGTATTTGTGGCTAACTAAGGGTGCCGCGTGGCATGATATGTACATGCCTAATTGTCTTTACAGTTTGTTGTTAGATGCACAACAACCTATCCTTCAATTCAACACATTAGGGAATTATTCACATGTTGCCAATTAGTTTATAATGAAAAATTTCAAAAACTACCATATGGACAAGAGCCAAGGGAGATGAAGGATGAAGTTCAAGCTGCATTGAAGGCACCACGATAAAAAAAGGGGGGGAAACCCAGGAATTGATCCTGACATGCTTCAACTAACTGATTCAGCCCTGGATGTGCTCACTAGTTTATGTAAGGAAAATTGGAGGAGAGCTACCTGGCCAACTGACTGGAAGAAATCCATGTTTGTTCTCATTCCTAAGAAATGTGATTCAACAGAATATGGAAATTATCAAACAATACAGTTGATATCTCATTTAGAAGAGGCATGGCACCAAGAATATCATTGCGGGTATCAGATGGATCCTGGCTGAAAGCCATGAATACCAGAAGAAAGTCTATTCGTGGTTTGTTGACTATGCAAAGGCATTTGACTATGTGGATTGGAACAAATTATGATCACCCTTGAGAAGAATTGGAATCACAGAACACTTAATTGTACACATAAAAAATCTATTCCTAGACCAAAAGGATGTCGTGTGAACTGAGCAAGGGAATACTGCATGGTTTAAAATTAGGAAAGGTGTGCATCAGGGTTGTATCCTTTCACATACTTATTTAATCTATATTCTAAGCAAATTATTAGAGAGGATGGATTCTATGAGGAAGAATGTGGTATCATAATTAAAGGAAGGCTCATCAATAACCTTCTGTATGCACATGACTCAACATTACTTGCTGAAAATGAGGAGGACTTGAAGCACTTGCTGCAGAAGATCAGACATTGCAGGGTTAATATAGATTGCTTCTCAACATCAAGAAATCAAAAGTCACCATCACTGGACAGAAAGGGAACATCATGATGGATGGCGAAAAGATAGAAATTTCAATGAGAATTTTACTTGGATCCACTGTCAATACTTTCGGTGCCAGCAATCAGGAAATTAGGAGACATATTGCACTGGGAGCGATTTAGAGAGTAACAACTAAGGTATATCTCATTCAGGCCATGGTGTTTTTGTTGTTGCTCTTGTTAAGTGCCATGGAGTCGTAGACGACCTATAGCACTACTATGAATGAAAATCTTGAACACAGAACTTTCATCTTTTCTCCAAGTTCATAGAGTTTCTGAAGGCAAGCTTTTCTGGAGGTGGTTGCCACTCCTGCTTCCAAGCCTATTTAATACGCGAGATCCACAAAAACCATCAGCTCACACCCTCATGCGATCAATAGCCACACCCGAATCTCAACCCCTGCTTGTCTTCCCAGCCTGGAAATGGCCCCTGACTGGCTGGAAAGATGAGTGGAACAGCTGGATTCTGCAAAGATGTATTTTCTGGTATGGGGCTGAGACTAGGTTGTAGCTATAGATTGCATTAGGGTGTGAGTTGATATGGGATTTGGTCTTTTTAGTCACTTTTTATACATCTGAGACTGGACAATGACTACGGGTGATAGAAAAAGAACTGATGTCTTTGAACTATGATGTTGGAGAAGACTACTGAATATCTTGTGGACTGCCAAAAGAATGAACAGTTATGTCTTAGAAAAGGTACAGTTAGAGTGCTCCTTGGAGGCAAAGATAATAAAGCTTCCAAACTGTGGTTAACTCTGAGAAGAGTGGGAATACCAGAACACTTGATTGTGCTTATGCAAAACCTATATTTGGATCAAGAGGCAGGCATCAGAACAAAGCAAGAAAACACTGCATGGTTCAAAATTAGGAAAGGTGTACACCAGGGATGTGTCCTGTCTCCATGCCTTTTCAGTCTATATATGGAAAAGATCATCTGGGAGGCTGGGTTCTAGGAGAAGGAATATGGCATCAGGAGTGGAAGAAGACTCATCAACAACGTGCATTATGCAGATCACACAACCCTGCTTGCTGAAACTGAGGAGGACCTGAAGAAGAAGTGCCTGCTCCACAAGATCAAGGTGTGCAACCTTAAATATGAAGAGTGGCTAATCAGCTAAATACTTTTACTCCTGTTGGGATAGCAATAATTATTGTAGCTGAGGTAAAGTATGCGTGAGGGTCTACGCCCATTCCTACTGTGAATATGTGATGGGCTCATACGATAAAGCCTAAGAAACCAATTGATATCATTGCTCAGACTATGCCTATACACCCAAGTGGTTCTTTTTTTCCTGAGTAGTAAGTGACAAAAAGAGAGATTATTCCGAAGCCTGGAAGAATCAGAATGTATACTTCTGGGTGACCAAAGAATCAGAATAAGTGTTGATAAAGGATAGGATCACCTCCCCCTGCTGGGTCAAAGAAAGTAGTGTTTAAGTTTTGATCTGTTAATAGTATAGTGATGCCGGTAGCTAGGACTGGTAGAGAAAATAGTAGAAGAACAGCTGTAATAAGGACGGATCAGACGAATAAAGGCATTTGAAATTGTGATATAGCTGGGGGTTTTATATTAATAATAGTAGTAATAAAATTAATAGCTCCTAGGATAGAGGAGATCCCTGCTAAGTACAATGAGAAGATTGTTATGTCTACTGATGCTCCTGCATGGGCTAGGTTGCCGGCTAATGCGGGGTAAACCATTCAGCCAGTTCCTGCACCTGCTTCTACTATAGATGAGGCTAAGAGTAGTAGAAATGATGGAGGTAAAAGTCAGAAGCTTATGTTGTTTATTCGTGGAAAGGTTATATCGAGTGCTTCAATTATAAGAGGGACTAATCAATTTCCGAACCCCCAATTATGATGCCTATTACTATGAAGAAAATTATAACAAAAGTGTGGGCTGTAACAATTACATTATGAATTTGATCATCACCTATTAAGGCTCCAGGTTGAACAAGTTCGGCTCAAATGAGAATACTTAGGGTGGTTCCTACTATTTCAGCTCATGTCCCGAAAATTAAGTATAGTGTTCCAATGTCTTTGTGATTAGTTGAGAACAGTCAGCGGTTCATGAACATAGGTAAAATGGCTGAGTAAAGCATTAGACTGTAAATCTAAAGACGAGCCTCTTTTACCAAGCCCTGAGGTGTGACCATGTCGAATTGCAAATTCGAAGAAGCAGCTTCAATTGTGCCCGGGCTTCTCCTGCCTTCCCCCCCACCCCTGCCTTTTTTCCCCCTCCGCAAGGTGGGAGAAGTAGATTGAAGCCAGTTGTTTATGGTATTTAGCTGTTAACTAAAAGTTCGTAGAATAGAAGTCTACCAATCTAGAAGGGCTTAGCTTAAGTAAAAGCGTCTGTTTTGCATGCAGTAGATGTAGGATTACATCTTGCAGTCCTTAGTTCAGAGGTTAAGAAATTCAACTTACTTAGAGCTTTGAAAGCTCTTGGTCTATATGTAACCTAAACCTCTATTCTAGCAGTAATAGTATAGGTGTTAATGGGAGGAGGAGGAGGTTGGAAATTACTAAAGGGGTTAAGATGATCGAGTTTGGAGTTGAATTGTAGAGTCAGTTTAGCTTAGTATTATTTGAGGTTGGGAATATGGTTAGAGCTGTTGAATAGGCTATGCACATATAGAAGTAAAGGTTTAATAATGCTATAATGGCTATAATAAGAGGAAGAGCAAGATTGTTGTTTTTGGTTATTTCTTGAATAATTAGTCATTTTGGTACAAATCCTGTAAAGGGGGTAGGATTATTACTATAAGGATTGGGGATTTATTTCAGCTTGATGCGAGAAGAGTCAAAGTAGTTGAGTGGTTTAAGGTAAAGAGAAGGAAGGAATAGCGTTAGGGTAACAATGATGTAAATAAGGAGGTTTAATAGGGTAATGGATGGGTTGTAGATGATAACAGAAGTTATTTATCCTATGTGGGTGATTGAGAAATAGGCTATGATTTTTCGGATAAGCGTTTGGTTGAGGCCGCCTCAACTGCCAACTGTAATTGATAAGATGGCAGAGCCTATTAGGATGTTATGATTGATTGATGATGAGATTTGACAGAGGATAGAGATTGGGGTTAGGTTTTTTCATGTGAGGAGGATTATTCCTGTTGATAGTGAGGTGCTTTGAAGTACTTCCAGAACTCAGAAGTGAAAGGGGGCTATTCCTAGTTTTATTAGCAGGGCAGTTAACATGAGGAGTGAGGCAAGAGGGTTAGTTAGGTTTATAATAGACCATTGGCCTGAATTTATGAAATTAATTAAGGCGGACATTATTAGGAGTATGGATACGGAGGCTTGTATGAGGAAATATTTAGTGGCGCCTTCAGTTGATCAGGGGTTATGAGGGTTAATAGTAAATGGGATGATGGCAAAAAGATTTCTTTCTAGGCCCAGTCATGCTGTCAATCAGTGGGAGCTGAATATGGTAAGTATAGATCCTGAGATTAATGTTAAGATTAGAAAAGATGTTAGTGGGTTGATTATACGGGAAGGGTTGGAACCAACATTTTCGGGGTATGGGCCCGACAGCTTATTTAGCTGACCTTTCTATAGAATGTGGTGTAATGGTAGCACGAAGACTTTTGAATTCTTAGGTTTAGGTTCAAATCCTAAGGTTCTAGAAATAAGAGGATTTAAACCTCTTTTATTTACTCTATCAAAGTAACTCTTTAGTCAGACATATTTCTATAGTTGAGGGGGAATGCAGGCTAATATGATTGACATAGAAATATATAATATAAAAGTACTAATGTTAGGGGTAAGAAGTTTTTTCATAACAGGTGCCATAAGTTGATTGTAATGAAATCGTGGATAGGATGCACAAACTCATAGAAAAGCAATTGTTAGAAGTAACATTTTAACGCCAAAATTAGCTGAGAAGTATTCTGGTATTAGGGGGTTGTATTGAGGGCATAGAAACAATATAGTTGTAAATGCATTTATTATGATAATGTTTGCATATTCAGCCAGGGAAAATAAGGCAAATGGACCTGCTGTGTATTTGACGTTATAACCAGATACTAGTTCTGATTCACCTTCTGTTAAGTCAAATGGTGCTCGGTTAGTTTTGGCTAAAGTGGAGATAAATCATATTATGGCTAAGGGTCATATAGGGAATAAAAGTCATGGGTGTTCTTGGGTTGTGATTAGTGTTGATAATGTAAAAGATCCGCTAATGATAATAATTAGTAATAAAATTATGGCTAGTGATACTTTGTAGGAAATAGTTTGGGCGACTGCTCGGAGTGCTCCGATTAGTGCGTATTTTGAGTTTGAGGCTCATCCTGATCATAAAACAGAGTATACTGCGAGGCTTGATATTGCTAGTATAAATAGTAGGCCTAGGTTTATGTTTATTAAGGAGGCGGGCATTGGGAGAGGGGTTTATATAATTAATGCGGTAGTTAAGTGCTAGGATGGGGGCAATAATGAATAGGGATACAGAAGATGTAATTGGATATAGGGGCTCTTTAGTAAACAGTTTAACTGCATCAGCAATGGGTTGGAGGAGTCCATACGGTCCATCAATGTTTGGTCCTTTGTGTAACTGTATATAACCTAAGATTTTTTGTTCAACTAGGGTTAAGAAAGCCACGGCTAGGAGGATAGGAATAATGAGGGTTAAAAGGTTAATAATATACACTGTTAAGAAGAGGAGTTGAACCTCTGATTATAAAGGCTTAAATTTTATGCAAATACCGGGCTCTGACATCTTAACACACCCTGATTTCGGGTAAATTCATGTGTGTTGTTTTCTAGATTTAGATATTTTTCACAAATATAAGTTGGGGTGCTCATGAAGAGTAGGCCCCATTTCTCTTATCCTTTTGTACTGGGAGAAATCAGTTATAGATAGAAACCGACCTGGATTACTCCGGTCTGAACTCAGATCACGTAGGACTTTAATCGTTGAACAAACGAACCTTTAATAGCTGCTGCACCATTGGGGTCTCCTGATCCAACATCGAGGTCGTAAACCCTATTGTCGATATGGACTCTAGAATAGGATTGCGCTGTTATCCCTAGGATAACTTGTTCCGTTGATCAATTTATTGGGTCAACTGGATGTGAAAACTTAGATTGGTACTATCATGGTAGAGTATCATTTGGAGATTATTTTATGCTCTGAGGTCACCCCAACCAAAATCTCTTACCCAGGAAGTCTTAGGGTGTGCCAGTTGGGTTATGGGGAGACTTGTAGGTAAGTAAAGTAAAGCTCCATTGAGTCTTCTCGTCTTATAGAGATATTCCTGCCTCTTCACAGAAAGGTCAATTTGCACTGATTGGAGAAAGGAGACAGTTGAACTCTCGTCTTGCCGTTCATACTAGTCCTTCATTAAAGAACAAATGATTATGCTACCTTTGCATGGTCAAGAGTACCGCGGCCGTTTAACTAATGTCACTGGGCAGGCAGTGCCTCTAATACTAGTAATGCTAGAGGTGATGTTTTGGTTAACAGGCGGAGTTCGTGTTTGCCGAGTTCCTTCTTCCTCTTAATCTTTCCAGGTTGCACTCCTGTGTTGGATTAACGATGTTATAAATAACGGGTTTATGGGGGGACTAAGGCTATTTAGTCGTTAACTATCAGTGGGCATCCGTTTGGATATAAGCTTGTGCACAGAAATATTTCTCGTTACTCATACTAACATTATCTCTTCTATATGCTAATAGAATAGTCCAATACTAACTTGGGGAGTTAGATTTATACTATTGGGATTAATATGATCTTCAGGATTGAGCTTTAATGCTTTCTTAATTGATGGTTGCTTTTAGGCCAACTATGTAGATTTAATAATCTTACTCTCTTTTTTAGGTTGTACCCTAATTCAATATAGCTGTACCTCTATTGAATTACTCTAAAGTTTGCATTAAAATTAGGAGTTTTTAAGGCATGCTTTAGGTTGAACTTAGATTCTTTTCTTGGACAACAAGCTATCACCAGGCTCGGTTGGCTTTTCACCTCTACTTAGAAATCATCTCACTATTTTGCCACATAGATGAGTGCATTCTGATAATTGCTCATGAGTAGCTCGTCTGGTTTCAGGGTTTTTGGCTTCAGGTCACTTTGTCAATAGTTTTCTAGTTAGTTCATTATGCAAAAGGTAAGAGGGTAAATCTCTGCTGTTTTGTACTTTAAGTTGTCTTTCGTCTTTCCCTTACAGTACTATTTCTATTGCGTCTTAAGTAAGTTTTCTATCTCCTATACTAAGTTTTGTTAATGTTTTGTTTTATTGGGGTATGTAGTTGTGATAAATAGATTAAAAGCCAGGTTTTAAAAAAAATAGGTTAAAAGTTCGAAGTGGTCAGAGTCATGAAATCTTCTGGGTGTAGGTAAGGTGCTTTAGTTTAAGCTACACTTTGAATAATCCAAGCACACTTTACAGTGTGCTTACCTTGTTACGACTTGTCTCCTTTCATGCCATGTTAAATTTAAATATGATTATTAGTCTTAGTCATTTGAGGAGGGTGACGGGCGGTGTGTGCGTGCTTCATGGCCAGATTCAGTCAGGCACTCTATTCCTGACTTAATGCTAAATCCTCCTTTATCCGATAGTTTCATATTGGAGTTCGTGGATGTTCTTACATAGAAAATGTAGCCCATTATGCTCCATCACATAGGTTACACCTTGACCTAACGTTTTTGTGAATATGTTTATGCTTACTGTTCTTCCTTTTAAGGGTTTACTGAAGATGGCGGTATATAGACTGATTAAGCAAGTGATGGTGGGGTTTATCGGGGTTTATCGATTATGTAACAGGCTCCTCTAGTGGGATATGAAGCACCACCAAGTCCTTTGAATTTTAAGCATTGGCTTGTAGTTCTCTGGTGGATATTTTTGTTACTAAATACCAAGGTTTAGGGCTAATCATAGTGGGGTATCTAATCCCCATTTGTGTCTTAGCTATCGTGGGTTCATTATTGGATAAAGTCACTTTAGTAGTTTATTTGCTTTAGATCTTTAGCTTTGTTACAGCAAAGAGCTAATTTAACTTTATTAAATTTTTATCCTTTAACCACACTTTACGCCGGTTCTTATTAATTTGGGTTAATCGTATGACCGCGGTGGCTGGCACGAGATTGACCAACCCTCTATCAGTATAGCTTAGTCAAACTTTCATTTATGGCTTAATTTTTATTACTGTTGTATCCCGTGGGGGTGTGGCCGACCAAGGCGTTTTGAGCTACAATTGTGTGCTTGATGCCGGCTCCTAAGGGATCGTTCTGAGTAGAGCGAGTAAAAGGGCATTTTCACTGGATGGAGGATACTTGCATGTATAATCTTACTGACAATCAATAATAAGGCTAGGACCAAACCTTTATGTTCATGGGGTTCAGTGAATCCATCTAGGCATTTTCAGTGCCTTGCTTTATAATTAAGCTATATTAACTTTATTTTTTTCTTCCTTTTTTGGATCTAGGGACCTAGCTCTTAAAAAGGAAAGAAACTTATTTAAGTAGTGCTATAGTATTAGGAGGGTTTAGGTGAAGTGTAATTAGTAATATTGAATCAAGTTAATATTTTAGCCTTACTATCCTTAATGTTGTTGATGTCTTGTTTTTGGGGTTTGACCCAAATATATTTCAATATATTCAATATAAGATCACTATCAAGAAAACAAAGATTCTCACCACTAGGCCAACTGGCAACATCATGATAGATGAAGAAATTGAGGTTGTTAACAATTCCCGCTTGCTTGGCTCCAAAGTCTACTCACTTGGTAACAAAAGTCAGGAAATCTAAAGACGAACTTCACTGGGAAAGTCAGCTGTCAGGGACTTCTCCAGAGTGCTAAAGAGCAACAGTGTCAGTCTGGCGACTAAGGTGTACCTCATCCAGCCCATAGTCTTCACAGTTACTTGCTATGTGTCAGAAAGCTGGACAATGACTAGGGAATATAGGAAAATTGATGCTTTTGAGATGTGGTTCTGTAGAAGAGTATTGAATATACCATGGACTGTTAGGAGAACAAACAAGATCATCCTAGAGAGGGTGAAATCAGTCTGCTCCTTGGAGGCAAGGATTCTGAAGCTTTGTCTGACATACTTTGAGCATGTTGCAAGAAGGTACCAGTCTTTAGAGAGGGATATCATGCTTGGGAGGGTTAAGGGACAGCTCAAGAGAGGAAGACCCTCAGTGAGATGGATTAATTCAGTAACTGAGGTAATGGATGGTAGGTGTGTCAGAGACAATAAGGTTGGCACAGGATAGAACAGGGTTAAGAACTGTTGTACGTAGTGTTGCTATGAGTCACAAGTGACTCGACAGCTCATAACAACAACAGTAAATCATATTCTTTGAGCTTGTTGCTAGGAGAAGATATTCCTTGGAGAGGGACATCATGCTTGGGAAGGTGGAGGTACAGTGAAGGAGAGAAAGACCCTGAGCCAGCTGCACTTACACAGTGACTGCTGCAATGGACTTTAGTGTGTCAGAGATTGCGAGTGTGGCACAGGATAAGATGGAGTTCAGATCTGCCGTTCATAGCATCACGGTGAGTTGTACTCGACTCGACTGAATACAACAACAACAACAACAACAACAACAACAACAAATTAGGCCATGTCAGGAATAACTTCCATGAAAGACAGAATGTTAACTCTGTTTTGTTTGATAACAACTGAGATATTCTAGTCATTTGTGCCAGTTATTTTTCTGTAGGGAACTCCAGTGGCATAGTCCATAGGGAATTGGTGTTTCTCTGGCAGTTTCAAACCTCCAGCAGCTCTGTGGTAGAAAGATAGTCTCCTCCAGTATGATTTACAGCCTCTGAAAATCTGCTCAAAGGTCATTTATCAGAAAATTCCAACTCAACTGCTGTTTGAGTTGTTGTAGTTGTTGTGATGTGCCATTGAGTTGCCTATGACCCAAAATGACTCTATGTACAGCAGCTCTGAACCCTGCCCTGTCCTGAGTGAGTCTTGCTAATTCTGGCACACCAACTCCCATTTCCCTAGTTACTGTATCAATCCATCTCATCCAGGTCTTTCTCTCCTGTGCTGTCCCTTCACCCTTCTGAGCATGATGTCCTTCTCCAAGGACTGGTCTCTCTTGGTTATGAGCCCAAAATAAGATGGAGCTTCAAAATCCTATCCTCCAAGGAGAAATTTGGTTTCACCCTCTCCAAGACAGACCCATTTGTTTTCTTTGCAGTCCATGGTAAAAAAAGAATTCACTGTTGAGTCAATTGTGACTCATAATGACCCTCTATCAAATTTCCAAGTAAGTAAATCTTTATGGGAGGAGACTATTCACCTTTCTCTCATAGAGCCGCTGGTAGATGTGTACCACCAACCTTACAGTTAACAGAGTAACTTATAGCACATAACACATAATACCAGTAGGTTTCTTCATAGTCACAGTATTATAAGCCACTATCACTAATTCCAGAACATCTCTATCACTCCAAAATTAGACATCACATCTCTTAGAAATAATTCCTTATTGTTCTCTACCTCCATACTTTGAAACCACTAATTTACTTTGTATGGGCTTGCTTACATCTACTGCTTAATGAAAGAGCCATATTAGGATAAGTTGTGTTGCTAACCTCAAAGCTGACAGTTTGAGTCCACTAGGCATTACGTGGGAGAAAGACAGGCATTATCCTCCCACAAAGGGTTACAACCTCGTGTGTAAAATGGTACAATCACTCTGGAGGGCAGGTTGGCTGAACATAGAAATTCCATATGGCCCAGCTATTCCACTGCAAGGAATATACCTCGAGGGTATTAAAATGAAGATACAAATGGAGATTTATATGCCAGTGTTCATAGCAGAGTTATTCACAATCACAAGAATATGGAAACAGTCCAAATGTCCAACTGCAATCAAATGGATTGAGAAAATGTGGGACGTTCACGTAACGGAGTAATACACATCACTCATGAGCAATGATTTTGAAAAATATTACAAGGACTGGAGAGCATTATGCTGAGTGAACTCAGTATCATAAAGACAAATACTACATAAGGCCATTATTGTAAAAATAGAAGGATAACTAGTAAAATGTGTATGTGGATCCAAATGGGAAAGAGGTGGGAACAGAAGGGTGAGGTGAGCGGAGGGGAACTCACAGAGTGGCACAATTTGATGGGTGAAGGGAGGGAGTAAAGGAAATGGGAAAGATCTGACAGGGATCTGAAAAGATGGGGTAAAAGTGGGCATAATTCAATGGGGATTAATTTTATAAAACAGAGTTTATGGGAATGATTGTATGAAACACAATGTGAATGAAGGAAAGTGTGAAACACAACATATATTAATTTTGTATGGAAACCAATATAAACATGCTTTTAAAAACTAAAACAAAATATTACTGCCTCAGAAAACATGGAGGAACACTATGAATCAGAACTGACTGGCTGGCAGTGAGTTTGGGTTTTATACTCCTAACTTACCTCATATTACACTTTCATATTTCATATTTATACCAATTGTACAGAAATATCTCCACCAGCTGATTACTTTGTGCATTGATGACATACATCGGGTAGTACAGTACGCTGAGGTGCAAGGTGAGAGTGATGATTCAGGCTGTGTGCCAACTTAGCTAGGTCATGATTCTCAGAGGTTTGGCAGTTCTGTACTGATAGAATTTGGCAGTTATAGAATGACAGAATTTAACAGTTATGTAATGATATAATCATCATCTGTTTTGTGATCTGATGTATTCATCTTTATTTTCACATAAAACTTATTTTCACATAATGACTTGGTCTTTCGAAACAAACTACGTCACTGAGTGAGGATTGTTTGTATTCTGAAGAGCTCACGTAAATGCAATTATACAGTATATATCCATAGAAATGCACATTGCATGCCAACATAATGTATAAATGTCTAAATGAAATAATGTAATAGACAATGTAAATGTAACATTTAAGACATGTAATATATAATCTTTTGTAAGATCCATGGATAATATAATATACAGTGTGTACTGGAAGCAGGCTAATCAATATGGATTGAGGCTCAATGTCAAGAAGACAAAGATTCTCACCACTGGACCAACTGGCAGCATCAGAATGGATGGTGAAGAGATTGAGATTGTTCACAGCTTTAGTTTGCTTGGATCCACAGTCAACACTCTTGGCACCAGCAGCCAGGAAATTAAAAGGCACATTGCCATGGGAAAGTCTGCTGTTAGGGACCTCTCCAAAGTACTGAAGAGCAATGGTGTCTCTCTGGAGACTAAGGTGCGTCTCATACAGGCCATGGTCTTTGCAATCACTTGTTATGCATCAGAGAGTTAGACAATGACCAGGGAGGATAGAAGGATAATTGATGCCTTTGAGCTGTGGTGCTGGAGAAGAGTATTGAGGGTACCATGGACTACTAGGAAACAAACAGAAAGGGTTAAACAGGGTGGCTCCTTGGAGGCAAGGATTCTGAGGCTCCGTCTAACATACTTTGGACATGTGAAGAGAGACCAGTCCTTTGGGAAGGACATCATGCTTGGGAGGGTGGAGGGACAGCACAGGAGGGGAAGGCCCTCTATGAGATGGATTGATTCAGTGACTGGGATAATTGGGATGGGAGTGTCAGAGACACTGCGATTGGCACAGGACAGAGCAGAGTTTAGGGCTGTTGTACATAGGGTGGCTATGAGTCGCAAGTGACTCAACGGCACATAACAACAACAACATTGGAAGCAGGAGTGGCATTCATTTCCTAAACAACATGCCTTTGAAGACTCTATGAACTTTTATAAATGACGGCAGTTATAGAAAGGCTTCAGGCATTTTGTTCATAGGGTTGCTATGAGTCATGCTTGACTCAGTGGCAATCAACAACAGCAACAACAGTGTATATCATTCATGCACTGTATATTATACATGTACCATGTATGTGATTTCTTCAAGTTAATTGGACAGGTAGTTGTCCTCAAGATTTCTTGACACAACTTGTGAGCACGTCCAGGACAGCATCTGTCTGTTGAAATATGTCAATTTGTATTCCATCAATTCCTGGGGCCTTGCTCTTTACCAGCTCCTTCAGAGCAATTTGAACTTCCTCCTTCATTACTATTGCCTCTTTCTTCCCCCCTCCCCCCGCCCCTTTACCAAGACAGCTTTATTTCACTCTGATTATGACGTGAATTCATTGGGAATAGGTTTCAGCAGCTCAGGTTCCTTCCCATTCATTCTCACAAAGCATTATTCTCTGGAGGGAATGGGCCAGAGCTTCTGCTGGATCTAAGTGCCTTTCTCCTTAGTTTACTTCTTTTTCTGATCATTTGCTTCACACATTTCAGGAAGCTGTCTCTGCTCTTGTGTTGCTGTTGTTATGTGCCGTCAAGTCACCTGCAACTCAAGCCACCCTATATGCAACAGCCTTAACCCTGCTCTATCTTGTGTCAATCTCACTGTCTCCGACACGGCTACCCCATTACCCCAGTCACTGAATCAATCCATCTCATTGAGAGTCTTTCTCTCCTGCACTTTCCTTCCCCCCTACCAAACGTTATGTCCCTCTCCAAAGATTGGTTCCTCCTTGCAATATGTCCAAAGTATGTCAGATGAAGCTTCAGAATCCTTGCCTCCAAGGAGTAGCCAGGTTTCACCCACTCGAGGATGAACCTGTTTGTTCTCTTAGCAGTCCATGGTATATTCAATACTCCTCCAAAAGACATTTGACTGGGTGGACCACAACAAACTGTGGTTGACTCCGAGAAGAATGGGAATCCCAGAATACTTGATCATGCTTATGTGAAACTTATATTTGGACCAGGAGGCAGTCATCAGAACAGAGCAAGGAAACACTGCATGGTTCAAAATTGGAAAGGGCATGTGTCCTATCTCCATACTTTTCCAATTTATATGCAGAACAGATTATCCAGGAGGCTGGGCTCTATGAGGAGAAATGTGGCATCAGGATTGGAGGAAGACTCATCTACAATCTGCGTTATGCAGATGACACAACCCTGTTTACTATCTTTGCACTTAGAATGCTTAATATGCTCAAAGCACATGTTAATTCTCTTGGCAAGAATCTTACCCTTGTATGTTTACAATAATGCCAATAGCATGCTGGGTAACACTGTAAATTCTTCTGGTTTTGCCATGTTAACATTTGTGAGACATTCCTTTTTTTTTTAGTTTGAATTACTATTATTAATTTAATGAAAATTTACAGAGACTTTGGATTTTCATTCATTTGTTGTTGCACTTTTCTCCCTGATCTCCCCCCTCAATTCACTCTTCTATTTGAAAAGATAAAGAAAAATTCTTTCATTGTTATACAATCCCTCTCCAAAGTCCACTCCACTATGCAGCCTTCATTCTGGACTCCTGTCATGACAATAATACCTAATCATATATACCTTTTAAACAATTCTCTCCCTCATCTGTTTCAATGCAGTATTTATAATTTATCCCATCTTTTTCAGTCTCCCCCAAACCCTGAAGTCAGTCTCATTTTACAACAGTGGCACTATGCAGTTATTTGTCCTTTTGTGACTGAGATATTTCACTCAGCTTGAGGTCTACAATATCTCCTTTCTTGTAGATTCGCATGTAAGTAGCCAAAGGAACAACTCCATGTTTCCTAAAGGGCCAAGAGAACATATAGTGGGTACCCACTTCTCTTTCCCTTTGTGTTCATAGTTTTGACGGATCACAGCAAGATGGTGGTTTAGGTCAAAGGGAAGCATCACTATTGCCTCTTGATCATTTGCTGTTTCACAAAATTCTTCTGTGTCAGCCAATTCTTTTGGTAAAGTGACTCCATGTACTCCTACCATATCCTTGGAATGCTTTCTGGATCATTCATTATTCTGCCCATAGAATCCTTGAGTATTGAGGCTGAAATTTGTTCTTCAATTCTTTCAGTTTAAGAAACGCCCAGAGAGCTCAACCCTTTGATTTTTTACTCCAGCTCTTTGCACATTTCATTATAATACTTTGTCTAACTTGTCCTTTGAAATCATCTGTTCAGGTCCTTAACTTTCTGCTTCCTTCCCTTTGTTTTGGCTTTTCAGTGCTCTACTGCAATATTCAGTGTCTCTTTTGACATCCACCTCAGTCTTTTCTTCTTCTTCCTCTCTCTTTGTATTGACTTTTTGCTTTCATCTTCATTCATTAGTGTTCAAGGCCTGATACCTGTTCCTGAGGTGATTTGTAAATTCAGGTGGGATGGGATAAACTCAAAGTCAAATTTTCATTATTGTGGATTTGATTTTAAGTTCTTTAGCTTTAGTTTGAACTTGCATATGAGTAGTTGATGGTTTGTTCCACACTCAGCACTTAATCTGAATTTTCACAGCTGATATTGAATTTCTCTAGCCATTCTTCCCACAGATGTAGTCGATCTGACTCCTGTGTGTACCATCAGGTGAAGTCATTGTGTATAGTTGCTGTTTATGATTCTAATAAAAGGTATTTGCAACAAATAAATCATTGGTTGTACAAAATTCTGTCATTCTATTTCCAGCCTTATTTCTGTTGCCAAGTTTATGCATTTCCTCCTTCTTCCCTGTTCTCAACTATTGCATTCCAGTCACCCATTATTATTAATAATGGTTGCATGTTCTATTGATTTACGACTGCTAATGTGGGTAGAAGATTATCTATTTCCTTCTCTTTGGTTCTGGTTGCTGGTGCATATACCTGAATAATAGTGGTATTAACTGAACTTCCTAGTATATGTGTGGAAATTATCCTGTTACTCACAACATAGGGTTGCTATGAGTAGCAAGTGACTCGATGGCACATAACAACAATAACACAACATTGTAATTCAGATTGGATCTAGAAATGACCTTTTCAACTATGAATCTGACCCTGTCTCTCCTCACCATTTCATCTCCAGCATATTAGATCATGTGATTGTCTGATTAAAAATATCCTAGGTCAACCCATTTTATTTCACCAGTGCCTAGTATGTCAATATTTATGCATTCAACTTCTTTTTTAACCACGTCCAGCTTTCCTACAATCATGCTTCTCACATTCCACCTTCCAATCATTAGTGTCTGATTACAATTGTTCCTCCTCAGCTGTGTTGCCCAGTATGAGGGCTCAGTCTCAGGTGCCATATTTGCTCATCTACTCTAAGGATTTTGCTTTATTGTACATAGAGTTTACCAAGTCCTGTTATTTTGGAGGTGGATGGACAATCCTCTCTGGTCTGTCTTCATTTGGATGTTCAGCTTTAGAACAATAGCTGACTTTCAAATATTTTACCAAAAGGAGGACACTTCTCTATTACAGAAGTAACAATAATTTTAGTATTATCCACCCCCCATCCCCGACTTTGGCAAGTGTGTCTTGGCTCTGTTCCTTCTCTGGTGCACTAGCATTGTCTTCTCCCCAGTCTCTTACTTTGTCTAGCCCAGCCAGTACCTTCCTCCCCTTAGCTAATCCTCGACATTATAACAGTGTGGAGATTATTGAACAATATCATTGAGAGGAGATCCAAGATGGCAGCGGAGGCAGAGACAACGTGGTGAGCTGCGGGAGCAGCGGACCACTTGGAAAAGGGCCATTATGACCCTCTACAGACTTCTGTTTATTAATAATTGGACAGTTAAACAGTTGATGACTGGTCTTCAGTGAGGATTAAGGCTCAACAACAGGAATTCAAGGATTTCCAAGGAAGAATGGGTGAGTGCCACAGCTCCCAACCCCCTCCCGCAGAGCCCGCACTGCGCCTCACCACAGCAGCAGCTCTATGAAGCTCCCACAGCTGGAGCCTATTGAATCCCTCACCCAGAATGGAGGGTGGGCACCGGGCCTCCCCAGGACTGGTGCGGTGGAGCCGCCACACTGCAGCAAAGTGTACTTGTTCCGAAGACAATTCTTGGAGCCAAGATGGCAGCAGCAGGGAAAAGCGGGCGGACACTGGCCTCCTGTGTGCGAGATGAAGCGCGACTGCCAGCTGCCCATGTGGGAGATGACGGGTGGGAGATAGCTTGCACTTGCTGGCCACCCACATGGAAGATGGCTCTCGCCCAGCGGCTGCCTGTGTGGGGAATGGTGCGCGCCCGCCAGCTTCCTGCACACGGGATGGCTTGTGCCTGCCAGCCACCTGTGTGGGAGATGACACTCAGGAGATGGCTCACGCCCGCCAGCCACCCACACGGAAGATGGCACATGCCCAGAGGCCGCCTGCACAGGGGGATGGCACGTGCCTACCAGCCGCCCACATACTAGATGGCACGAGCCCACTGGTCACCCGCAATGGGGAATGGCATGCACCACCAGTCGCCTGTGTGGGAGATGGTGCACGTCTGCTGGCCGCCCCACACTAGGGGATGGTGCGCACCCACTGGGTGCCTGCGCAAGAGATGGCGTGCACACCCCGAGAGATGAAGTGTGCCCACCGGCTGGCCATGCAGAAGGATGGCGCGCACCCACCCCCACCAGTTGCCTGCGCTCGAGATGACGCCCACCTGCCGAGAGATGACACGCGCCCGCAAGTCGCCTGCGCACGAGATGACGTGGGCCCGCCAGTCATCCATATGGGAGATGATACTTGGGAGATGGCTCACGCCCACCAGCCACCTGCTCGGAAGATGGCACGTGCCTGGCGGCCACCCACACAAACAAGTGGTGTGCACCTGCCAGTCGCCTGTGTGGGGGATGGTGTGGGTCTGCTGGCCCACTGGCTGCCTGCACACGAGGTGACGTGAGCACTCCAAGAGATGACACACACCCGCAGAGAGATGATGCGAGCCCTCCGGTCACCCGTGCTAGATGACGTGTGCCTGCCAGCTGCCCGCGCTGGGAGATGATGCGCACCTACCCCCACCAGCTGCCCGCGCATGAGATGATGCATGCCCACAGAGAGAGGACGCACGCTCGCGGGTCACCCGTGCACAAGACGTGCCCACCGGCTGCCCACGTGGGAGATGACACGCGGGAGATGGCGAGCGCCTGCCAGTCTCCTGCGCTGGGGGATGGTGTGTGTTTGTCAACCGCCTGCACAGAAGAGATGATGGGTGCCTCACCGCCCGTGGAGGGGACATGTGCCCCACTACCTGCAGGTTTGGGTTTCCTGGAAAACCAGAGAAGATGATCACCTATACAATGGATTGTTGAAAGTCACTGTGAGTTGTCTACTTGATGACACTTACAGTGGCAGCATGTCCCAGAGGACCAACATCCTAAATGCAACACGTATTTTGATCTGTTGAATGCTTCTGCCAAAAGATGTTTAGACCTGGGGGGAGCCTGTTCACAATTTTCAGGGTCACTTTGCCATTTATAAAGGGGAGGGAAGTGACACCTACTTCAAATTATAGTATGACCACTTATGGGGGGGGTGTAAAAGTGGTGGTGCTGGAATTGGAGATGCTGTCCCTGGCCACACACTCCTCGGTCAGGTGAGGGGACCAGATTAGTGTGGGGGCAAGTAGAGGGGAGTGTACCAGCCAGCCCATGGGGGGGTGTTGCCCTGCTCTGGATGGGTTGTCCTTGGCCCTCAGCTTGGGGCGAGCCGTCACAGCCCTCTGCCCGGGTTGGGCTGTCCTCAGCCCTCGGCTCAGGGAGAGCCGTCATGGCCCTCAGGGTGAGCTCCTCAGTCCCCAGATTGTGCCATCTGACCCCTGGGTAGGAAAAAAAATGCCTAGGGTATCCAGAGAATTTTATATAGGCTACTTTCTGCCACCCTTTCCCCCAGTAAACCTGAAAGCAACACCCCCCAAACCCCTCTATTTGTAACTCACAAGTTTGTTCTCTCTAGGTTTGCTCCCTTTCCTACAGGCAACCTTACCACTGAGTTTTACTTCAGACCTGACCCCGAACCCAGTGCCAGTGGCAAAAAGGAAATACAACTGCCAGCTAAAGAAGCAAAGGAGGATGGAGCCTCTGGGTTCAACCAGTCATCCCCACTGGACCCACCTGGGAAAACACTTTGCAGTGTTTTTGACAGTGAGATTGGTACAGGACAGAGGAGGGTTTAGGGCTTTTGTACACAGGGTCGCTATGAGCTGCAAGCGAATTGATGGCACATAACAACAACAACAACAACATAGGGGGAAAAGAAGCAGGAGTGGCATCCACTTTCTAAACAACATGCCTCTGGAAAATGTATAAACTTTGAGAAATGATAATAGTTATAGAAAGGCTTCAAGTCTTTTGTTCATAGGGTCTCTATGAGTCATGCTTGACTCAACAATACAATAACATAGATCTAAAAAGTCAAAGATATCATAGTAAAGACTAAGGTGCATCCAATCTAAGCCACTATATTTTCAATTGTTTTATATGCATGTAAAATCTGGACAATGAATAAGGAAAACCAAAGGAGAATTGATGCCTCTGAATTGTGACATTGACAGAGTATTGAATATCTCCACATATTACCAAAAGAACAAACCTGTGTCATGTCTTGAAACAAGTGTAACGTGCATGCACCTTAGAGGCCAAGATAGTGAAACTTAATCTCCGTCACTTGGGGCATAGTTTCAAGATGAGCCAGTCCTTGGAAAGAGACATCATACTGGGAAAGATAGAGAAACATAGAAAGAGAGGAAGACTTTCAGTGAGATGGACTGACACAGTGCTTACCACACTTGGGCTTGGGCACAACAGAGATAGTGAAGAGAATGTGGAATAGGGCAAGAAACAGATCTGTGGTTCATAAGGTTGCTATGAGTCAGAGTTGACTCGATGACACCTAACAACAACAACGCTGTAAACTTGAGAGCATGAGGCTCTGCTATGTGCTCCTTTGGACTACCAAGATTCTTTTTCTCCCTATATTTAGGATTGCTGTTTTATTTTAGAGGATACAAGTCAGGATCAAAAAAAGAGAGAGAGATTAGGGTGAAGTCTGTAAGCAGTTAGCAAGAGGATCTCAAATGCAGACTTTTTGTGTGTTAAAGATATTTTATACTCTTGAGCATCAATGTCTTTTCACCAATCAGGAAGTTTTCCTAAATGTCACTGTCGAGAATTTTTGTTTGTTTTGTTTTCTTCCATATCATGTTGTTGTTGTGGTAGCAGTGTGCTGTGAAGTTGGAACCAACCCATAGCTGACCCTTCAGGAGGTTTTCAAATACAGTTAATCACACAGAAGGAAAGTGCCCATGCTTCTTCTGCAGAGCAGCTGGTGGATTCAAACTACGTGCCATTGGAATTGCAGCACAATCTCTTACCAATAGGCCACCAGAGCTCTTTCCAGACCATTGTTGTTGTTGTGCACTATAGAGTTAGAACCAACACATAGCTGACCGTCCAGTGGGTTTTCAGAGTCAGTTAATGCACAGGAGGCGTTTGCCCATCTTTTTCCTGCAGAGGCTGGTGGTCTAGAGATGCTTGCTTTCTACATTGCAGCACAGCTTCTTGCCAGTAGGACACCAGAGCTTCCTTTTCCAGACCATGGTTTCACATATTTATTGTTATTGCTATTGTTATTGTTATTGTTATTGTTATTGTTAGGTGCCAATGAGTCAAGTACAACTCACAGCAAGCCTATAAACAAAAGAACTGAACACACGTATCTGAAAACATAGGTGCATAAAAACATATGCTTTCCACTGGAAGTGATCAGATTGTGACATAATTTTAAACTTGATGGAGTAGATGTCAGCTTGAGACTGACTATCAATATTCTTTGAACACACATATTCTGATGGGCCTACAATAAAAAAGTGGTCTAGTTACAATGAGAAGATTAAAAGCTGAAGTAGAGGAGGTAGGAACTTTTGACATATTTAATTTTCATCCACTGCTAGGTTGACAGCAACTGCTCTTTAGATATTTGGTTATTAGTTGATGTGGAATATCAGTATTTAGTATCACTGGTACTTTTTCTTTATTAACAGTCAGTTCATTTTCAGGCTGACATTATCTTTTGAAGGAATCATTGCCTTATTTTGGCACTTTTGGAATAATGGCAGACGTTCTGAATGCAGGAGCCATTGCAGCAGAATGCAAAAGGATTTCATCAGCAAGTGAGATTTCTAGTGTGGGTGTTGAGCCCTAATGAAATGCGCTATTACTCTGTGTTCTGCTCCAGAACACTTTCAATATTCTCCTTTGGTTAAATTTGACTTTACTACTTATTATTGTTGCAGAAATGTGAAGAATAAAAAGTTCAGAAGCTATTTGTGTTCAAATAGAGTGCAATTAAAAAGTCCCAGGCAAGCATTATAAACTTGTAAACAAAAGAGCTAGCAAGAAGAGAAAATCAAGCAGTAAATGTTGAAGCCAGTTATTGTCTTCCAGATAGGAGAAAAGCAATACAAAACCAGGGAAAAAAAGAATCATTTTTTGGCCATTAATTAGCAAATGGAAAGAGATAATCAGACAGCCCAAAGAAGACAGAATGATCAGAAACACCACTTCAGTTTCAACAAAGACATTTGAGACAAGCTTTTAAATATACAAGTGAGGCTTGATGAACAGAAAATAATTGGCATCTGGATATTTCAGAGGACACAGAAATAAATGAATCCTAGTCACAAAACAGATAAAAGGGCTGCACAGAAAAAAACCAACAAAACCAAACACAACAAAACCCCAAATTCTACCCAATGTGAAATATGTCACTGCATTCCTGTATCTTCCTTCATATTTTCACAGCCATTGGCTCTTTGTTTTTAGAATGTCAGAATTTTGATAAACATTTCTCCAGAATAAACTGTTTTCTGTTTCTCTTTGGGTTACTGCCACCTCCCCTAACCACACTATATGAGTTTCCAAGGGACTGCATAACAAATTACCATAAATTGATGGCTTAAAACAATATAAATTTGTTCTCTTACAATTGGAGGCCAAAATTTGAAACAAAAATTCCAGCAATGTTGCTTCTTTGTGGAGACACTGAGGGAGAGTCTATTCCATGTGTGTCTCCTGGTGTCTGGTCGTCACTGGCAATCATCGGCATCTTTTGACTTCTAGATACTTTATTCCAATATCTTCTAATGCCACATAGCATTCTTCACTCTATGCATCTCTATGTCCTCCCCCTTCATTAATTGGATTTCGGGCTTAACCTTAATCCAAGATTATTACATCACAAAATCTTTAACAAATGACACCTTCAAAGACCTTATTTCCAAATTGGGTCATATTCTGAAATTTCATACAGACAAGAATTTTGGAAGACCATTTTTAGTCCAATATTCAGCCCCTTTCAAAACTTGCAAGCAAATTGGTTCTCTTTGGATTTTTGTTGTCTTAATTCTTCACTGATGCTGTTACAGAAATACCACAAGTAGGGGGACTTGAAAGATTAGAACTATATTTTCCTGTATTTCAGAAGGCAAGAAGTCCAAAAGTTAGTTGCATCTCAATGTAAAAAAAACAAGATTTTTACCACTGGACCAGTAGGCAATATCATGGTAATTGGAGAAGAGATTGAAACTGTCAACAATTTTATGTTACATGGATCCACAATTAACACCCTTGTTATCAGCAGTCAGGAAATCAGGAGATGTATTGCCTTGGCAAAGTCTGCACTTAGAGACCTCTCCAAATTATTGAGAAGTAATGCTGTCAGTTTGAGGACTAAGGTGTGTCTGATTCAGGCCATAGTTTTTATGGCCACTTGCTATGCATCTGAGAACTGGACAATGAATAAAGATGACAGAAGAAGAAATGATGCCTTTGAGTTGTGGTGTTGGAGAAGATCACTGAAAAGCCCATGGACCGCAAAAGATGTCTTGGAGACAGTGTAGCCAGTGTAGCTCTTTGGAGACAAGAATGATGAGGCTTCACTTCACATACTTCAGAGATGTTGCTAGGAGGACTATTCCTTGGATAGGGACATGATGCTTGGAAAGGTGGAGGGTAAGTGAAGAGAGGAAGGTCCTTAGGCAGGTAGATGGACACAGTGACTGCCACAGTGGGCTCTAGAGTGTCAGGAAATGTGAGGATGGCACAGAACAGGATGGGGTTCATATCTACTGTTCGTAGAGCCACTATGAATCGTATTCAACTCGATAGCACCTAACAACAACAATCTACATTGAACATGTTTCTACAAACAAATACATCTCTAGACATGCTCATTAATCTGTATCAAGGAATTTGAAAGACAGCTACCTGGACAATTGACTTAAAGAGATCCATATATGTTCCTAATCACAAAAAAAAGGTGATTCAAGAGAATGTGGAAATTATTCAACATGATTGTTGATACCGCATGTAGATAAAGTCTCACTGAAGATCATTAAGAAATGAGTAGAACAGTACATCTACAAGAACTACCAGAAATTCAAGTTGGATTCAGAAGAGACTCTGGCATAAGGGATATCTCTGCTTACATCAGATGGATCTTGACTAAAAAGAGAGACTACCAGAAAAATATTTATCTTTGTTCTACTGACAATCCAAAGACATTGGACTGTGTGGATCATAACAAATTAAGGCTCCACATTAAGAATGAGAATCCCATACACTTAGCTAGACTCATAAGAAGTTTATACCTAAGCCAAGAAACTGTTGTTTAAGTAGAACAAGGCAACACTGCATCATTTCAAATCATGATAGATGTGTGTCAGGGTTATGGTTATGTCTATTTTCTATTAAATACCTATGCTTAACAAACTATTTGAGAAGCTGATTATATGAAGAAGAATGTGGCATCGAGATTGGAGGAAAAATCACCAACAGCTTGTGTTATACAAGTGACACAACTTCGTTTGCCGAAAGTAAAGAGGATTTGACATACTTAATGCAGAAGACCAAAGGTTACACCATTCGATATGGATTATATAACATGCTTGGAAAAGTGGAGGGTCAGAAAAAGGGAAAAAGACCCTCAACAAGATGGATTGACACGGTGTCTGTAAGAATGGGCGCAAGTATATCGGGGTGGTGAGGATGGTGCAGGAAATGGAAAAGTTAAGATCTGTTGTTGATAGGTCACTCTGAGTTATAGTGGAGTTGATGGCACCTAACAATAACTTCTAGGGACCTATTTCAGCTCTTAGAAAATGACAATGTACTTACTACCTTGTCTGCTCTTTTATAACTTGGAAGTGATTATGTTTAGGACACACTCTACATTGGTATGACCTAATTGACACAACAAAAGAAAATCTTCCTTAACATGATTTGACCCATAGATGTTATTAGGTGCCTTTGAATAATTTCTTTTTAATTTATAGTGATCGTGTATGGCTGAATAGAAGAACTCTTCCGAAGAGTTTTCTGAGCAATAATCTTTACAGAATGCACTATTTCATTCCCCCCACCCCCCATGGAGTTATTTAGTATGTTTGATCTACCAGCTTTTTAGTTACCTGCTAAACTGTTAAACATTTGTCCCATCAAAACTCCTTTCCAGAGGTATGGGATTAAAATTCTATTATTTATACTTTAGTAGGGGCACACAGGAGACCTGATGGTTTAGTTGTAAAGAATTACACTGCCAAAGCAAAGCAACGCGGTTTGAATTCACCAGCTGCTTCATAGAAGAGAGATTGTCAATCTCTTGTGAGATTTAGTGCCTCTAAAAACCTACTGGAGGGTCAATTATAGGTTGGTTTTGACTTGATGACACACAACAACAACAACAATAGCAGGACACACAACTCAATCCATAACAGATTTCAAGACGCTTCTGACTGGTATCCTCCATATTTTGCAATTCTCTTGATTTTGACGTGATTGCTGTTAACATAGTGCCAAAATATAACCACAATGCAAAGAAGAGTATCCTCCACCCAGACTGATCAAGAAAATATTCATAATGTAAATTGTTGTAAATGGTAAAAATAGTTACCTTTCCTTGATTGCTACTGTGGGCAGATCTCACTCATATAATATCTGAATTAATCTTCACAAAAACATTATGATGTTTCTATAATTATCATTACTTTACAGATGAGGAAACTACAGATTAGAGGGAGTCTGATTTGCTTATGATCTTATACTTGATAATCTGCAGAATTTATTCTGATTCTAAGCACACCGTCTTACAAAGCAAAGTGATCCTTTAATTTGTGAGTGCCTTCAAGCTTTAGGTAGCCCTGGTAGACTAGAAAGCTAAGTATTGGGATGCTAACTAAATGGTTGGTGGTTTGAATTCTCCTGTGGCTTCTTGAAAGAAAGATGCAACACCTTCAGAAACTTGATGGAGGGTCCCTATGGGTTGGAATTGCCTCAAGGACAATATAAACACTTTCACTTAAGAAGAACAATTGGCAAAATCTAAAAGCACTTTGAAAAAAAATCTGTTAAGACCAAAAAAAATTATGCTATTAAATATTAATTAAGGATTGAATTTTAAAGTCAGCAAGTGTCATGGAAATAGCCTATAGACAAAATTGATCTAGGTGCATGTGATAGTGTCACATTTCTTTCTACATTACTATACAAAGGTGAAAATCTGGACAGAAAGTTAAAATCAACTATGTTGTTATTAGGTACCATTGAGTCAACTCTGACTCACACGACCCTATCTATAAAAGAATGAAACCGCAAAAGATGGTACATAACCCTCACTATCTCTGCTGTACTTAAAGCTATTATTGCAGTTACCGTGTCAATTAATCTCATTAGATAATAAATTATAGAAGAATGAGTGTGATTTATGTGTATGTAGTATCAGTTAGGCAAAGTTTCCTAGTACTTTTGCCAAACATCAGACTAATTGTAATTCCAAACTGTATTGAATATATCATGGACTGCTAAGAGAACAAACAGGTTCATCCTAGAGATGGTGAAACCAGACTGCTCCTTGGAAGCAATGGTTCTGAAGCTCTATCTGACATACTTTGGACACGTTGCAAAGAGGGATCAGTCCTTGAAGAGGGACATCATGCTTGGGAGACTGGAGGGACAGTGCAAGAGAGAAAGATTGATTAAGTGACAGTGTCATCAGGACAAGTGTGTCAGAGACAATAAGATTAGCACAGGATAGAGCAGGGTTCAGCATGTTGTACATAGGGTTGCTATGAGTCGCAAGCAACTTGATAGCACATAACAACAACAGCAACAATTACTGTCCACAATGTCATCTAATGTAATCAAGCAATAGAAAGGGGACACTGCTCCCAGGCTATACACAGATATTTTTGCAGAATTTTCATTCTCTCTTTTTAGTTCTTCTTGTCACTTGGCTTAGGAATATTGCAATGCATTCCTGTCTAAGTTTCTAGCATCTTACCGGACTCATGTGTTTTGGATTTGCCAGTCCCTACAATAGTGTGAGTCAACACATTGAAGTAAATCTCTATATTTAGCTGCCTTTTGAGCTCTCAGGGCTCCATGTGATTTATTGCCTCTGAAAATCCATTGGAGGGTCATCTATAAGTCAGTTCTGACTGGATGATGCACAGCAACAATATCTCTCACTGATTCGGTTTTTCTAGAGAACCCAATTGATTCAGGGTTAAAAAAGGAAAGAGTTTGGATTTGTTTACCGCCCCCCCACCGCCTTTTTAGCTTTAATCCTGGAGGTGCATATTAGATAAAAAAGAAAAACAAAAAACACCTCATGACCATCAGAATGGACTCAGATTTGACTCTCCAGTGGCTTTTTGAGGCCATAAGCTGTAGAGAGGAGAATTGTCTTTATCTCTCAGGGCTGCTAGTATATCTGAACTTCCAGAAAGGTGCAGACTTTAGTTTTGTACCCCGTCTTCCTGCAGATTATGACACCACAAAAACATTTTGTTAAAAAAATCTATTTTATTAATTTGAATGGATGCTTACAGAGATTTTGTATTTCCATTCATTGTTGCATTTTCCTCCCTGCCCAGCCCTCCTCACCAGTTCGCTCTTCTCTTTGAAAAGTAAAAGGAAAATTCTTTCATTGTTATACAATCTCTCCCCCACCCCCAGAGTACACTCCACTATGCAGCCTTTATTCTGGACTCTTGTCATGACCATAATATCCAACCATATGTCGTTTATAAACTGTTCTCTCCCTCATATGCTTCAATGCAGTATACATAATTTATCCAGTTTTTTCAGTCTCACCCCAACCCTGATGTCAGTCTGGTTCTACAACAGTGGCACTATGCAGGAGTGGGGACACTCTAGTATCAAACATGCAGACAAAATACCCCCTTCAGCTTCTTTTCTCTTTTTCACTCTCTGTCTTGCTTTGAAGCAAGCCCAGTCACAGAACTTTGCTTTTCTAATGGTGACAGTGGCCACACAAACACACAAATCTCTGAGAAAACACTTTTTCTCTGACAGTGGAACTGGGTACAGCGCTTCTGTGGTCTCCCATTGGTTTCTCTTCATGGTGGGTGCAGTCATGAGATGTGTGAGATAGTGGAGGGATAATAAACAACCAGTTTTCTAACCACAGGGCCAAGGAAAGGAACCTTTGAGAGCTGGAGAGTCTGCAGGATTCATAGAGAAAATGAAATTAAACAAAGGACTCCCCAGATGTATATATCAAGTTCTGGAAATGCCTCCCAGTTTTGCACACAGACACTGATTCAAAGTAGCCAAAAAAAATGGCTTGGAAAACCGAGCTGCAGTATACATCACATTCCAATCCCCAGAGCTAGGTGGCTGACATATGGAGTAGAATTTAAGAGCACAGCAAAAGCTTTAAAAAACAAATGGATAGCATAATTCCATCCCAAAAGGTGCACTAGCTAGGACTTGCATGCTGAATCTAATAGAATTGATTTTCTCCTGAAACAAAAACATTTTTCAGAGGTTTTTAACAGAATCCAGAGACTTAAAAAAAAGTTGAAATGTCTGTGACACAATGAACTAAGCAAATGTCAACAACTATCAGGAAAAAATACGATCAACAGACTTCAACTCTAATATAACCCAGATGTTGGAATTATCAGTATTTAAGGCAGGGATCAAATCTATGCATTTTATAAAACTTCAAAATGATACATGTATAAATTAACTTTACTGTTTTAAAGTTAATAAATTGCAAACTTAATTTTTGTGAACTCCTAAAATCCCCTGTTATTACAGAACACTTCGATAGAAATAAATTAAGCAGAATACTATTGAGTTTTGAGAGAACTCAACTGCCAACAGATCTCTTTGTTTAGTCTTTGAGATTTGTCTTATTTTTACTTGGGATGGGTTCTCTAGAGAAGCAAAAACCTCTGAAAAAATATAAGTACACACTCACAGACTATACACATATAATTGTGTGCTGTTAAATTGGAATTGACTCATAGCTGACTCTTCAGTGGACACACACACACAGGAAATCTGTGTTCTTGGTGGTCCTCCTATCAGCTCACTTTGTACTTTTAACTTGAAATAGTTTTTCTTTAGGGAGCTCTGGTAGACCAGTGGCAAGGATTTGTGTTACCAACCCAAACGTGTGTAGTTGGATTCCACCAGCTGCTTCATAGAAGGAAGATGGTCAGTCTCTTCCCATGTGATTTACAGCCTCTGACAATGTGCTGGAATCAGTTCAATTTGACAGAATGTAACAACACCACTTAAGCTTCTCTGAACATATGACACAAATAGTGCAGACAGAATCCACCCAGGGGTATAAGAAAAGACCTAGAAATTGATTTACAAATGATCACAAGTATGAAAATCCTATGGAGCACAATTCAACTCTGTAATCTGTGGCCTGACCATGAGTAGGAATTGACTTGAGGGTGACTGATTATGCATGTAGTGCATATTTTTCCTTACCCATTAATCTATTAATGGACATTTAACTTGTTTCAATCTATTGACTATCGTGAATAGTGCTGCAATTTTCATTGTCATTGTTAGATGCCTTCAGGTCAAGTATAACTCATAGAGACGCTATGAACAACAAATCTGAATCCTGTACTATCCTGTGCCATCCTCATAATTTCTGACTCACTTGAATCCATGGCTACAGTCATGTGTCAGTCTATCTTGTTGAGGGTCTTCTCTTTCTCTGATCCTCTACCTTTCTTAGCATGATGTCTCCCTCCAAGGAATAGCCTCTCCAAGTAACATGCCCAAAGTCTGTGTGATGGAACTTTGTCATCTTTTCCTCCAAGGAATACTCTAGAGTAGCTGCACCTTCCCCAAGATATATCTGTTTATTCTTTTGGCATCCCGTAGGATATTCAGCACTCTTCTCCAACACTACAGGTCAAAGGCGTCAATTCTTCCTCAGTCATCTTTATTCATTGTCCAGTACTCAGAGGCACAGCAATGGTTGGAAAAGATCATTGCCTGAAACAGGTGCACCCTAGTCTTCAAACTAATGACACTGCTTCTCAGTAATTTGGAGAGATTCACAAGACAGGACTTGCCTAATGCAATGCACCTCCTGATCTCCTGACTGCTATTATCAATGGTGTTGATTATGGGTTCAAGTAAGATGAAATTGCCAAGAAACTCAATTTTTTTCTCCATTTATCATAATGTTGCTTATCAGTCCATTGATGAAGATTTTTTTGTCTTCTAGATGTTGAAATGCAATCCATATTGAAAACCTCTTGGTCTAGTGTACTTATATCTTTGTGTTCCTGTGTTCTCTTGGCTATTAATAAATAAGTATAATTTCTGGATTGTGTTGGAATCTCAAAACACTCAATTTGGCTCATGTGAAATCTACACATACACCAAGCAGCTATTGTCCAAATGGAGCAAGGGATCACTTCATGGCTTAAAATCAGGAAAGGTGTGCACCAGAAATGTATCCTTTCTCCATAACTATTCATTCTGTATGCTGAATAAGTAATTCACGAAGCTTCATGGACTTTATGAAGAATACTGTACTATCTGTTTTGGAGGAAGACTCATCAACAACTAGTATTAGGCAAATGGCACAACCTTACTTTCTGAAAGTGAATAGGACGTGAAATGCTTGCTCCAGAAAACCAAAGAGTGCAGCCTTCAATATGGATTACATCTCAACATCAAGAATACCAAAATCATCACCACTGGGCCACATCATGATAGATGCAGAAAACATTGAAGTTGTCAGTGATTTCATCTTGCTTGGATCAAAAATTTACACTCTTGGTATTAACAATTAAGAAATTAGTAGACGTATCACATTGGCCAAGTTTGCTGCCAAGGATCTCTTCAAAACATTGAAGAGCGATGACGTCTGTCTGAAGACTAAAGTATGCTTAATTCAGGCCATGATCTTTTTGCTAACTTGCTATGAATCTGAGAACTGGTAGAAGGATGATAGAAGAAAATTGATACTTTGAGCTGTGGTGCTGGAGAAGAGTACTGCATAACCCATGGACTACCTAAAGAACAAACAATACATCGTGAACAAAGTGTACACAGAATGATACTTGGAAGCAAAAATGACAGTTTTATCTCTCACACTTTGGGAATATTACTACCAGAAGATATTCCTTGGAAGAGTACATCATACTTAGAAAGGTGGAGGATCAAGAAAGAAAGGAGGACTCTCAACCAGAAAAACAGACACAGAGACTTCAGCAATAGACTCAAATGTGTCAGAGATGATAAAGATGGCACAAGATAGGACAGGTCTGTTGTTCACAGAGTCTCTATGAGTCACAATAGACTCAACAGCAATTAACAACAACATGATAATCCTATTCTTGGGTCAAATTTCCTCCAAAAGTATAAGACAGTGTAAAAAGTAGAGCTTTGAATAGAATATCAAAGATAAAAAACATGAACTTCAGACAGAGTTTCTATTAGAACAAATGAAGTGATGCAAATACAGGACATTTTCATTGTTCCGTTGTTGTTGTTGTTGTTGTTATGTGCTGTCAAGTTGCTTGTGACTCGTAGTGACCCTATTTACAACAGCCCTAAACTCTACTCTGTCCTGTGCCAATTGCACTGTCTCCAACACACCCATCCTGATTACCCCAGTCACTGAATCAATTCACCTCATAGAGGACCTTCCTCTCCTGCGCTGTCCCTCAACCCTACCAAGCATGATGGCCCTCTCCAAGGACTGGTACCTCCTTACAACATGTCCAAAGTATGTTAAATGGAGCCTCAGAATCTTTGCCTCCAGGGAGCCACTCAGTTTAACTCTTTGCAGGATGAATCTGTTTGTTTCCTAGCAGTCCACGGTACCCTCAATACTCTTCTCCAGCACCACAGCTCAAAGGCATCAATTCTCCTTCTATCCTTCTTAGTCACTGTCCAACTCTCTGATGCATAACAAGTGATTGCAAAGACCATGGCCTGTATCAGACGCACCTTAGTCTCCAGAGAGACACCATTGCTCTTCAGTACTTTGGAGAGGTCCCTAACAGCAGACTTTCCCCTGGCAATACATCTTTTAATTTTCTGGCTACTGGTCTTATAGACAGTCTAAATCATTGGTAGGGAATGAATGCTATTGCTATGTGTTATTGAGTCACCTATTACAGTGACCCTATATACAACAGCTCTGAAGCCTGCCCTGTGCTGGGCCACTTTCACTGACTCCAACATACCTACTGCCATTGCCCCAGTTACTGTAGTAATCAATTCCTTCCATGGTCTTCCTCTCATGGACTGTCTTTCTGCCCTTCAGAACATGATGCCATTCTCTAAGGACTGGTCCATCCTGGCCACATGCCCAAAGTATGTTAGATGGTACTCCAAAGTCCTAGCTTCGAAGGAGAAAATTGGTTCCAACCTCTACAAGACAGACTTACTTCTTTTCTTGAAGTCCGTGCTATGTTTCATACTCTTCTCCAGCACCACAATTCAAAGACTTCTATTCTTCTGTCATCCTTAGTCATTGCCTCTGTTGTGTATTCCAAGAGAAATTCTTGGTTGAACTGGTTTTACACTATAAAAATAGAACAAGTATTATGCATCAAATATCTTTTTAGTTATATAATTTTAATAAATTATGCATATATAGTGTTGTTTTGTACCTTTAAGATGGAATTTATTCGTAGATGACCCTCCAGTAGGTTTTCAGAGGCTATAAATGTCATAGAAAGAGATTGACCATCTTTCTTCCATGGGGTGGCTGGTGGATTCAAATAATGTGTGTGTGTGTGTGTGTGTGTGTGTGTGTGTGTGTGTGTGTATAAAATAAAAGATAATTTTATATAAGTATTGTTAGTGTCAAAACAAATAGATATGTCTTGGAGAGGGTGCAGCCAGATTGCTCTTTGGAGGCAAGAATGATAAGGCTGCACCTAACATATTTTGGCTATGTTGCTAGAAGTTGCTATTCCTTGGAGACGGACATGATGTTGGGAAGGGTGGAGGGTTGGCGAAGAAGTGGAAGACCTTCAACCAGATGGACTGACATAGTGACTGCTGCAATGGGTTCTTGTGTATCAGGAAGTGTGAGGATGGCACAGGACAGGTTTGGGTTTTAGATCTTTTTTTCATAGGGTCGCTATGAGTTATACTCAACTAGATGATACTTAACAACAAAAACAACAACAATAATTATTAGTATCATGGCTAATGTGTGCCATGTACGTCCTATCTTCAGGATTTACATGGCAACCCTGGGGTACATGTGTGAATGTGCATGTGTGTATGCATGTATGTTGGATCTACTTCTAGATCCATATGGAGAAGTTCTAAAACATCCCAATATTATAAAGCTGTACGGTTTTGTGAAAGATGCCAATATTATGAGCAGGAGTGTACTGTTTCAGTTGATTACTTTTCTTCCTAAATTAATTGTTTTAATTGTTTTGGGTCAAATATTTTTTTCTAAGTGGTATAGCACGGGTCGGTCCATTTGCTGTACAGAGATAACTCATGGTTGCTGTGATGCTAAACACTGTGACACTGATGTGTCAAATATGATAATGGTTACCCATGGTGGACAGTGTTTGGCGGAGCTCCCCAATTAAAACAAGCTTGGAAGCAGGAGTGGCATCCACTTCTGAAATAGCTTGCCTCTGGAAACTCCATGAATGTGGAGAAATGATGAAAGTTATACAAGTGTTCAGGTCTTTTGTTCATAGGGTCACTATGAGTCATCTAAGACTCAATTGCACTAAAGAATAACAACAACAACGAGAGAGCTCTGTTGGTCTAATGGATAGAAAGTTATACTACTAAGCCAAAGGTGGGTGATTTAAATCTGTGGCCCTCAGGCCTGATTTTAATTGTTTTTGGTCAGTCTTATAAGTGGTATAGTATTGGTCTGCTCATTTGCTATACAGAGGTAACTCATGGTTGCTGTGATGCTAAACACTGTGACACTGATGTGTCGAATACAATGGTGGACAGTGTTTGGTGGAGCTCCCTGACTAAAACAAGCTGGGAAGCAAGAGTAGAATTTAATTCTGAAATAGCTTATCTCTGTAAACTCTATGAACGTGGAGAAATGATGAAAGTTATACAAGTATTCAGGTCTTTCGTTCATAAGGTCACTATAAATCATCTATGACTCGATGGCATTTAAAAACACAACAACAACAACAAAATTAATTGAATCAGATATTTAAATAGGGGTAATTTTCTCTTCGCCAGACAAAATTGTTGTTTGAATCTAGTATCTTCCAATGATATAAAGGAAACTTTAAAAAATTAGAGGAGCAAAGAACCGTCACTATTTTTAAAAGATATCAATAGTATCTTAATTTTGAACCAGAGAAAATGTATTCTTTTCTTTCTTAAAGAGTCTGGCTTTCCCATTAATCAAACTTCAAAATAGGGAGCTGAATTTTTCAGTGCTGTCCTAAGAGGGAAAATTACCAAATAATTATGCTTTTAACAAAATAGAAATTCATTTTTGTGTGACAAAGAAACAGTCGTTTTCCCTATGTTTGTTTTTTTACTTTGAAAATGTGAAGGGAGCTGAAGATAATTTACCTTTTATATAGCTAAATTTCATGAAGATTTTGATAGAGTATTTACAGATGTTTTTGTTATGTGCCATCGAGTTGCCTGTGACCCATAGCGACCTTATTTACAGCAGTGATGAAGCCTGTTCTGAGCCGTTTTTACTACTTCTGACACATCAATCTTCATTGCCCCAGTTAGTGTATCAACTCATCTCATCTGAGGTCCTCCCTTCCTATGCTGTCCTTCCAACCTTCCATGCATGATGTCCTTCTCCTAGGACCAGTCCCTCCAGACCATGAGGTGGAACTTCAAAATCCTGGACTCCAAAGAGAAACTTGGTTTCACCCTCTTCAAGACAGACCTATTTGTTTTTTGGTAGTCCATGGCATGTTCAATACTCCTCTCCAGCACCACAACACAAAGGCGTTGATTCTTTTTTTATCATCCTTCATCATTGTCTGGCTCTCTGATGCATAGCAGGTAATTGTAAAGACCATGGCCTGGATTAGACACATCTTATTTATGGTTGAGTGACATGATACTGTTGTTGTTGTTGTGTACCATTAGAGTAATCCTGTGTATAACAGAACAAAACACTGTCTAGTTCCACACCATCTTCATAATCTCTTGTGTTTCAGCTCATTGCTGCAGTTAGTGTGTCAAGTCATTTCATTAAGTATCCTCTTTTTTGTCATCTATTTTGCCAAGCATGATGTTCTTCTCCAAGAACTGGCCCCTTCTGATAACTAAAGTATGTGAGATGAAGTCTTAACATCTCTTCTAAGACATATTCTGATTGCAGTTCCAAGACAGGTTTGTTTATTCTTCTGGAAGTCCATGGCACATTCCATATTCTTCCCTCATACTTTACTTTAACCACACCAGTCTTTCTTTGGTCTTTCTTGTTATTTAGCTTTTCCATGAGATGATTATAACAAGTATAGTGATTTGAGTCAAATACACTTTCATTTCAAAGAGACATCTTTATTTTTAACATTGTGCTAGAGATATCTTTCCCCAAATGTAACACAATGTTTGAATCTATGGAAATTTGAAGTGATTAAAAAACTGAAACAGAATACATACATCCTATGTTAACATTCTGGGTATCAGTGATATGAAATGGACTTGATGTTGTTCATATTAGTTAGAGAACTCATAGGGTCTACTCTACTAGGAATGGCAATTTGAAGAGGGATGCCATCACATGAAAAGTCAAAAAGAGCATTTCAGAATCTATTCTGAAGGAAGCTCTGATGGCCTAGTGGTAAGAATTTTAGTTACCAAACCAAAGACACAGTTCGAATTCACCAGCTGCTCCATGGAAGGAAGATGGACAGTCCCCTCCTATGAGATTGTATTGCCTCTGAAAACCTTCTGGAGGGTCAGTTATGGATCAGTTATGACTCCTTGGTTCATAACAATACTCTGAAGTATAATGCTGCCAGTGGTAAGATAATATCCATATACCCATAATGAAGACCATCAGTTGTCTGTCAGTTTTTAACACCGTAATAGCTTTCATGTTGCTATTATTATGGAAGCCATGTTACTGTTGTTAAAACACCAGCAGAGTCACCATGGTGGACAGCTTCTAGACAAGGACAGGCTAAGAAGCAAGAGTGTCCATTAATTTCTAAAGTAAAGAGTCAGTGAAACTTTTATCCACAGTAATAGAATATTGTCCTACATAGCGCCAGAAGATGAACCCGTCAGGGTGGAAAACACTCAAAATACAATTAGGGAAAGGATGCCTTCTCAAAGTACAGTCTACCTTGATGGAATAAAATTTTTAGCCAAAGAAGAGCATACATTACTAATGTGGCAACATTCAAAATGAGGGGAAACAGCTGCAAACATCCACTAATAACTGGAACATGGAATGTACAAAATATGAATCTAGGAAAATTGGAAGTCAACAAAAAATAGATAAAACTCAGAAATTGACATCCTAGGCATCAGGAAGCTAAAACAAAGTAGCCTGAGCATTCTGAGTCAGAAAATTATGTGATCTCTTGTGCCAAAAAGACAAAATGAAAAAGAACTTTATCAAACAACTTTTCAAAAATTTATCTTGAAATATAACAGTGTGATATCTGCACCCATGTTGAAGTTGTTGTTGTGTGCTGAGTCAGAATGGACTCATAGTTGAAAAAGAAGATCAAAAGCTACTCTGAAATGCAACACTGAGATAATATCTGTACCTATGCTTTCACTAATTCAGTTAACTGCAGGTCTACAACTTAATGATAGCAGTTTCAATAATCTATTTAATTGATTAATGAGAGGACTATACAGGCTCCGTTTTGTGCCTAGCCTCCATCTTAAGCCTGACATGAGCCTAACCATAAAAGTAATCAATTCCAGGGACAGGCCATAAAAAATATTCTTTGCTTAACGGGCAGCCAATCAGGAGAGAAAGCAACCACAGGAGAGCTGGAACATCTTATCTCAGGTTAGCCATCTGTGCCACCTGATGTCCTTGTAAGGTTTGAAGCTAACTTATCCTAAGGTTTCATCCTGGAAAGGGTTGAACCGGGTGGCTCCTTGGAGGCAAGGATTCTGAGGCTCCGTCTAACATACTTTGGACATGTTGTAAGGAGGGATCGGTCCTTGGAGAAGGACATCATGCTGGAAGGGTGGAGGGACAGCGCAGGAGGCGAAGGCTCTCTATGAGGTGGATTGATTCAGTGACTGGGATAATCGGGATGGGAGTGTCAGAGACAGTGCGATTGGCACAGGCAGGACAGAGCAGAGTTTAGGGTTGTTGTACATAGGGTCGCTATGAGTTGCAAGTGACTCGACGGCATATAGCAACAACAACAGTAAGGTTTAATGTATTTGACACAAGAATGTGGGTATGTGACCCAAGGACATGTGTATGCGACACAAGGATGGGTGAAGGTAGTCTCGATGGCTATCTAGGCACGAGCCAATCACAAACCAACCCATGTAGCTGTTATCCTTGCCCACCAATCATGTTCCTAATCACCTCACCCTAGTCAAACAGCTCCATTTGACCCATAAAAAGGTCTACGTGCGTCCATCTGGGGTTGCCATTTTTAATGAATAGTGGACCCCTGAATGCTGGAGTTTTTTTCTGTAGAATAAAACACTCTTGCTGTTGCATATGTGAGTTGGTGATCTTTTGGGTGGCAATTTACAGACCTAACAATTGATTCTTTACCAATGCTATTTTTTTCCCATTATCATTAATCCCCTTTCCTTGCATACCCTTCTGCTCCTGGTAATCACAAATTCTCTTTAATGCATTTTAAGGAAATTTGCAGACATCAGTAAACTTCCTTTCAGTACTTTAAACATGCATATCACTAAGTAGAACTGGCAGAAGTCTCTTAATGGCAAAATAGTTTAAAAGTAAAAATCCATGTATTCTTTTTTTAAAAAAAATAGAGCTGGAATTTAGGCACTTGGGATGAATTACATAAGGTTTAGTAAAATAAATACAATTTGTGATGATGGTGATAATAAATATTTAAGTCCCCAAACTTTGGCTAGCAAGAAGTGAACTTCAAAAGAAGTTTATTCCCCCAGACACTAAGGATCTGAAAAAAAATCATCTTTACTACATGGCTCTAGAGGATTTTATTCTCTCCTTTCCTATTTAATGCAGTAAATGTGGGAAAATTCAGGAATGGTAAAGAGAGGGTGCAATTTATAAAGGCATGAAGTCAATAGCCAACTTAACTATTGTCTCAACATTCTGAATCTACTAATTAGTTGATTGACAAGTCAATTGTATGCTGCAGGGATAAAATTTACATTGGTGCTGTTGTTGTGGTGCTGCTGTTGCTATATGCAGTTAAGTTACTTGTGACTCATAGTGACCCTATATACAATAGCTCTGAAGCCTAGCCTGCTCTGCCCTGGGCCAAACTCACTGACTCTGATATATCTACCCCCATGGCCCCAGTTATTGTGTCAATCCATCTCTTTCAGGGTCTTCCTTTCCTGAGCTGCCCCTTCACCCTTCTGAACATGATGTCCTTCTCCAATCACATGTCCCTTCCTGGCCACATGCCCAAAGTATGTTAGAGAGAGCTTCAAAATCCTAGCTTCCAAGGAGAAATTTAGTTTCACTCTCCCCAAGACAGACTTATTTGTTTTCTTGGCATTCCATGGTATCTTCAAGACTCTTCTCCTGCACCACAACTAAAGACATCAATTCTTCTTCTGTCATTCTTAGTCATTGTCTAGCTCACTCATGTATAGCAAGTAATTGTGAAGACCATGTATAATGGACCAGATGAGCTGTGGGAGGATATAAAGATTATTATCCAAGAAGACTGCTAAAGGTCATTACATAGATAGAGAAAAGATGGAGATGGATGTTGGAAGAGATTTTGACAATGGCTCTAGAACACAGAGAAGCCAAAAAAATGAAAGAAAGTATGAAGTTAAAGAGTTGAAAGTATTCAAAGGGCAGCTAAGGAAGACAAAGCAAAGTACTATAATGAAAAGAGCAAAGAGCTGGAGTCAGAAAATAAAAAAGGCTGAACTCGCTAAATATTTCTTAAGCTGAAGGCATTGAAGAACATATTCAAGTCTTTGGTTGCAATACTTAGGATACTATGAGCAAAGTATTGAATGATCTAGGAAGTATCAAAAAAGGATTCACGGAGGACATAGAGTCAGTCACTTAACCAGAAAGAATAGGCTGACAGAAGAATTTAATTAATTTTATGACCAAAAGGAAGCGGTGATGAAAGAGGAAGTTCAAGGTGTTCTGAAGGAAAAGGCAAAAAACAAGAAACCATGAACTGATAGCATACCAATTGATATATTTTAACAGATACAGTCCTGGATTCACTCATCAGGTTGTGCCAAAAAATCTGGAGGACAACTACCTGGCCAAATGACTGGAGGAGATCTATATTTATTCCTATTTTTTTAAAAAAGTGATTCAATAGAGTGTGGAAATTATCAATATAACTATGAATTAACAAAATAACTAATACCACAAGCAAGTAAAATCCTGCTGAAGATTATCCAAAAATGACTGAAATAGTGCAAAGACAGAAAACTATCAGAACTGTAAGCTGGGTTTAAAAGAGGCCTGTGGCATGAGGGACATCATAGCTAATATCAGATCAATCTTGGCTGAAAGCAGAGCATAACAGAGGAATGTCTGTGTTTCATTGACTGTGTAAAGGCATTTGACTGTGTGGATCACAACAAATTGTGGTTAACCTTGAGAAGAATGGAAATCCTAGAAACCCAATTGTGCTCACTTAAAACCTGTATTGGGCCAGGAAACAATCATTAGAATAGATCAGGGAAATACTACGTGGTTCAAAATCAGAAATGCAGTGCATCAGAAATTCATCATGTCTCCATACCTTTTCAATATATATGTGGAACTGATTATTCAGGAGGTTGAACTTTATGAAGATGAATCTGGGATCAGGATTAGAAGAAGACTCATCAACAACCTGCTTGCTGATAACAACAACTTTGTTTGTCGATACTGAGGATGACCTGAAGCATTTGCTGCAGAAGGCCAAGGAATGCATTTTTCAATATAAATTGAAGCTCATAAATCAAAGATTTTCACCACTGAGCCAAATGGCAGCACAATGATAGATGGAGAAGAGATTAAGACTCTTAATGACATGTTTCTACAAATAACAGCTATAGCCATCCTGCACATTTTAATTTAAAAAAAAAAAGGGAACATCATTAGGCATTGACAACTAATGTTCAATTTCATATGGCAGTCATAAACAATTGAAAAAAAATGTGTTTCTAAGCACGGTTGTAAATTTAAAAGTGTGTGGCAATGCAATCAACATGTTTGGCACCATCAGTAAGGAAATCAAAAGACAAATTACGTTAGGGAAATATGCTGTCAGGGACCTCTCTAGAATGCTGAAGAGCTATGATGTCATTCTAGAGACTAAGGTGTGCCTGATCCAAGCCATGGTCTTCGCAATTACTTGCTATGTATCAGAGAGCTGAACAGTGACTAAGGATGATAGAAGAATTAATGCCTTTGAGTTGTGGTGCTGGAGAAGAGTATTGACATTACCACGGACTGCAAAGAGAATAAACAGATCTGTCCTGGAGAAGGGGAACCTAAGTTGATCATTGGAAGCAAGGAGTTTTACAGCTCTGTCTCACATACTTCGGGAATTTTGTCAGCAGGGACCAGTCCTTGGAGAAGGACATCATGCTTGAAAGAATGGAGGCAGAGGAAGCCCCTGGATAAGATGGATTGACAGAGTAACTGGAGTAATTGGGGAAGGGGTACTGGAGATAGTGAGATTGGCTCAGGATGGAATAGGGCTCAGAGCTATTTTCTATAAGGTCACTCTGAGTTGCAGGTGACTCTATGACACATAACAACCTCGACAATAGTATCCCCTTGCTTTGTTCACACAATAACCTTTTCGTCTAAGTATAGGTTTTACATAAGCACAATTAAACACTCCGGGATTCCCAATCTTCTTCTCAACTTTAGCCATAACTTGTTATGATCCACACAGTCAAATGCCTTTGCCTAGTTAATAAAGCCCAATAGATATTCTTCTGGTATTTTTTGCTTTTTTTGTGATTAGTTAAGTCTGTTTTGGCACATTGTGAAGGAACTATTGGAAAAATTATGTCAGTTTACTGTGTGAGCCAAGAGATATTTCCTAAGATCTGTAAGCGGGTGTCACTAAAGAGCAATAACATCCTCATGAAGTAATTATCTTTTATTTAGGCATTTAAAGAACGAGAGTGAAAGAAATAGTAAATGTATTGTTAAAAAAGAGAGAGGCAAAGAAAGAGAAGAAAGCACACTTAGGTTTAGTGTGTGTTTTTCAGATAGTCTTTGTATATGTGAATTAGTCACACATAGAAATGATTATGAATGATTGACAAGGATTGAAGGGTAGGAAGAGAGAAGCAGAGATTAGCAGATGAATAGGTAGGATGATTAGAAATTGTTGTAATTGACATTTATAGAGAGAGCTATGTTGGCCTAGAGGACTGAAAGTTATACTATCAAGCCCAAGGTGGGTGAATTTAATTTGTGGCCCTCAGGCCTGGTTTTGATTGTTTTTTTGTCAAATATTCTTCTAGGTGGTATAGCACCAGTCTGTGCATTGCTATACAGAGGTAACTTATGGTGGCTGTGATGCTAAACACTGTGACACTGATGTGACAAATGCGATAATGATTACCCATGGTGGACAGTGTGTTTTGTGGAGCTTCTCGATTAAAACAAGCTTGGAAGAAGGAGTGGAATCCACTTCTGAAATAGCTTGCTTCGGGAAACTCTATGAACAAAGAGAAATGACCAAAATTATCTAGGTGTTCAGGTCTTTCGTTCACAGGGTGGCTATGAGTCGTCTATGACTCGACAGCACTTAACAACAAACAACAACAATTAATGTTATAAATCACAGGGCTGCACAGTTTGGTGGGTGGAGAGAGGGAGGGAAGCAAATGGGAAGGATCTGGGTGAAAAGACAGGGTAATGATGGGCAAGGCCTAATGGTGATTAATTTTATAAAACATAATCCATGAGGATGATTGTATGAAACACAATGTGAATGAAGAATAGTGTAAAACACAATGTATATAAATTACGTAAGTAAACCAATTAAAAAAATAACGTAAATTAGATGCATATAAATGATTGTATAACACACAATATAAATGAAAGATTGTATAAAACACAGTGTATATGAATAAAATATACTATAAAAGAATTATTACATGAAAATCAATAAATGCTTAAAAATATTTTATCTGTAATAATTCTGTTGTTGTTGTTATGTGCCGTTGAGTCACCTGCAACTCATAGTGACTCTATGTACAACAGCCCTAACCTCGGCCCTATCCTGTGCCAATCTCACTATCTGTGACACACCTATCCCCATTACCCCAGTCACTGAATCAATACATCTCATCGAGAGTTTTCCTCTCCTGTGCTGTCCCTCCACCCTCCCAAGCATGACGTCCCTCTCCAAGGACTGGTCCCTCCTTAAAACATGTCCCAAAGTATGTCAGATGAAGGTTCAGAAAATTTGCCTCCAAGGACCAGTCTAGTTTAACCTTCTCCAGGACAAACCTGTTCATTTTCTTAGCAATCCATGGTATACTCAACACTCTTCTTCAACACCACAGCTAAAATGAATCAGTTCTCCTTCTATTGTCCCTAGTCATTGTCCAGTTCTCTGATGCATAGCAAGTGATTGCAATGACCATGACCTATATCAGGTGCACCTTAGTCTCCAGAGTGACATCTTTGCACTTCAGTACTATATAGAGAGGTCTCTAACCACAGACTTCCCCATCACAATATGCCTTTTAATTTCCTGTCTGCTGGCACCAAGAATGTTGACTGTGGAGGCAAGCAAACCAAAACGGAACAATTTCTTCACTATCCATTATGATGCTGCCAATCAGCCCAATAGTTCTGTTAAATTCTGTTAGAAGATGTGGCACTCTGAGAAAGAAGTGAAGCTGATTGAAAGAGCACTTTTGCAAGTATGTTTACTTAGTCTACCTCCTATTTGAAATGCTGCATTACTGGTGAGTTCTGGTGACCTAGTGGCAAGAAGCTGCACTACAATCCCAAAGGTGAGTGATTTGAATCCACCAGATGCTCTGCTGAAGGAGGGACAATCTCTTCCTGTGCCAGTCAGATCCGATTTGACAGTACGTACACAAAAAATAATAATAAAAAAAGAAATGCTGCATTACATACAACATTTGGCAATTCCTATGTGACAGCCTTGCCAATGTAGTCATGTATATACTGTTTACAGTATCTAGATGAGTTCTTAATTTTAGATAACAAGGGAAAAAACAAACATAAAAATTACATATATTTGCTGCCTGAGCATGATGGTCCACGTGCGCAAGTAATTGCAAGTTTTTGGGGTCGTGTGCTTTTTTGGGGCTTGTGTTTGATGTGTAGTGCTGCTCTTCCCCCAAGAGCCAGGAGGTCCTCAAGGCTTGGCCTAGGATTTAAGGTAGGTAGTGGCTTAAAACCCCAAAGGATTGTTTTTTTTTGTCAAACATTCTTCTAAGTGGTATAACACTGGTTTGTGCCTTGCTGTACAGAGGTAATTCATGTTTATTCATGTTTGCTGTGATGCTGAACACCGTGACACTGATGTACCAAATGTGATAATGGTTACCCATGGTGGGCACTGTTTGGTGGAGCTTCTCGATTAAAACAAGGTTCAAAAAAAAAAACCCAAAAACAAAAAAAAACAAGGTTGGAAGCAACAGTGTCATCCACTTGCGAAATGGCTTGACTCCGGGAACTCTATGAACAGTGCTCAGGCCTCTCGTTCATAGGGTCACTATGAGTCATCTACAACTCAACGGCACCTAACAACAACAACAACATATTCTTGATAACCAATAAGATGTGTATAGATATCCAAAGAGGGAAGGAGAGGGGTGGGCGGCAGCAGTTGGGGAGTGGGGGAAATCACTGGATCACAGAGTTTGGTGGGTGGAGGGAGGGGCAAAAAACCCCCACAAATCACCACACTCAAAATAATGTACATGAATGAAACACAACATAAGCAAGTTATTGTAGGCAAACCAATAAAAAATTTCCAAAAAACCCCACAAAACCACTCTGCATATAAATGAATGAATGAAAATGAAATTTTTTTAAAAAATGAAAATGTTAATTATTTCTGGAAATTAACACCATAGGATTCCAGCAGAGGTTCAGGTCAGAAAGAGTCATGTGGTCTGGCATGGAGAAGTGGAGTACAAATCAGTAAATCATTGAATGACTGCTATGAACTATAGAGTCTGCACTCTATTTCTTTAAACCTTAACTCCAGCACTTGTCAGCTGTGCAATACATTCTACTTTCCAAAATGCCTCCCTTGTAAAATGAAGTCAATAGTAATGTCACCCTCATGCTATGGAGTAAAGATTAAGTTAAATTTAATCGTCTATACAGTAAATTTCTTCAGTTAGGGACATCTTTCCAAATTACTGAGGAGTAATGATGTCATTTTGAGGACTAAGGTGCATCGGATTCAGGTACTGGTCTTTCCAAGTACTTGCTATGTACCTGACAGCCAAACAATGAATAAGGATGACAGAAAAAGAGTTGTTGCCTTTGAGCTGTGGTGTTGGAGAAGAACACTGCACATCCCATGGATGACCAAGAAAATGAACAGATATGTCTTGGAGAGGGTGCAGTCAGAGTGCTTTTTGGGGTCAAGAATGATGAGGCTTTGTCTCACAGGCTTTAGGCATGCTGCTAGGAGGTCCTATTCCTTAGAGAACAGGATGCTGGTAAGAGTGATGGGTCTGTTAAGAAGAGGAAGACCTCAATCAGCGAGATTGACTAAGTAAATGCAATGGGCTCTTGTGTGTCAAGAAGTGTGAAGATGGAGGAATATAAAACAGGGCTCAGATCTTTTGCTTATAGGGTTGCTATGAGTCATACTTGACTCGACAGTACCAATCAGCAACAACAACTCAGCCTCAAAACCTTTGTATTCTCCTTACTTTGGCTTGTGGAACTAAGTTCACTAATGTGAGCAATCTGACATGCTCAGGAAGAACTCTGTGGTATCACTACTTACAATACCCTCCAAACTAACAACTCTTCTCATATGTGATCCCTTACCTAACACCCTTATAGTTTTTGCTTGAATAATCTTGCCCTCTTCTCATGTTTACTTTTTCTTGGCCAGCTTTTATCTACTCTATTTAAGTCCAAGCAAAATTAAAAAAGCAAACTCACTGCTGTTGAGTCAGAATCTACTCATAATGACCCTCTAGTGGGTTTTCAAAGGCTGTAAGTGACTTGGAAAGAGATTGCCCATATTTCTTCCTGAGGGCAGCTGGTGGATTTGAACCGCTTGCCTTCAGATTGGCAGGGCACTGCTGTCCAAGGAGGAGAAAACAAAACATGAGGGCACAAGATCAGAAACATCTCTCTAAAAAAGGGCCAGAAGGAGTAAGAATAGCACAGCCCCTCACTGCCCCAGAGTAGAAAAAGATTAAGAGCTCATCTTTCATCCCATGGTGCTTCTAAAACAGCAGCAGTAGCAAGTGGTTAATTTATTCATTGCTGAATCACAGTCTCATAGCTATGGTACCAACAATGGGGATTATTAGGGAAGAAAGCTGGAGAGTGGGGGAGGCAAAAGATACCATTCAATGCAAATCCAAATTTTAACCAAGCAATTCCAAGGCACAATAACTCAATTAGTCTAAGCTCTGGTGTCAGTTAAGTAGTCAAATACAAATCAACCAGCAAGGTTTGCCTCAGAGTTGTTGTTGTTGTTGTTGTTGTTATGTGCTGTCCAGTTGCCTGCTACTCATAGCAGCACTATGTACAGGACCCTGAAGCCTACTCTGTCCTGAGCCAGTCTCATTAATTCTGCCACATCAACTTCCTTTGCCCCAGTTACTATATCAACTTATTTCTTCTGGGGTCTTTGTCTTCCATGCTGTCCTTCCACACTTCCAGGAATGAGGTCCTTCTTTAATGATGAGTCTCTTCTATGTGAGATGGAGCTTCAAAATCCTGGCCTCCAAGCAGAAACTTGGTTTCACTCTCTCCAAGGCAGACCTATTCGTTTTCTGTTTTCTTGGCAGTCCAATGTATGTTCTAGACTCTTCTTCAGCAACACAATTTGAAGGCATCCATTCTTGTGTGTGTGTGTGTGTGTGTGTGTGTGTGTGTGTGTGTGTGTGTGCTGTCAAATAGGATCCAATGGTACAGGAGGAGATTGCCCCTCCTTCTCCAGCAGAGCATCTGGTGGATTTGAACCACATGCCTTTGTAACTGCAGCACAGCTTCTTGCCATTAGGCTACCAGATCTCGCTAAGGCATCCATTCTTCTTCTGTCATCCTTAGTCATTGTCCAGCTCTCTGATGCATAGCAAGTAATTGCAAAAACCATGGCCTGACTTAGGCACACCTTAGTCTCTGAGCTGATATCATTGCTTTTCAGTGCTCTGGAAAGGTCCCTGACAGCGGATTTTCCCAGTTGCCTTTGGATTTCCTGACTGCTGGTGTTAAGAGTGTTGATTTTGAAGCCAAGCAAGCGGTAATTGTTAACAACCTCAATCTTTTTTTCCATTTATTGTGGTGCTACTGATTGGACTAGTGGTGAGAATCTTTTTCTTGGTGTTGAGTTTCAATTCATATTGCAGATTACAGTCCTTGACATTCTGCAGCAAATGCTTCAGGTCTTCTTTATTTTCAGCAAGCAGGGTTGTGCCATCTGCGTAACATAGATTGTTGATGAGTCTTCCTCCAATCCTGATGCCACCAGAGGAATGTATATATTATTTTCATTGACTATGCAAAGGCAGTTGACTGTGTGGATCACAACAAATTGTGACTAACCTTGGGGAAAGCGGGAATCCCAGAACACTTGATTGTGCTTATGCGAAATCTATACTTGGTCTAGGAAGCGGTCTTCAGAACAGAGCAGGGAAACACTGCATGTTTCAAAATCAGGAGTGTATCAGGGATGCATCTTGTCCCCATATCTTTTCAATCTTTATGCAGAACAGATCACCCGTGAAGCAGGAGGAATTTGCTTCAGAGTAGTTATAACCAAATCATCCAGCAAGTTTTACCACAGGTCAGTTATAAGTCAGCTTCTTCAAACACCCTACTACAACAGTTAAACCTTTAACTGTGGCCAGCACAAATGCAAGAATCCTCAGGTCACACCTTGCTGCAATTTGTCCATAGTAATGCAACTGTTTCTCTGTCACCTAGGTTTTGCTCTCAACAGGGTCTTGCTGCGATAAGAATTGCTCGCCTCCAGCCTTGCTGCCCCATGTGGGAAGCATTCTTTCTCTTATCCTAGTCCCACAGCTGATGCTGATTTTCAAGACCATGTGTCTGCCATTAAGGTAGCTGGAGATCAAAAGGTAAATAGCCAATAACGTGCCATCTTTTAGTCTAATACCACAACTGCTTGCCCCCTGGGCCACTAAAGCTCCCATTAAAATGCTAATCCCATTAAAGTTGCTCCATTTGAGCAAAAGAAAAAGACAGTATTTTACTCTTGAGCCACAACTTGAACTTCTTTCCAAACTAAACATAAAAGTATAAGAACTGATGTCCACCCCTCTCTGTACTCAAAGGCTCTGAAACAGTGGCTCCAAACTTTAGTGTGGGGATGAGATGTGATTTTCTCCTTCTTCCAGCACATAGCTGGCCGTGTCTCTTTTGGTTGTCACAACAGTTGGTGGGGTGGCAGGCTGTTTCTGGCATCTAGTGAGCAAAGGTCCTGACTGCTGCTAAATGGAGAACAATCCCTCACAAAAAAGAATTATCTGACCTCAAATGTCAGTGCAGCAGTGCTAATGTAGAGAAACCCTACTCTTAAAAAAGTAAAAATAAAGTAATACACCACGTTCTAAGGCTTTTATTGCTTTAAATAGTCCTCTCACAACCTTCTTCTGAAGGAGCAGCCACTCTACAGCCTTTTTCTAAACTACTGTTTTGTATTCTGTCTCCTGTGCTCACATGTATATCACTTATCTACTTCACTTCCTCTGGACCCTTCTGTTTTTTGTTTTTTTTTTAAAAAGAACTGCATGAATAATGAAAAGGAACCTCTGGGACAATGGTCTTTGATCTTGAGGCCATTGCCCCATTTCCTAAAGGATTCTGCTTCCTTCTGCTTGCCAGAATTCTCAAACCATATAATGGAGTCCTTAATCAAATTCTCTTTGTAACCTTAGTAGAGTGTAGCCTTAGGAAATTAGACTATATCTTAGTTGGATGCTATTTTCATTAAGGTTCAAATTTACAGTCTGTTCTGCTTTTGCAGAAATATAACACCCTAATAGTGAGGGTGGCCTACATTCATCATTTTAGCTAAACTTTATATTTGCAGAATTTATTTTCAGCATGGTATTTTATTAAACTGCTGGTTGTAGCAGAGGGTGAGAGGGAAAAAGTAGTCATTGATAGAAAAAAGAAACAGCACATCTGACTACTTTGGGGTATAACCAGAATTTAAGTCAGGCCAGCTAACTCTGTGATAGATTAAAAATAAACTGCATAAATCTGCGTTATGCAGATGACACAACCTTGCTCACTGAAACTGAGGAGGACCTCATGCACTTACTGCAGATGGTCAAGGACTGCAGCCTTCAGTATGGACTGAGGCTCAATGTCAAGAAGACAAAGATTCTCACCACTGGACCAATTAGTAGCATCAGAATGGATGGCAAAGAGATTGAGATTGTTCACAGCTTCAGTTTGCTCGGCTCCACAGTCAACACTCTTGGCACCAGCAGCCAGGAAATTAAAAAAAATGTATTGCGATGGGAAAGTCTGCTGTTAGGGACCTCTCTAAAGTACTCAAGAGCAACAGTGTCTCTCTGGAGACTAAGGTGTGCCTGATACAGGCCATGGTATTTGCAATCGCTTGTTATGCATCAGAGAGTTGGACAATGACTAGGGAGGACAGAAGGAGAATTGACGCCTTTGAGCTGTGGTGCTGGAGAAGAGTATTGAATGTACCATGGAATGCCAAGAAAACAGATTCATCCTAGAGGGGGTTAAACCAGGCTACTCCTTGGAGGCAAAGATTCTGGGGCTTCGCCTGACATACTTTGGACATGCTGCAAGAAGAGACAGGTCTTTGGAGAGGGACATCATGCTTGGTAGAGTAGAGGGACAGCGCAGGAGGGGAAGACCCTCTATGAGGTGGATTGATTCAGTGACTGGGGTAATCGGGATGGGTGTGTCAGAGGCAATGCGATTGGCACAGGATAGAGCAGGGTTTAGGGCTGTTGTACATAGGGTCACTATGAGTCACAAACAACTCGACAGCACATAACAACAACAACAACAATTCAAAATCAGAAAAGGAGTGTGTTAGGGATCTGTCTTGTCTCTCTACCTTTTCAATCTGTATGCAGATCATTTGAGAGGCTGGACTTTATGAGGAGGAATATGGCAGCAGGATTGGAGGAAGATTCATCCACAACCTGTGTTATGCAGACAACACAATCTTGCTTGATGAAACTGAGGAGGACCTAAATCATTTGGTGCAAAAGGGCAAGGATTGAAGGCTGAAATATGGCTTCAAGCTCAACATAAAGAAAACAAAGATTTTCCACCATTGAACCAATTGCCAGCATCATGATAGAGAAGAGATTGATATTGTTAATAATGTCAGCTTACTTGGCTCCACAGACAACTCTCTTGACACCAGCAGTCAGGAAATCAAAAGGTGAATTGCATTAGGAAAATCTGCTGTCAGTAAACCATTTGTCAATGAGTTTATTCCATTTCATGGTGATCTCATGTATGTCAGAGTAGAACTGTGCTTTATAGGATTATTTGTTTGCTTGTTTATGGATTTTCAATGATTGAGGAACCCCTTGGTGAATTTGTACCTCCAACTTTTTGATTAACAGTTGAAGGTGCTAATCATTTGTACCACCCAGGGACTCCAGTTGTCAGATTATAAACCCAATCTTTTTATTTAACATAGCCAATTACTGGAATATTGAGCAAGAGTATCAGAGCAGGCATTCCTTATTTTCTTTATTTAGTGACAGTTGATTAATTTGCATCAGATTTAGTATTAGAAATAAACCATCCAATCTCACAATTCAGAAGTAATAATTCTTCTTTAGTGTTCCTTATTCATTTATCAAACTTTCACATGCTTATGAAACAATTGAAGATATCACAGATTGAGTCAGACACACCTTAGTTTTTAATGTGACATATCTGCTCTTTAGTACTTTAAGGAGGTTCTTGATAACAGATTTCCCCAATGTCCTTCTTTATTATTAATGTTTATGAATATTTTTATTATTCATAAATATTGTTTCATGCATGTACACTGTATTCCATACAGTCCTTAATTTACATTATATTTTGTTCATTTATATTGTGTATGTGGGGTTCCCCCCCTTATAATTATCCCATCAACAACTATTTTTGTGAAAGCATGTAAGTCAGGTACTTCATGCTTTGTGCTCTAATATCCCCCTTTCAGATAGCCCATTGATAACCTACCCATCCATATCAAACTAATATTCTAAGGAAACAAGTACCCTTTTGCTGAAGGATCCTCTGTTCAACTTGGAAACTGAGCATTTGCATCCATAAGAAAAGTGCAGTCCAGAGCAAACCCTCAGGTTGCAGCAATTGATTCTATTTCTCTTGTTGGACCTTGGTCAACTCATCTCCATCCATCTGTGGCTAGGTTTAAATGGGCATCCACTGTAAGCCCAGGAGTTCACATATCCTTCAGCAGTCTAGACCTGTTGGTCTCCTCACTCAGCCCTAACCGCTTTGACATGGGACCAAATCAATAGGCCAGGGATCTTGTTACTTTCTGCTCCTCAAGCCGACAGCCTTTCCCTGCTCATCCACACGTCTGTGCATGCTAGATGGGCTGAAGAAATGTGTCCAAGCTCAGCCTGTTTTTCTGTTGTATTCCTCCCACTTTCACTTCTATGGATTTAAGTGATCTCTATGAGTGAGCATATTCCAATTTCAAGCCTTAGAGATAGAGTCTGATGGGTGTCAATTTTACCCTGCCTCAGAACTGCCAGAAAGCTTGTTCCAGTTATAAAGACAGTCTCTTCCTTTCCTTTTTTTCTTTTACCTCCTCTCCTTTCCTGTTTTTCTTTCATATATGAACCTCTTCAATCAAAAGTCTAGTGTGGGTCCACAAATCTGTTTAAATGCAAAGTTCCCACCCTTAGTACCTTTAACAAGAGTCTACCTTTATCAAGCTTAACTACAGGGCAGAATTTCCCTCTTAGTACTTCAAATTAAGAATTTCGTCTTTTTATTTCTTGACTGCTGCTTCCATGCATATTGATCTTGTATCCAAGCAAAATGAAATCACTAAAGACATTATTCTTTCTCCATTTATCATGATGCTGCTTACTGTCACAGTTGTGAGATTTTTTTTTGGGTTTTTTTTTTTTTTTGGTGTTGAGGGATAATCCAGACTGAAACCTATATCTTTGAGATTCATCAACTAGAGCTTCAAATCTTCTCTGCATTCTGAAGACATGGGTGCAGGTTGTTGATCAGTCTCCAATCCAACATTCCAGCCTCTTAGATGAAGCTCTCAGATGCATGCTATTCATGCAGCTTGAATAAGTTTGGAGAAATGATATAACCCTGATGCACTCTTTTAAAAATGTTAAACCGTACAGTACCCCCTTATTCGAGTAGAACAAGAGACTTGTTGGTCTACATAACATGAATATAAGCATAGCATTTACATAAATACATTCTAATATTTGTTATCAACAGACACTAATTTGGTAATTCCTTGAAGAGAGGCATTATAATGACTCAGTTCTGGTAAATCCTATGTAGTGAGTATTTTATGGTGAACTGCATTTAGTAGGAGGCTTGATTTTTTAATTTAGCTGAAAATTTCCAGGAAAAAAACCCCTTTATTTTTAGATATATTTAGAAAATGAGGTGAGAGAAATAGTGGGGGGAAACCATAGGGGCTCAGTGTTAAGGAATTTTCAATTTTATCCATATATAAATAATTCAACAGCTTGCAAATTATTTAACAGCTGGTCACTGGTCCCAGAATAAATCTTTTCATAGGCAAGAAGCCTGACTACTTTTCATTATTTAGAAAATCCAGCCTAATGTTATATTTTGTATGAATATTTAATTTTGTGAGACATAACAGTCGTTAATGTCACTTAGGGGAATAAAACTCCTATTATACTTTAGTTTTCTGTGGAAGATACTACTAATTATTCTATTATATGAATTTTCTCTTTCTTCAATCAGAAAACCCTAGGATTTAGACCGGATACAAGATTGTTTGGGATAAAGATGGCATTTCCCATTTTTTCCTTGCCGCGAAGAAGGACCATATGTCTAGCCAATGGGACATTAGAGGAATTTGTAAGACAGAAATTGTAATTAATTGAAGTAGAATTTTCCTTTGTCCAGAGCCTTTCTCCTCCTGTTTTAGAGTAGAGGCAGCCTAGGGATAGCCAGATCTGACCTCTGATAACTTCACAAAAAGGAACAGTCCTTATTAGCAACATCTACAGTATAAAGTCACTTCCCATAAGGTCAGATATGACCACAGACTACTGCTAATTCCAACACCAATCATACAGTTCAACTTGCTGGTGTCAGATGCCATTGAGCCAAGTACAATTCACAGTGACCCTAACAGTAACAGGTCTGACAGTCTTATCCTATGCTTACTCACAATCTCTGGCATCCTCAAACTCATTACTGTAATCACTATGTTAATCCACCTTGTTGGAAGTCTTCCTCTCCTTTGCTAGCCCTCCATCTTCCCAAGCATAAAGTCTCTTTTCAAGGAATAACCAACTCCTAGCAACAAGCTCAAAGTATGTGAGATGGAGCTTTATCATCTTTGTTTCCAAAGAGTGCTCTGGCTGCACCTTCTCCAACACATATATGTTTGTCCTTTTGGCACTCTTCTCAAAGACTACAGTTCAAAGACATCAACTTTTCTTCTGTTATTCTTAGACATTGTCCAGCTCTTAGATGTATAGTCTTTAACTAAAAAGATCATACTTCATCTTTCTTGGATCCACAATCAATACACTTGGTTCTCTAGCAGTCAGATCAGGAGACGTATTGCACTGGGGAAAGTCCGTAGTCAAGGATCTCACTAAATTATTGAAGAGTAATGATGTCAGTTTGAGGACTAAGGTGTGGCTGAATCAGGCCATAATATCATCAGTGTCCTACTGTTGTTGCTGTTGCTGTTGTTGTTGTTGTGTACCATCAAGTTGGAACCAACCCATTGCTGACCCTCTGGCAGGTTTTCAGATACAGTTAATTGCATGGGAGAAGATTGCCCATCTTTCTCCCACGGAGTGACAGGTGGCCTTGAATTGTGTGTCTCTTCAGCATTGTAGAGCAGCTTCTTGCCACTACGCCACCAAAGCTCCCTTGTCCTATTACTGGGTCTAAAATTGGTTGCAATGGCTACACAGATCTCACAGAACCAAACTCATGGTGATAGGGTTTATTATGTAAGTTAACAGACTACATTTCAGGTTGGCAGCAGAATATAATTTCTCAGTCAGGACAGCTTCCCAAGGATGTTTACAGGCCTTTCAACCTTAAATTAGAGTCACAAATTTCCCTTAGTTCTGTTGATTACTATGTCTTTCTCTAGACCTCCTGCAAGCTCTGCCTTTGGTTCTATGGGACAAAAGTTTCAAGTCAGTTATGTCTCACATCGGTCTCTGACTTCACTGAGGCTGCTGCTGCTCTAATCCAGGTACTGGCCTGACTGGAGTAGGAATCTCTGGCCTCAAAGAACTCACACTACATCTCAGCTTCTTCATCTTCCTATTAGTGAGATTCCCACCTTCATAGAAAAAACCTGCTTAATATAAACTTAGTAAGATGGGGTGGGGGGATGTATCAGTCCATAATGATTAGTTCATGCACATCCTATTTCAGGTTCCCTCCCAGTCATGTGGTGAAAGTCAAAGCTAATGGCTAGGAAAACCATTCTGAACAATAAACTCATTGCCGCACACCCTTCCTGTTGGTTAAAGGCAGATATGATGGATAAATATGATCAGATGCATGTTGAAGGTGTTGCTGCTGTTGTTGGGTGTCACCAAGTCAATTTGACTCACAATGACTGTGTCTGACAGAATGGAGCTGCCCTCTAGAATTGTTTGTAATTTTGAAATTTTTCCCATTGTTGAAAATGTACCCAGGAAAACATATAAAAATTCAACAGTTTCTGCATATAAGATTCAATGATATTAATGACATTCTTTGAATTGTGTAACTATTGTCACTCTCTTTTTCTGAATTATTTATTTCAAATTAAATAAACTCATGGTTTCATATTCCTCTCCTATTAACATAAATTCAAGGGATCAAACTGCCAAGCTCTGCACTAGCAGCCAAGCACTTAACCTTTGTGCCATCTGGATTCCTTATGCTGATGTTTCCACAGCCATGGAGGCAATCCTATCGCATGGCAACTCTCTGTCACTTTTGTAAGGCTGTACTCTTTCTGGGAGAAAATAGCCTATATTTCTCTGATGTAGCAGCTGGCGTATTAGAACCACTGATATTTTGGTTAGGAGCTCGAAATGTTATGCACTATGCCACCAGTCCTTCTACTTGAAGGTAGTAGACCAAAAGTTCCTGGGTCCATGACCACTAACAAAGACTATACGCGCACTGAGACTTTTACTAGAAAGAAAATGACCAGCAGATAGTTGTACTCATGACTCAGATTTATGATGGGATAAAATACACACCTTGATCATATTGTTGTTATCTGCCATTGAGTAACCTGAGACCCATACTGACCCTATAGACAGCAGAAGCCTCCACTGTCCTGAGCCAGTCTCACTGACTCCAATACACCTACTCCCATTGCCCCAGTTACTGTATCAATCCATCTCATTAGGAGTCTTCCTTTCCTTCACTGTCCCTCCATTCTTCTGAGTATGATGTAATTCTCTAAGGACCAGTCTCTCTTGGCCATGTGCCCAAAGTATGTGAGATGGAGCTTCACTATCCTAACCTCTAAGGAGAAACTTGGTTTCACCCCATTTGGCTTCTGTATGTTAAAGACTCTTCTCTAGTACTACAACTCAAAGGCATTAATTCTTTCCTGTCATCCTTAGTCACTGTCCAGCTTTCTGATGCATAGCAAGTTACTGTGAAGACCATTGCCTGGATCAGGCACAACTTAGTCTTTAGACTGACATTGTTGCTTTTCTGTACTCTGGAGAGGTCGCTGAGAGCAGATTTTTCCAGTATAATTATTATTTTTTTTAATTTCCTGACTGCTAGCACCAGAGTATTGATTGTGGAGCTGTGCAAGCTGAAATTGTTAATAACCTCAATCTCTTCTCCATATATCATGGTGCTGCCAACTGATGAGAATCTTTGTCTTCCTGATATTGAGCTTTAACTTAAACGCAGAGGGTAAAAAACAATCACAGGCGGAGTCTGGAGGAATCCATGTCTAGCTTTCCTTATGCTCTCTCACTCACAAGAGAGATCACACTGAGCAAACATTACTTCAGCAACAAGCAAACAATAAAGTGAATATGATGTTTCTGCTTGTGCAAGTCCATTAGAGAAGCAGTGATTGGGAATTTTTTATTGGACACTTCCAACCACTAGGCACTCTGTCAAATATAGAAGAGGCATTGTTTAGCGGTAAAATGGTAGAATTCTCACCTTCCATATGTGTTAAGTCAAGTACAACCTGTAGCAACTCTATGAACAACAGATATGAACCTTGTCCCATCCTGTGCTATCCTCACACTTACTGACACACCAGAGTCCATTACAGCAGGTAACATGTCAGTCTACCTGGTTGAGTTTTCCTCTCTTTCACCTACCCTCTGTTTTTCTGAACATAATGTCTCTCTCCAAGGAACAGCCCCTCCTAGCAACATGCACGAAGTATATGAGGTGAAGCTTTATCATCTTTGCCTCCAAAGAACAGTTTGGATGAGCTTTCTCTAAGACATGCTTGTTTGTTCTTTTGGCAGTCTACAGGATGTTCAGTTTTCTTCTCCAGCACCACAGCTCCAATGCATCATTTTTTCTTCTGTCATCCTTATTCACTATCACAGCAAGTGACTGGAAAGACCATGGCCTGAATCAGACATATCTTAGTCCTCAAACTGACATCATTGCTCCTCAATAGTTTTGAGCGATCCTTAACTTCAGACTTTCCTAGTGCAATATGTCTCCTGATTTCTTGACTGCTGATGTTAAGGGCATTGACTGTGGATCCGAGTAAGATGAAGTTGTTCACAGTTTTGATCTTTTCTCCATCTATCATGCATCATGACATTGTCTTTCAGTCCAGTGGTAAAAATTTCTGCTTTCTTGATACTGAGATTGAAATCTGTATTAAAGTTTGTATTCTTATATATTCTGCAACAAGAATTTCTAGTCCTCCTCATTTTCAGCAAACAAGATTTTGTTATCCGCATAATTTTGATAATACTGATGAGTCTTCATCTGATCTTGATGCCACAGTCTTCTACATAGAGTATGTTGTTGTTGTTATGTGCTGTCGAGTCACTTGCGATTCATAGCGACTCTATGTACAACAGCCCTAAACTCTGCTCTATCCTGTGCCAATCGCACTGTCTCTGACAC
>NW_006399887.1:1087468-1107639 GCF_000299155.1 Elephantulus edwardii
AGCGACCCTATGAACGAACAGCCTGAGCACTGTTCGTACACAGAGTTTCCAGAGGCAAGCCATTTTGGAAGTGGATGCCGCTTCTGCTTCCAGGCAGTATTAAATGTTCTGGGATTTCCATTCTTCTCAGAGTCAGCCACAGTTTGTTATGATCCACATCAGTTGAGATGAGGAAAAATAATGTCAAATGTCGTTTAAAAATTAGAACATGGAAATTATGTAGCTTGAATGCTGAAAAACTAGAAAATGTGAAAAAATGAAAGGGAATGCATGAACGCTGACATTCTAGGCATCAGTGAGATGAGATGTACTAGTTTTGGCCACTTTAAAATCAGATAATCACATGCTATAGTATGTTGTGATTGAAAAATAGAGAAAGAATGGTGTTGCATTCATATTAAAGAAGTCAATTTCAAGTTCTATTGTAAAATACGATGTTGTGAATGATTTATTATTGTCCATATGCATATAAGAAAGACCTGTTTATACAGCTATTATTCAAACATACCTTCTTGTATCTAGTGCCAAAGAGGCAGAAATTGAAATTTTTTACCATATCTTGTCTTTAGAAAATGGCCAAGTGTGCAATTAAGATGTGTTAATGGTAATTGGTGACTGGAATGCAAAAGTTGAAAACCATGAAGAAGGAATAGTAATTGGAAAATATGTAGTTTGTGACAGAAATGAGGCTGGAAATAGAGTGATTGAATTATGTATTTTCAGTGATTTATTCATTGTAAATACCTTTTTTAAAAAAAATATACAAACAGTGACTTTACACATGGACCTCACTTGATGAGTTGCCTAGGAATAAGATTGACTATGTCTGTGGAAGGAATTGTTGGAGAAGTTCAATATCAGCAGTTAAAACTAGGCCAGGGCGGATTATGGATCAGACCATCAATTATTCATGATCAAGTTAAAATTGAAAATGAAGAAAACTAAAACAATATCATGAGAATCAAAACACGATCTTGAATCTATTCCATCTGATTTTTTTAAATTTTATTTTAATAATTTTAATGAACATTTTCAGAGATTTTGGATTTCCATTTAAGATCATCTTAAGAATATGTTTGAAGCATTAAACACCAATGATCAAAGATCATATGAATTGTGGGTTGAAAACATGAATTTCCTTCATGAAGAGTAAAAGGTCATTACAAAGAGAGAGAAGAAAGAAAAAAACTGAAATGATGTCAGAAGAGACTCTGAAAATTGCACTAGACTGTTGAGAAGTTAAACAAAGGAATAACATGTAGAAATAAAATCACTGAACAGAAGATTTCAAAGAGCAGCTCAAGAAGACAAAGTATTATAGTATAATGAAACTTTCCATATTGTTGTTGTTATGAGTCATTGAGTAGCCTGTGATTCATATGTTGTTATGTGCCATTGAGTCACCTGTGACCCTATGTACAATACCTCTTAACGTTTCCCTATCCTGAGCCAGTCTCATTGACTCTGACACATTTAACCCTATTATCCCAGTTACTGTGTCAATCCATCTCATTAGGGGTCTTCCTCTCCTGTGCTCCTCCACTCTTTGGAGCATAATGTCCTTCTCCAAGGATTGGTTCCTCCTGGCCACATACACAGAGTATGTGAGACAGGGCTTCAAAGTCCTATCCTCCAAACGAAACTTTGTTTCATTCTCTCCAAGAAAGATCTTTTTGTTTTCTTGGTGGTCCATGATATGTTCAAGGCTCTTCTCCAGCACCAAAACTCAAAGGCATCATTTTTTCTTCTCTCATCCTTGGTCATTTTCAGGCTCTCTGATATATAACAAGCAATCACAAAGATCATGGCATGGATCAGGCACACCTTCATCTCTGGAGAGGTCCCTGACAGCAGATTTACTGAATACCATTAATCTTTTGATTTCCTGACTGCTGGTGCCAAGAGTGTTGATTGTGGAGCTGGCAAGCTGTAACTGTTAATAAGCTCAATCTCTTCTCCATCCATCATGGGGCGGCCAATCAGCCCAGTGGTGAGAATCTTTTGTTTTCTTGATGTTGAGCTTCAATCCATATTGAAGATTACGTTACTTGACCTTCTCAGTTTCAGTAAACAAAGTTGTCATCTGTATAACTTAGGTTGTTTTTTACTGGGTTGGGAGGTTTTTGTAATTTTTTAAAAAAAATATTGCTTATAATACAAGAATTCATTTACATTGTGTTTCATACATATACATTTTGTTTTATACCATCTTTTATTTGCATTGTATTTCATATACTCATTCATATACATTGCATTTTATATAATTAATTAACATTGATTTACGTCTGTTATGACTATCTTTTTTAATCTGCATCGAATCTTTTCAGTTCCTTCACGCCCCCCCCCCCGCACCCCCATCTGCCCACAAAACTCCTCTATGTTAGCAATTTCTACCCTTTCCTGTTTTCGGTTCCCTTTCCCTTTTCTCTTCCCCTTTTGGACATTTATATCTTATTAGTTATCCTATTTTTACAATAATAGTCTTATGCAGTATTTATACTTGAAAGACCGAGTTAGTTCACTCAACATAATGCTCTCTAGCTTCTTTCATTGTATGGTATTTTACAAAATCATTATTAGTGCTGCCTAGTATTTCAGTGTATGAATGTACCACACTTTCTCAATCCATTTGTTTAAGGAACATTTGTGCTGTTTTTGTGTTTGTGCTACTGTGAATAATGCTGCTATAAACATAAGTGTACATGTCTCTTCATGTCTCAGGTCTAATTTCCTTGAGGTATATATTCTACTGCTAAGTGAAATAGCAGCACCATATGGAATTTCTGTGTTTAGCTTTTTGAGAAAATGCCAAACTACCTTCCAGAGTTTTTGTACCATTTTATAATACCACCAAAAGTATATGAGAGTTCCATTTTCTCCACATTCTCCCCAACATTTATTGAGTGCTGTCCTGTTAAATTTTGCCACTGCTATTGTCATGAGATGACATCTCATTGTGATTTTGGTTTGCATCTCTCTTATATCCATGGTTTTAAGCATTTCTTCATGTGTCTGTTTACCATCAGAGTATATTTCTTTTGAGAGGTCTTTGCATGTCTTTTGCCCATTTTGCTATTGGATTATCAGTCTTTTCCTTGTGGAGGCCCTGTAGTATTCTGTAAACTTTTATTATAAGATTCCATTGCCAAATTTTTTTCCCAGTCAGCAGATTTTATTTTCACTCTATTATAAGTTTTTGATCCACACAATCAAATGCCTTTGCATAATCAATGAAACACAGACATTCCTCTGATACACCCTGCTTTCAGCCAAGATCCATCTAACATTAGCTATAATATCCTTAGTACCACGGCCTCTTCTAAACCCAGCCTGCACTTCAGACACTTCTCTGTTGATGTGCTGTTCCTGTGGTTTTTGTACAATCTTCAGCATAATCTTGCTTGTATGTGATATCAATGATATTGTTTGATAATTTCTGCACTCTGTTGGGTCACCTTTGTTTGGAATATGAATTTGTTAGACTTTAATTAGGTTTATTCCCAAGTATTTATTGTTGGGGTAGGCTATTGTAATTGTATTGTTTTCTTAGTTTCCTTTTCAATGTTTTCTTTATTGTCATAGAGAAATGGCACCAATTTTTGTTTTTTATTTTGTTTTCTGCCATTCTGCTAAATTATCTATTAGGTCTAAAAGTTTTTGGTTGAGTCTTTAGGATTGCCTATATGCACTATCATAGCAGCAATTTTTTTTAATATTTCTTTCTTCATCCTCTTTTTTTGTTTAAATTATTATTAAATTTTATTCGTTTTAGTGAACATTTACAGAGATTTTGGGTTCATAGCAGCAATTTTACTACCTCTTTGACAATGTGGATGCCTCTTATTTACTTCTCTTGTCTTATTGCCCTAGTAAGTACTTGGAATATGATATTAAATATTGCATTGATAGTGAACATCCTTGTCTGGCCCCCATTCATAATGGAATGCCATCATATTTTCTCATCTGCGTTTGTTTTTTCATATAAACTTTTCATTAGTTGAAGAGTTTCCCTTCTATTCCTATTTATTGAATGCTTTATTAATAAAAACTTGTTGGATTTTGTAAAAAAAATCGTCAAATTAATTCTGCATCAATTGATGGAATTATGTGGCTCTTCTTCTTTGTTTTGTAAATGTGATGAATTACATTTTCTTTTCTTACATTTAACCATCCTTGCATTCTTGTTATGAATCCCACTTGATTATGGTAAATTTTTCTTTTTATATACTGTTGGGTTCAATTGGCCAGGATTTTGTTAAGGATTTTTACATCTATATTCATAAAAGATATTGGTCTGTAGTTTTCTGGTTTTGGTAATATCATGATGTCTGGTTTTAGTATTAGGGTCAAGTTTACTTCATAGAATGACTGTCAAAGTGTGCCTTCCTCCCCACCACACACCCCACCCCCGCCTCTTTTTAAAAATAACTTAAGAAGTTGAATTTGTGATAAATCTTCTCTTAATGTTTGATAGAATTCACCTATAAATCCATCCGGGCCAGGAATATTCTTTGGGTGGGGAGTGGAGAGGAAATCTTTTATCACCTACTCAATTCCATCTTTTGTGATGGGTCTGTTCAAGTGTTGTATATATGTCTATATAAATCTGGGTAGACTTTTGGTTTCTAGGAATTCGTCTGTTTCCTCTAGGTTTTCAAATGTGTCTGAGTATAGCTTTTTATAATATTCAATTGTTGTTTTTATGTGCTGTAGAGTTGCTTGCAACTCACAGCAACCCTATCTACAACAGTTCTAAACTCTGCTCTGTTCTGTGCCAATCTTATTGTCTCTGAAACACCTACCCCCATTACCTCACACATTAAATCAACCCATCTCATCGAGGGTCTTCCTTTCTTGTGCTGTCTCTTCATCCTCCCTAGCATGATGTCTCTCTCCAAGGACTGGTCCCTCTTTGAAACATGTCCAAAGTATGTCAGATAGAGCTTCAGAATTCTTGCCTCCAAGGAGCAGCCTGGTCTCACACTCTCTAGGATGAACCTGTTTTTTTCTCCTAGAAGGTCATGTTATATTCTATACTCTTCTCCAGCACTATAGCTCAAAAGTATCAACTCTCCTTCTATCATCCATAGTTATTGTCTAAATTTCTGATGCATAGTAACTAATTGCAAAGACTATGACCTGGATCAGGTGCACATTAGTATCCAGACTTACATCACTGCTCTTCAGTATTTTTGAGAAGTCTCTGAGAGCAGACTTGCCCAATGCAATTTGTCTTTTAATTTCATGGCTTCTGGTATCAATAGTGTTGATTGTGGAGACAAGAAAACTGAAGCTGCTAACAACCTCAATCTCTTCTCCATCTACCATGAAGCTGTCAATCGGCCCAGTGGTTAGAATCTTTGTTTTCTTGATGTTGAGCTTCAATTAATATCATTATAAATTTCATTTCAGATGGTTTCATTGTGATATCACCTCTTTCATTTCTTATTTGAGTAATCTCTTTCTCTTTCTTTTCTTTTATTAAGTTTGTCAATGTTTTGTCTATGTTATCGAACCCTTTGGAAGAATCAGCTCCTGGTCTTGTTGATGGTTTCAATTGTTTTTCTATCCCACTGATTTTTAGCCTTTGTCCTTATAACTCCCTTATATCCAGAGGATGTGAAATTAGCTTGTTGTTCTTTTTGCATTTGATGGAGATGTTCAGTTGTTAACTTTGCTCCTTTCTTTTTATGTGTTTGCTATTGCTATAAAATACCTCCTAAGGATTGTCTTGGTGATATCCCAGAGATTTTGATATGTTACATTTTAATTTTATTTTTTGTTCAACTTCAATTACTCCTTAGAGGCATTGATGATGAAATCTGGAGTTCCTTACTTTGGGAATATTTTCAGGAAGAATACATTGTTAGAGAAAGACATCATGCTATGAAAGGTCATCAAAAGAGAGGAAACTCCTCAATGAAAAGGATTGATGCCTTGACTACCACAATGGGCTTGAGCATGGCAGAGATCATGAGGATGGTGCTAGATAGGGTGAAGTTCAGACCCAATGTTCACAGTCACTATAAGTTGTAATCACCATGACAACACCTAAACCAATGGTAACAAAATCAGCTCCTAAATAAAGCCAAGGTAACTAAGTAAGACTAAAACAGGGACCAGTTTTCACTGAGGAATGTGCAATCCACTTTTCTCCCGAACTGTACATTTTGTAATACTGCCATGACAAAAGTTCTGATGTGAATTAATTTAATCAATAGACATTTATTTTTGCCCAGTAAAGGAGGTTAGAAGTAAAACTTCAAGACAGGCTGTGGTCTTTGCAATCATTTGTTATGCATCAGAGAGTTGGACAATGACTAGGGAGGATAGAAGGAGAATTGATGCCTTTGAGCTGTGGTGCTGGAGAAGAGGTTGAATGTACCACGGACTGCCAAGAAAACAAACAGATTCATCCTGGAGAGGGTTAAACCAGGCTACTCCTTGGAGGCAAGGATTGTGGGGCTTCGTCTGACATACTTTGGACATGTTGTAAGGAGGGACAAGTCCTTAGAGAGGGATATCATGCTTGGGAGGATGGAGGGACAGCATAGGAGAGGAAGACCCTCTATGAGGTGGATTGATTCAGTGACTGGGGTGATCGGAATGGGTGTGTCAGAGGCAGTGCAATTGGCACAGGATAGAGCAGGGTTTAGGGCTGTTGTACATAGGGTCACTATGAGTCGCAAACGACTCGACAGCACACAACAACAACAACAACAACAATATTGCTCTGCAGACTGAAAGGCCACATCTGACAACTTCAATCCACCAACCACTCTGCAGAAGAAATGTCAGCAATATCTTTTTGGGTGATTTACAGCCTTGTAAAACCTGCTGGTGGGTCAGTTATGAGTTGGTTCTGATGTGACAGAAATGACTGACCTGTCTTTGTTACCTCTGGAGAAGTCTCTTGTCTCTCTCAAACTTATTTTTCTGTTCCCTGGTGATCTTCATGTGGCATGGCATCAATCATCATTCAACTGTGCTTTATTTTTCTTTGCCAAATCTGTTTTAAATAATAAGGTGCATCTGACCCATGCCATAATATTTTAAATTTTGTTATACGCATGTAAAAATTGGACAATGAATAAGGAAGGCCAAAGAAGAATTGATGCTTTCAAATTATAGTGTTGGTGAAGAGTATTGAATAGTTCATAGATTTTCAAATGAACACAACAAAAAATCTAACTTTCTTTATTCCATCTCTCTCAGTCTCCCCCAATCCCAATGTCAGTCTCATTTTACAACAGTGGCACTATGCAGTATTTGTCCTTTTGTGACTGAGATATTTCATTCAGCATAATGTCGTTCAGGGTCATCCATTTTGTATAATATTTCATGAGTTCCTTGCTCTTAAATGAAGTGTAGTATTCCATTGTGTAATTATACCAGAGCTTCTCTGTCCATTCATTTGTTGATGGGCACGTAGGTTGTTTCCAACTCTTTGCTATTGTGAACAAAGCTGCCAATAAACATGGGATAAATTATGTATCCTGCATTGAAACTGATGAGGGAGAGAACTGTTTAAAAGGTATATATGATTAGGCATTATTGTCATGACAGGAGTTCAGAATGGAGGCTGCATAGTGGAGTGGACTTAGGGGGAGGGATTGTAGAACAATTGAAAGAATTTTACTTTTCAAAGAGAAGATCGAACTAGGGCAGGGAGGGGTGGGCAAGAAGAAAAGTGAAACAATGAATGAATTAATGGAAATCCAAAGTCTCTGTAAATTTGCATTAAAATTAATAATAAAAAAGACATCATTAATAAAATAATTAAAAAAACTATCTTGGAAGAAGTGCAAGCAGGTTGCTACTTAAAAGAAATAACTGATATTTTGCTTCACCTACTTTGGGCGTGTCATTAGAAAATGGAGGTCCTTAGAGAAGGACATGATCCTGGGATAAATAAAGGTTCTTTGAAAGACAGAAAGATCCTCAGTGAGGTTGACTGACACAGTGTAACAATGGGCTTGAACAGGATAGAAATCATGAGGATGGTGCAGGATAAGGAAAGATTTCCACCTGTTGTTCACAGATTATGTTAACTCAATGGCATCTAACAATAACAAATCTACTCTTGTAGATCCCCTCCAATGATACCTGACTTCATGTAACATAAAAGAAAAATCCTCTGCCTAAATGGGATTACACTCCTAGGGAGAGAGTTTAGGATTTACTACACAGATTTTTTGGAGGGCATAATTCAGTCCATAATATTGGCTGAACAAGCAATGATTATATGCAATAAACAGCTTGGCAATGACATTTCTCCAGCTTGTTTAAGCTCTGATAAACTGCAAAATCTATCATTTCAGCTTTGCTATGGTAATTCACACTGAGAAGCACTGCACTTAATAGATTTTCTGCAATAACATTCAAGCTCCAAAAATAGAATCACCAGATTTTTTTTAATAAACCAGAGGTACTCTATTCAATTTCTCCATTTACAGAGGTAAAATGTAACACAAGACCCTGTACATTAGAAAATAAAAATGAAAGCGTATACCCAGACTCCCGTTAACCTGCCATCTTGCCATCTTGGCCCCATGCACTACAGAATAGAACTGAACTCCAGTAGAGCTTTCTTGACTGACATTTTTATTGAAGCAGATGACCAGATCATTCATCTTTGGTGTTAGTGGGTGAGGTCACACCATCAACCTTTGCTTAGCAGGAAAGTACAAACTGTTTGCATCATGCAAGGACAATTCAGCCTTGTGAAATCATCCACAATCATCTACTCACCCAACAAAACTGAAAAGTCTGGATGCTCTGTGAGAAGATATTTTGGTGCATGGACAGTCCCTAAACATTGACTCACTGATCAACTCTATTGTCACTGACTCACCCATCATGCTGTGTGCTATGTTCATAGACAAAGTCTTCTAGTGGAGGTGTGTGGGTGAGTAGAAGACAAATCATTCTGTGACATTACATTTCCTCCTTGGATATTTTAAATAGTGCCCGTGGGAGAGTTCAATTTCTCCTGGAACACAGGAAGCAGCTATAGACCTCATGCTGATAATAACTAAAGGACTTCCTCTTGAGTCAGCTTTAGATTATTGTTTAGAATCTTCTTTTGAGGTGCTGCTAAAATCTTTGTCATTACCATTTAAACCATTAATTAATTTGCAAGTATGCCAAGCAATACGACAGCTGGCTCATGCGTGAGTAGGCCTTCAGTATATATTATATGAGGATGCTAACATCTACTTAAGACACAAAAGGATTTTTTTGGTTTGTTTTTAAGTACTCACCCCTTTTAAAGAAATTATATACTGAATGGGGAAACATCAGTCTTAAAAAGAAATTGCAGTGAGTTTTCTGGGCATTGTTTGGATTTAGTACTGCGTATTTAAGAAGTTCTGGTGGTAGGTTATGTAGGGCTGCTAGCTGAAAGATCAGCAATTTAAACCCACCAGCTACAATGAGAGAGAAAGATGAGGGAATCTGCTCCTATATTAAAAAAAAATATTACAGGCTCCGAAAATCAACGGAAGATTGCCATAAGTTGAGATTGACTCAACAGCAGAGATAGGGTGGATTATTTAAGGTATCTTGATGGTGCAAATTATTTGTAAATTAAAAAAGGGTGACCAAAAGAGTGTGCAGCACTAGGGACATCACTGCCAATGTTAGATGGATCTTGGTTGACAGCAAAGAGTACCAAGGGAAATGTCTATCTATGTTTCATTGACTGACTGTGTGGATTACAACAAACTGTAGCTGAGAATAATGGGAATCTAAGGACATTTGATTGTGCTTTTGCAAAACCTGTCTCACATACGTGGAACATGTTGCTAGGAGGTGCTATTCCTTGGAGGACATAATGTTAGGAAGGGTGGAGAGTCAACAAAGGAGAGGAAGACCTTCAACCAGGTGGATTGATATGGTCACTGTTGCAATGGGCTCTTGTGTGTCTGGAAGTAGGAGAATGACACAGGATAGGACAGTGTTCAGATCTTTTGTTCATAAGGTCTCTATAAATTGTGCTTGATTAGACAGCAAACAACAACAACGTTTGTTCCAGGAGGCAGTTATCAGAATGAAGCAAAGAGACACTGAATAATTAAAAATCAAGAAAGGTGTACAGAAGGGATGCATTCTACCTTAATGCGTTTTCAATATATATGTGGAAAAGATAATCTGGGAGCTGGGCTCTATGAGGAGGAATGTGGCATCCGGATTGGAGGAAGACTCATCAGTAAGCTGTGCTATGCCGTTGACACAACCTTGCTTGTTGAAATTAAGAAGGACCTGAGGCATTTTCTGCAGAAGGTCAAGGACTATCGCTTTCAATATGGATTGAAGCTCAACGTCAAGAAAATGAAGATTCACATCACTGGGTCAATTTGTAGCATCATGATAGATGGTGAAGAGATTGAGATTGCTAACAGCTTTAGTTTGCTTGTCTCCACAATAAACACTCTTGATACCAGTAGCCAGGAAATCAAAAGACGAATTGTATTGAAAAAAATCTTCTGTCAGGGACCTCTCCAGAGTACTAAAGAGCAACGATGTCAGTCTAGAGACTGAGATGCACCTGATCTAGGCCATGGTCTTTGTAAGTACTTGCTATGCTTCAGAGAGTTGGACAATGACTAAGGATGTTAGAAGAATTGATGCCTTTGAATTGTGATGCTGAAGAAGCATATTGGATATACCACGGACTGGTAAGAGAACAAACAGGTACATCTTGGAGAGGGTGAAACCAGGCTGCACCTTGAAAGCAAGAATTTTGAAGGTTTGTCTGACATACTTTGGCCATGTTGCAAGGAGGAGAGGGACATCATGCTTGGAAACAGGTCCATCCTGGAGAGGATGAAACCAGGCTGCTCTTTGAAGGTGAAGATTTTAAAGCTCCTTCTCATATACTTTGGGAATGTTGCCAGGAAGACCAGTCTTTGGAGAGGGACATCATGCTTGGAAAGGAGGAGAGATAGCGCAAGAGGGAAAGACCCTGTAAAAGATGGACTGACTCAGTGCCTGGAGTAATGGGATAGGTGTGTCAGAGACAATGAAATTGGCTCAAGGTAGAGCAGAGTTCAGAGCAGTTGTACATAGGGTTGCTATGACTAGTAAGCAACTTAGCAGTACATAACAACAACAAGAACGAGAGATCCATATTTTTTACCATTCTTAAGAAAAGCGATCCAACAGAATTGGAAATTATTGCACAATATCACAAGCAAGCCAAATACTGATGGAGATGATCTAAAACTGGCTGCAACTGCCATTTACAGGGAATTGCTAAACATTTAAGCTGGATTTAGAAGAAGCTGTGGCACTAAGGATGTCATTGCTGATATTAAATGTATTCTGACTGAGAGTGAATGCTAGAAGAATGTCTACTTATGCCTTATTGAGTATGCAAAGACATTTAACTCCGAATCATTACAGATCATGGCTAACATTGAGAACAATGGGAATCCCAGAATGCTTAATTGCACTTATGTGAAACCTATACCTAGGCCAAGAAGCTATTGTGCAAACAGAGCCAGGGAATATTTTTGTTGTTGTTATTATGTACCATTGAATAGCTTGTGACTCATAGTGACTTTATGTACAATATCTCTGAACTCTATCCTGGGCTAACCTTATTGTCTCTGACACACCTATACCCATTACCCTAGTCACTGAGTCAGTACATTTCATCCAGCATCTTCCTCTCTTGCTCTGTCCCTCCACCTTCCCAAGCCTGATGTCCCTCTCCAAGGACTGGTCTCTTTTTGCAACATGTCCAAAGTATGTTAGATGGAGCTTCAGAATCCTTGCCTCCAAGGAGCAGCTTGGTTTCATCCTCCTCAGGATGAACTTATTTATTCTCTTAGCAGTCCATGGTATATTCAGTATGCTTTTCCAACACAACAGCTCAAAGACATCAATTCTATTTCTATCATTCCTAGTCATTGTCCAGCTTTCTGGTGCATATCAAGTAATGGTGAATACCATGACCTGGATCAGGTGCACCTTAGTTTCCAGACAGATCTTGTTGTTCCTCAGTACTCTGGAGAGATCCCTGATAGAAGACTTTCCCAATACAATTCATCTTTTGATTTTCTGGATGCTTGGTACCAAGATTATTGATTGTGGAGCCAAGCAAAGTAAAGTTGTGAACAATCTCAATCTCCTCACCATCTATCATGACACTGCCAATCAGCCCAGTGGTGAGAAACTTTGTCTTCTTCATGTTGAGCTTCAATCTATATTTAAGGCTGCAGTCCTTGACCTTCTGCAGTAAATACCTCAGGTCCTCCTCAATTTCAGCAAGCAAGATTATGTCAACTGCATAACACAGGTTATTGATGATTAGTTGTTGATGAGTCTTCCTCCAATCTTGATGCTACATTACTCCTTATCAAGGTGAGCTTCCCAAGGATCTTTTCCTTCCTGAAAAGAGATGGAAAAAGTGTGAAGATAGGATGTGTTCCCTGGCATACTTATTTGCTGATTTTGAAGGAATACTAAGGGAATACTATGTCCAGCTTTTGGAAAAAATGCCAAACTGTCTTCCAGAGTTGTTGTACCATTTTATAATCCCACCAAAAATGTATGAGTTCCTAGTTCATCACAGCCTCTCCAACATCTATTACTTGATGCCCTCCTCAACTTTGTCACTGTTGCTCAGTTAATATGGTCTCTCATTGTGGTTTTGATTTGCATCTTTCTTATTGCAAGAGTGATTTCACGTTTCTATTGATCATAAAAAAAAGTTATTTTCTGTGAAAAGTCTTTCCATGTCTTTTGCTCATTTTGTAATTGGATTATCAGTCTTTTCCTTCTCAATGCCCTGTAGGATTCTGTAAATTTTCATTATGAGACCCTTGTCTGAGATGGTATTACCAAGTTTGTTTCTAATCAGTAGGTATTCTTTTCACCTTGTTGGAAAAAGTTTTTGATGAGCAGAGATTAAATCTTTAGAAGGTTCCATTCACCAATATTATCCTCTTAGATTGTGTATTTCTGGCTATATTTGGCAGTCCGTTTATACCATCAACCAGGCCTTATAAGCTTGGTTCCAGTTTGTCTCTTATGAGTTTTATGATTTTGAGCTTTTATTTCTAGGTCTCTGAGTTGATTTTTGTGTATGAGGTGAGATGTGGACCCAGTCCACTTTTGCCAGAACCATTTGTTGAAGAGGTTGTTATTTCCCCATTTTGTAGGTTTAATTTCCTTGTCAAATATCAGTTGACCATAGATAGACAGGCCCATTTCTGGGTTCTCAATTCTGTTCCATTGGTCCATGTGCCTGTTATTGTACCAGTACCATGTTGTTTTGGTTACTACTGCTGTGTAGTAGGCTTTGAGATCAGGGAGTGCTATGCCTCTCACTTGATTTTTGTTTTTCAGAAGTACTCTGCTTATTTGGGATCTTTATCTCTGAATAAACTTGACAATTTCCCTATCAATCTCCTTGAAAAAATGAATTTGGTATCTGTGTTGGGAATGCATTGAACATGTATATGGCTTTTGGTAGCATTTTCATTTTCACAATATCAAGTCTTCTTATCTATGAACAGGGCACATTTTTCCATTTCTTTAGGTCTTTTTTTGTGTCTTGCAGAAATGTTCTGTAGTTTGGTTTTTTTTAAATAGGTCTTTTGTATCTTTAGTTAGGGTCACTTACAAATATTTCAATTTGTGATTGGTTATTGTAAATAGTATTACTTTCTTGGTTTCCTTTTCTGAGTTCTATTTGTTACTATAGAGGAATCCCACCGATTTTGAGTATTGATCTTGTATCTTGCCAATCTGCTAAACTGATCTACTAGCTCTAACAGGTTTGTTTGGTTTTTTGCTGAGTCTTTGGGGTTTCCTGTGTACATTATCATATTGTCTGTATTGAGCAGGATGACTTTTGTTTCCTTCTCTTGTTGTTTTGCCCTAGCAAGTACTTCCAATGCAATATTGAATAGTAGATGCAACAGTGGACATTCTTGTCTGGTCTCTGTTCACAGATAAAATGCTTTTAATCTTTCTCCATTGGTTTTGTGTATGTACTTTTGACTATATTGAGGAAATGCCATTCTATTCTGATTTTGCTGAGTGTCTTAATCATAAAGAGGTGTGGAATTTTGTCAAATGTCTTTTCTGCATCAATTACTAGAATCAAATGGTTCTTATTTTTTTTTGTTAATGTGGTGAATTGCATTGATTGTTTTTCTTTTGTTGAACCATCCTTGCATACTTCTTATGAATCCCACTTGATCATGAGGAATTATTATTATTTTTTTAATGTGTTTTTGAATTCTATTGGCTAGGATTTTGTTTAGGGTTTTTGCATCTATGTTCATATCTTTGTATTGGTCTGTAGTTTTCTTTTTTTATTTTTGTAATATCTTTGCCTGATTTTGGTATTAGTTTAATGCTTGCTTCATAGAATGTCTCTGGGAGTGTTCCTTCTTTTTCTATATTTTGAAATAAGTAGAAATGGGGATAAATCTTCTTTAAATGTTTGGTAAAATTCAGCTGTGAAGCCATCTGGTCCAGGACTTTTTTTTGTGGGGGAATCTTTTTATGACCTTTTCCATTTCCTCTTTTGCGGTGTGTCTGTTCAAGTGTTCTGTATCTGACTGTTGTCAATCTGGGTAGGACATGACTTTCAAGGAATTTGTTCATTTTCTCTAAGTTCTCAAATTTATCAAAGTATAGCTTTTCATAATAGTCTGATATTACAGATTTAATTTCCTCTGGTTCTGTTGTGATGTCACCTCTATCATTCTTTAAGTGAGTTATTTGTGTTTTCTCTTTTATTTTGTCATGTTTGCCAATGATTTGTCAATTTTATTGATCCTTTTGAAAAAACAGCTCCTGAACTTAATGATGGTTTTAAGTCTTTTTCTGTTTTCTATCTCATTGATTTCAGTTCTTATGCTTATAAATACCTTTCTTCTAGAGGCTCTTAGGTTAGATTGTTGTTCTTTTTATGTTTGATTAAGGTGTTGCATTAGATAATTTATTTTGCTTCTTTCTTCATTTTTTTTAATGTGTTTGTCTACTGCTATGAGCTGGCCCTTGAAGACTCCCTTCACTGCATCCTAGAGGTTTTGATACATTGTGTTTTCATTATGTTTGTTTCAAGAAACAACTTTTACTCCTTCCTTCCTTCCTTCCTTCCTTCCTTCCTTCCCTCTCTTTCTTCTTCTTCTTCTTCAATTGTGTTCAAGCAGGGTGTTATTTAGCTTCCATGTTGACGGTTTTATAAGCTTTATCCTTTCGTGATTAATTTCTAGTTTTATGACATTGTGGCCTGAGAAGATACTTTATATTATTTCCGTGATTTTGAATTTTTTGAGGCTTGCTTTTTGCCCTAATATGTGATAAATTCTAGAGAATGTACCATGTGCCATTGAGAAGAAAGTGAATTGAGTTTTATTTGGCTGCAGTGCTCCGAATAAATCCACAAGGTTGAGTTGACTGACTGTGTAGTTTAATTATTCTGCATCTTTGCTAAGATGTTATTATTTTTTTAACCTATCTTTAACCTAACTTCTCTTTGCCAGAAGGAGCATGGTGGTGTGAGCGCAGGAATCGTGGCAAGCTTTTGGAGTTGATTGCTTTTCCGGGCTCTGTCCCTGGGAGCGAGGCAAGTCAGGCTTGGCCTAGAGTTTCAGGCAGAAGGTGGCCTAAGCCCAAAGGCAGCTGGGAGAGGAGGCCAGCCATGTTCTTCCTGGTTGGCTCCTCCCATCCCAGGGTCTCTGGGACTTCTCCTTGTCAAAAGGGGCATGGTGGTGTGAGCACAGGAATCGTGGCAAGCTTTTGGAGTCTACTGCTTTTCCAAGCATGTGTTTGGCATGCAGGTTTGCTCTGTCTCTGGAAGCAGGAGCGGCATCCACGTCCAAAAGGGTTTGCCTCCGGAAATTCTATGTATGAACAGTACTCAGGCCGTTCGTTCATAGGGTCGCTATGAGTCGTCTATGACTTGGCAGCATCAAACAACAATACAATGACTATGACCAAGAGAGAGCTACGTTGGCCTAGTGGAAAGGAAGTTATGCTACCAAGCCGAAGGTGGATGATTTTCATCTGAGGCCTTTGGCCAGGTTCAAATTGTTTTCCTGTCAAGCATTCTTCTAGGTGGTATAGCACTGGTCTGTGTGTTGCTGTACAGAGGTAACTCGTGGTTGCTGTGATGCTGAACACTGTTACAGTATGTGCCAATCGTGGTAATGAGTACCCATGGTGGACAGTGTTGGCTGGAGCTTTCCAACTAAAACAAGCCTGGAAGCAGGAGTGGCATCCACTTCTGAAAGGGCTTGCTTCCGGAAACTCTATGTACAAACAGTGCCCAGGCCGTTCGTTCATAGGGCCCCTATGAGTCGTCTACGACTTGACGGCATCAAACAACAACAGCAACATCATTTGGTGCATAGAAGTTGACCAATGTTACATCCTTGATCTATTGTGCCTTTAATCTCTACATAATGCCCTTCCTTATCTTTTATGGTGATTTTCATTCTGGAGTCTATTTTATCAGAGATTAGTATTGTCAGGCCTGCTTTTCTTGTGGATGCCATTTGGTTGGTATATTTATTTGCAGCCTTTGATTTTGAGTTTATCTTTCTCTTCGTTCATTAGCTATGTCTTTTGTAGACTACGTATTGATGGGCTTTGCTCTTGTATCCATTCTGGTACTCTTTTTCTCTTGATTGGTGCAGTAAGTCCATTCATTTAAAGTGTGATTATTGACATATTTTATCATTTACATTTTGCTGTGTTTCTTCTTTGTTGTTGTTGTCTTTTTTCTATGATCTATCCACTTTCTCTTGGTGTCTCTGTGTATAGGTCTCCCCTTAAAAGTTCTTGTAGGTGTGGTCTTGTTTTCACAAATTCTTTAAGCTCCTTCTTTTCTGCAAAGGATGTGATTTCTCCTTCATATGTGATGGAGAGCTTTGCTGGGTACAGGATCCTGAGTTGGCAGTTGTTTTCTTTCAACTTTCTGTATATGTGATCCCATTGTTTTCTTGCTTGCATGGTTAATCTGATGTCTTAATCTGATGTCTTCTCCTTTGTAGGTGACTTTGTTTTTCTCACGCTTTCCATATTCTCTCTTTTTCTTTTATTTTGGAGAATTTGACTATGATATGGCTTGATGTTTTCCTCTTGGGGTCTAGTCTATTTTGGTGTTCACTGAGCTTCCTGAATGTGGATTTTTTCATTCTTCATTATACCCAGAAAGTTTTCTGCTAGTACCTCTTTCATAATTTTCTCAGTGATTTCCCTATTCCTCTCATATTCTGGAATTCCAATCATACATATGTTATTCCTTTTGACATCTTCCCACATAATTCTAATATTTTCTTTATGTCTCATCTCTGAGTTTTCTTTTAGTATGTTTCCATTGAGGTTCTGTCTCCCAGCTTACTGACTTGCTACTCCATTTCTTCTGTCCTACCTTTTTGTCCTTCAATGTGTTGGACACTTCTGCCATTTCAGTTTTAATGTTCCAGAGTGCATTTTTGTTACTTTCTGTTATTTCTAGTACTGTGTTTGCAATACTCTATCTTGTGATGATTTTTCAAGTCCTTGTATCTTATCTCCTTATCTATAGTTCCAATTCTTTAATCTATTTTTTTTTGCATTTTCTTCTGTATTTGAGCAAGTTCCTCCTCATCAATAAATTTCTTCTTGCTCCGTGCCTCTGGAGCATTTGCTTTCTTGTAGTTTCCATTGCTTCTTCCATAATTTGCACCTTCTTCTGTAGTGGTTCAAATAACTCTTCATCAGTATATTTTTTTCTGGTTCTCTACCTCTACAGTATTTCTTTTATCTGTGGCTCCCATTGTTTCTTCTATCATTTGTACTTTTGGGGGGTAGCTCTTAGAATCTCTCCATATCAGCATATATCATCTGCCTTCTTGACTCTCGGGTACTTATGTGGTTGCTGATATTCTCAGAAGTTTTTCTGGATTTTTTGGGGGGTGTGTGTGTGTGGGGGTGTCTGTTGCTGTCTTTTTTTTTTTTGTTTTGGTTTTGGCTTTTTGTGTGTAGTTTTGGTTTTTTCTTTGTTTTGGTTTTTGTTGTTGGTTTTGTTTTTTTTTTTTTTGAGAAGGCTTAATTTGTTTTATTCATGGTGTTTGAAGCTACCTGTGGCTTTCTTGACTTTATGTTTTTCTTGATAAGTGTTAGGTGGTTTCTATTTTGTCTATGAAAGTTGGTTGTGGTTCTTGCCTTTATAGTGTTACTAGTTAGTTACCAAATTAAAATGTGATGAAGGATACACTCCACTATAGTTCTTGTCGGGAAAATTCACCTTTCTTAAAGTTCTTGAGGTTCTCTCTGTTCTGTACTGCTACTCTGTAGGAATCTGGCCTTGAAGTCCCCGTCTTCAATTCTATAGGTCTTCTTCATATATGAAGTGACTGAATGGTGTAAGATCAGGTGCTCTACTCAAGTAATTTCTCATGCACATTTTCTCCTGGAGCTTAATGTCTTCCTTTGTTTCTGGAGTGGCAGATTAGAGGTCAGGGCTGATAGCTCAAGCAGCTTGTGTGCAGGGTGTCTCAAATCAGCCCTCCTTCTCCCATAAAGTTAAAAAAAATCCTTTCCTTCTGCCTTAAGTTCTGTGTACTAGAATCTCTTGTCCTGTTTGGCCCCTGGGATGGCCCTGCAGCTACAAATGCAAGAAGCCCCAGATGGAGGTACCCAGAACTCCAGGGATGCCTCAGTCCTATCTCCCCTCAGGTGACGGAGAGTGCTCACTCTCTACACAGAGCCACCATCTCTCTTGACCTTTACTCCTGTGGCTTGGTGTATACCTTTGTTTGTGCTCCTTCGTCTCAGGTGTGGCAGGAGATCAGACCTCAGCTCGGGCCTTTTGCATGCAGAGGCTCGCAGGTCAGAAGGAGCCAAGAAAATTCTTCCCTGTGAGCAAAGTTCTGTGTACTAAAGTCTCTTGTAGTGTTTGACTCCTGGAATGGCCCTGGAGCTGTGGAGGCAAGGACCCTGAGATGGAGATACCTACAACCCCAAGGATGCCTCAGACCTGTCTCCCCACAGTAAATGGGGAGTGCTCACTCTCAGTACAGAGCCCTCACCTCTCCTGACCTTTTCTTCTGTGGCTTCCAAGACGGATCTCTTTAATAAAAAACCCGATGTTGGTCCACAAGTACATTCAAATTCAAATCTCCTCATACTGCTGCTGCTGCTGCTGCTGTTGTTGTTGTTATGTGTCATCAAGTCACCTGTGACTCACAGTAACTCCGTGTACAACAGCTCTGAAGCCTGCCCTGCTCTGAGCATTGACCTCCTTGACTCTGACATACCTACCCCCCACTACCCTAGTAGTTATTGCTTAATGCAAATTACTCAAGAGTTTACTGGGCAGATTTAGGGGAAAGGTAAAGGAATAGGAAAGATTCAATGGAGACTTGAAAGGATCAATGGCAATTATATAAATTATATATTTACTATTCTATGAGATATAGTTAAATGAAAGATTGCATCAACACAATGCATATGAGTGAAATGTAAGGCAAACAAACTATTGCTCCATAAAAAAAGAAACAGGTAGTAGGGAGGGGTGGAAATGGGGGGAAGGAGAGATGACCACTTGGATGGTGGAGGTTGGTGGGTGAGTGGTAAAAATAGGTTGGGGGAAGGTTCATTGGGGTCTTGGAGGGATAATGTGGTAATAGATGTGGGCAGTTAGTAGTTAATTGTATGAAACACAATGTATATGAGGGATTGTGAGGAGCACAATGTGCATATATGAAGCACAGTGTGTAAGGGTGGTTATATTCCAATCACACAAAAAGTGAGGGAGATTAAAAAATGTATGATATAAATGAATACAGATATTTTACATTTGTTGTTGTTGTTGTTAAGTGCCGTAGAGTCACAGACAACTCATAGCGACCCTGTGAAGGAGAGTCCTCGAAGCTTGGGTGCCTTTCATCCTCTCTCCAGGTTCATAGGATTTTACATTTAGAAACTATATAACTCTGTCTTTGGCCCATACTTGATTTGAAGTACTAAGAGGAAAGAACTTCCCTGGGGATAAGCTTGTTAAAAGTAGTACCTTGTAGTGGTTGTTGGGATTTGGTTGAGGGGAAAGACTGAGTCCCACCCTGTACTCTGAGAAGATTTTAAACTATGTTGTTGTTGTTGTTGCTGTTGTTGTTATGTACCATCGAATCGCTTGCAACTCATAGCGACCCTATGTA
>NW_006399887.1:1109044-1114778 GCF_000299155.1 Elephantulus edwardii
CTATTTCATTAAATTCTTCTGTATCTGCCAATTCCTTTCGATACAATGACTCAGTATATTCCTTCCATCTTCTTTTGATACCTCCTGGATCATTTAACCTTCTGCCTAAAGCATCCTTGATTGTAGCAACTCGAGGTTTGAATTTGTTCTTCTGTTCTTTGAGCTTAAGAAATGCTGAACGAGTTTAATCTATATTTAGATAAAAATAATTGAATTTTTATATGTTGTAGTTATGTGCTGCCAAGTTGCCTGCAACTCATGGCGAACCTATGTACAACAGCCCTAAACCTTGCTCTAGCCTGTGCTGATCTCACTGTCTCCGATACATCTACCCCAGTCAACACATCTCATAGAGTGTCTTCCTCTCCTGTGCTGTCCCTCCACCCTCCAAAGCATAACATCCCTCTCCAAGGACTGGTCCTTCCTTGCAACATGTCGAAAGTATGTAAGACGAAAATTCAGAAACCTTGCCTCCAAGGAGCAGCCTGGTTTAACCCTCTCTAGAACAAACCTGTTCGTTTTCTTAGCAGTCCATGGTGTACTCAATACTCTTCTCTAGCACCATAGCTCAAAGGCATCAATTCTCTATCATTCCTAGTCACTGTCCAGCTCTGACACATAGTTTTTTGTCTTTTGTTTCTCCTGTCTTTGTAATGACCTTTTGAATCCTTCCTGGATAATATGTTTGATATCCTCCCACAGCTCATCTAGTTTTTGCTTTTTAATGTTCAAGGCCTCAAACATGTTCCTGAGATTGTTTTGAAATTCATATAGAATAGACTCAGGTCAAATTTTTATTCTTGTGTACTTGATTTACTTTTCCTCAGCTTCAGCTTGAATTTGCAGATGAGTAGCTGGTGGCCTACAATCAGCACCTGGCCTCATTTTCACAGCTGATATTGAGCTTCTCTAGCTATTCTTTCCACAAATGTAATTTATCTGATTCCAATGCATACCATCAGGTGAAATCCATGTGTATAGCCTGCATTAGTGTTTCTTATAAAACGTATTTGCAATGAATAAGTTGTAGATTGTGCAAAATTCTGTCATTCTATCTCCGGCTTTATTTCTGTCACCAAGTCTATGTTTTCCAAATCCTGATCCTTTTTCTTTATTCTCAACTTTTGCATTCCAGTCACCCATTATTGTTAACGCATCTTGACTGCATGTTCAGTCAATCTGTGACTGTAAAAGTTGGTAGAAATCTTCTATTTCCTCCTCTTTGACTCTGGTTGTTGGTGCATACATTTGAATGATGGTAGTATTTATTAGACTTCCTTGTATACGTATGGATATTATCCTGTCACTCACGACATTGTATTTCAAGAAGAATCCAGAAATGACTTTTTTAACTATGAAAGTAATCCGGTTTTTCCTCACCTTTTTGTCTCCAGCATAGTAGACCATATAATCCTCCCATGCCAGTCTATCTCATTTCGCCAATACCTAATTTGTCAATATTTATGCATTACATTTCCTTCCTTCTTAACAATATCCAATCTTCCTACATTCATGGTTCTTCCATTCCATGTTCCAATCACTAGCATCTTCTTACAGCTGTTCCTCCTTCTATGTGTTTCCATACTTGAGGGCTCAGCCTCAGCTGCCATATTGCTAGTCTAAGTGTGCTCTGTTGTGCATGGGGTTTTCGAAGGCTTGCTATTTCAGAAGTGGATGGTCAATCCTTCCCCCTAGTCTGTCTTAATTTGATTGCTCAGATTCAGAACATTATCTGACAGACAAGCATTTTACAGAGAAGAGCAGATTAAAGATGTCTCCCAATAGTAGAAAAAACCCAATGGATTTTGTGTATTAGGTAACTACTTGAGAAGAGTGAGAATATCTATGAATGAATGGAAATCCAAAGTCTCTGTAAACATTCATTAAAATTAATGATAAAAAGGAAAAATATATCTATTTATATATACTAGTTCAATTGCTTTCCTTTTGCTAAAGTTTGTGTTTCTTTTTAAAAACTAATTTTAATAAACATTGACAAAGACAGGATTTCCATTCATTCGTTGTTGCACTTTCCTCCCTACCTACCCCTCCCCCCAATTTGTTCTTCTCTTTGAAAAGTAAAAAAAAAAAATTTGCATTGTTATACAATCCCTCCTCCCAAGTCCACTCCACTGTGCCATTTTGGACTCTGTTTTGTTCTCTATAAGGAGATATAAAATAGTGTTTCTGAACTGTAGGGCATGCTTTCAGATGACACCAGATGTGTCACTAAATAACATTTTATTTCACAACGAGAGAGCCATTCTCCTTCCAATTTTCTTTCAGTCTTTTTGATTTTCTCAAGGGAAAGTGAACGTTAGTACTATTAGGCCTTTGACACTTCACAAACATTTTCAATTTTTATTTTTAACCAAGAAGAGATCTCAAGTTCAAAGCCTTCAACAAAAATTATTGTTCTAGTTTTATAGCTATCCAGCAGTTCTAATGTACTACATAGTATAGATTGGTTTTCATATAAAATAATAAATTAATTCCTTTTAAAAAGAATTTTTAATTAATAATAAAACTTCCTTTAAAATATTCCTTAAATGAAAAAAGAATTTAAGAAGCTCCTGTTATATATGTTGTTGTTGCTGTTGTATACCACAGAGTTGGAACCAACCCATAGCTGACCTTCCAGTGGACTTTCAGAGGCAGTTAATCGCATGGGAGGAGATTGTCCATCCTTCTCCTGCATAGCAGCTGATGACCTTGAACAATGTGCCTTAGGGTTTGAAGCGCAGCTTCTTGCCACTAGGCCACTATATATATAAAGTTTCATTCATGATTGCGTGTGAGCTGGTTGGATTTGCTGGATTCAGCTAACAATGACTGTGGGCTGGAAGCTTCTTGGTTTAGAGTTAACGAAGACCTGGTGGGCAGACTTTGCATTTAAAAAGGTGGTTGGACCCCACTAAGTCGTCCAGTTTGGAGGCTCATGTGTGAAGAAGCAGTTGGATTTTGGAAGATGATTTCTCTTGTCTTGGTGATGGTCAGGTGTGGACTATTTGGTTGTTTGATTTTGGGGTCTTTTTCCCATTTACAGTTGGATGTGAGCTTAATGGATTTGTTGTATATATCTAAAAATGAGCTATAAGCTGGAAACCTCTGGTTTAGAGTCAATCAGGATCTTGTTCAAGTTGAGCACCACTCACAGAGGCCCTATGAACAAAAGATCTGAATATATATATTTTTTTTAATAAATAAATTATTTCTAAAATATTTAACAGTGTCTAAGGATGACAGAAGATGAATCAATGCCTTTGGGACATTACATGGGCTGCCAAGAAAACAAACACGTCTGTCCTGAAAAGGGTGAAATCAAGTTAGATCTTGGCCTTAGAAGCAAAGATTGTGACACTTCAGCTGACACATATTTTGGGCAAGTTGCCAGGAGGGGCGAGTACTAGGGGAAGGACATCCTGCTTGGAAGGATGGAGGGACAGCACAAGAAAGGGAGACCCTGGACAAGATGATTGACACAGTAACTGGAGCAATGGGAGTAGGTATGTTGGAGAAAGTGAGACTGGCTCAGAATAGGACAGGGTTCAGAGCTATTGTGTATAGGATGACTACGAGTCACAGGTGACTCAACAGCAAATGAAACAACAAAATATTTATATGTAAAAATACATTTAAAAAGATATAATTTGTAAATTACTACCTAACTTTGGAGGGACTATGCTAAGTGATCTAAATCAGTCCCCAAAAGGAAAACTACTGTATAAAAATATTATTGTAGAACATGTATGAGGATCCATGTGGGGAGGAGGAAGCAAATGGGTGAGGACTGGCAGGGAGAGGGGCTTAATCATAAGATCACATAATTTGATGGGTGGAGGGAACAGTGGGTAAGGAAAGGAGAAAGATCCTGTGTGAAAAAATAATAATAATGCAATTCATAAAAGAAATAATTTATAATGTATACATAAGAAGTCTTTCCCGTGGTACCCAAGATGAGGTATGGCGTTCAGGAAAGCTCTGCCTCTCTCCCCTCCCAAAGTCCCAAAACTATTTCTCTGGCAATGGCATCCTCGGGGGTCTCTGGCCAGTCTTTCCCATGGTAACTGAGATGCATCAGAATGAATGGTGAAGAGATTGAGATAGTTCACAGTTTTAGTTCACTTGGTTCCACAGCCAACATTCTTGGTAACAACAGCCAGGAAATCAGGAGAAGAATTGCATCGGGAAAGTCAGCTGTGAGGGACCTCTCAAGAGTACTGAAGAGCAACGATGTCAGCCTGGAGACTAAGGTGCACCTGATCCAGGCTATAATCTTTGCAATTATGTGCTATGTATCAGAGAGTTGGACAGTGAATAGGGATGATAGAAAGAGAATTGATGCCTTTGAGCTGTGGTGCTGGAGAAGAGTGTTGAATATACCTGGACTACTAGGAGAATAAACAGGTTTGTCTTGGAGAGGGTGACTCTGGAGTGCTCCTTGGAGTCAAGGATTCTGAAGCTTTATCTGACATACTTTGGGCATGTGGCAAGGAGGGACTGGTCCTTGGAGAGGGACATCATGTTTGGGAGAGTAGAGGGACAGCGCAGGAGAGGAAGACCCTCGATGAGATGGATCGATAGATTCTATGATTGGAGCAGTGGGAATGAGTGTATTTGAGATGGCAAGGTTGGCACAGGATAGAGCAGCACTTAGGGCTCTTGTACTAGGGTCACTATGAATCGCAAGTGACTCAATGGCACATAACAACATCATACATAAAAAGAAGAGCTCTATGTTTGTTCCCATTCCAAAGAAGGGTGACCCAACAGAGTGTGGAAACTATAGAACAATATCATTAATTTCACATGCAAGCAAGATTCTACTGAAGATGATCCAAAAATGATTGGAACAGCACATCAGCAGAGAACTACCAGAAGTACAGGCTGGGTTTAGAAGTGGTCGTGGTACTAGGGATATTGTAGCTGATGTTAGATGGATCTTAGCTGAAAGCAGGGAATACCTAAGGAATGTCTATCTGTGTTTAATTGATTATGCAAAGGCGTTTGATTGTGTGGATCATAACAAACTGTGGCTGACTCTGAGAAGAATGGGAATCCCAGAACACTTGATTGTGCTAATGAGAAACCTATACTTGGACCAGGAGGCAGTTGTCAGAACAGAGCAAGGAAACTGCATGGCTCAAAATTGGGAAAGGTGTGATTCAGGGATGTGTTTTGTCTCCACACCTCTTCAACCTGTATGCAGAACAGATCATCCAGGAGGCTGGGCTCTATGAGGAGAAGTGTGGTATTAGGATTGGTGGAAGATCCATCAACAATCTACATTATGCAGATGACACAACCCTGCTTGCTGAAAGTGAGGAGGACCTGAAATGCTTGCTGCAGAGGGTCAAGGACTGCAGCTTCCAATATGGATTGAGGCTCAATGTTAAGAAGACAAAGTTTCTCACCACTGGACCAATTGGAAGCATCAGGATGGATGGTGAAGAGATTGAGATTGTTCACAGCTTTAGTTTGCTTGGCTCCACAGTCAACATTTTGGCACCAGCAGCCAGGAAATTAAAAGTAGTATTGCTATGGGAAAGTCTGCTGTTATGGACCTCTCCAAAGTACTGAAGAGCAATGGTGTCTCTCTGGAGATTAAGGTGTGTCTGATACAGGCCATGGTCTTTGCAATCACTTGTTATGTGTCAGAGATTTGGACAATGACTAGGGAGGATAGAAGGAGAATTGATGCCTTTGAGCTGTGGTGCTGGAGAAGAGTATTGAG
>NW_006399887.1:1114935-1116306 GCF_000299155.1 Elephantulus edwardii
CTTGGAGGCAAGGATTCTGGGGCTTCGTCTGACATACTGTGGACATGTTGTAAGGAAGGACAGGTCTTTGGAGAGGGACATCATGTTTGGGAGGGTGGAGGGACAGCGCAGGAGGGGAAGACCCTCTATGAGGTGGATTGATTCAGTGACTGGGGTAATTGGGATGGGTGTATCAGAGATGGTGCGATTGCCACAGGACAAAGCAGAGTTTAGGGCTGTTGTACACATGGTTGCTATGAGTCACAAGATACTCGACGGCACACAACAACAACAACGTATATGAAAAGTAATATAGAAAACTATTTTGCGTACATATTGTGGTTTTGAGGTGCCATCAATTTAGATCCAACTCATAACTGACCTTCCAGTGGTTTTCAGAGGCAGGTAGTCACATGGGAGGGGATTGTCCATGTTTCTCCAGAAGAACAGCTGGTGGATTCGAACCATGTGTCTTTGGGATTGCAGTACAGCTTCTTGCCAGCAGGCCCTAGAGTTCCTTATAAAATGTGTTTTATGTTAATGAATAAATAATATTATGATTATTGCCTCTTGTTGTTAGGTGCTGTCGAGTTAACTATGACTCATGGCAAACTTATGAACACAGATCTTTATCTTACCTCATGCTGCGCCATCCTCACAATCAGCCATGCTTAAGCCGATTGTTATAGTCACTATGTGACACCCATCACATGAAAGGTCATCCTCTCTTTTGCAAAACTTCTACCTTCCCTAGCATAATGTCTTTTCCCAAGGACTGGTACCTCCTAATTACATCCCTAAATGGTGTAAGATGCTGTTTTAACTGTCTTTGCCTCTAAGGAACACTTTGGTTGTACTTCCTCCAAGACAAATTTGTTTGTTTTTTTGGTACACACATGCACAGACACACATACATAGATTAAACAAAATTCAAATCATTGCCATCAAGCTCAAACTAACTCATAGTTAATCCTCTAGTAGCTTTTTAGAGGCTATAAATCACGTAAGAGATTACTTGTCTTTTCCTGTGGGACAGCTGGTATATTCAATCTTCTCACTTCTGAATTGGCAGTGACAGATACATTGACAGATCAATGGAATAAAATTTAGAACTCAGAAGTCAACCCATATTACTATGGTCAATGTCAACTGATCCTTGACAGGGAGATGAAATCAATTTAGTCACTCTAACAAATGGACATCTATCTGCAGAAAATCAAACAATGTCCAGGACACCTCACACCATATACATAAACTAAAAAGGTGAATAATAAACCTAGGGGTAAATCCCAAAACTGTAAAGATCATCAGGAAAAAAATAGGAATTTAGAATTTAGAAACTGGATTTCACCTGATGGTATGCATAGGAATCAGATCGATTACATCTGTGGA
>NW_006399887.1:1120599-1130108 GCF_000299155.1 Elephantulus edwardii
CCTTAATTCTGGATTCCTGTGCTAACCATAATACTCAATCATATATCACTTCTAGTTTATAGAATATTTTAATGCATCAAGAACAAAAAGATAAAAAATCTTAAAAAAAATGGGCAGAAGGTATGAACTGATGCTTTACCAAAGAAAAAAGTCAGATAGTCAACAAATACCTGAAATAAAGTTCAAAAATAGCTTACTATTGTTGTTTTTGTTAGGTGCCATCGAGTTGAGTATGACTCACAGTGATGCTATGAACAACAGGTCTGAACCCTGTCCTATCCTCAGCCATCCTGATAATCTCTGACACACTCAAACTCACTGCTGCAGTCACTGTGTCAACTCACTTGTTTGAGATCTTCTTCTCCTTTGCCATGCCACCTTTCCAAGTATGATGTCACTCTTCAAGGAATAACCTTTCATAGTTATGTGCCCAGAGTATGTGAGACGAAATGTCTTCATCTTTGCTTCTGGAGAACTCTAGATGCACCTTCTCCAAGCTTTTACTTTTGACAGTCTATGGGATATTCAGCACTCTTTTCCAACACCACAGTTCAAAGTTTTCAATTCTTCTGTATTCTTAGTTATTATCCAGCTCTCATATGTATAGCAAATAACTAAAAAGACCATGGTCTGAATCAGGTGTATTGTAGTCCTGAAGCTAACATTGCTCCTCAATAATTTGAAGAGGTCCCTGACTACAGGCTTCCCCAGTGTAATATATCTCCGAACCTACTGACTGCTGGTACCAAGTATATAAATTGTGCATCCAAGTAAGATGAAGCCATTGACAGTTTCAGCCCTTTCCCAATTCATCATGATGCTGCCTATTGGTCCTCTGGCAAGGATTTTTGTTCTCTTGATGTTGAAATATAATCCATATTGAAGGTCACAATGTTCAACCTTCTGTACTAAGTGCTTCAAGTCTTCCTCATGTTCAGCAAGCAAATTTGTGTCATCCAAATAATAAAAGGTTTACAATGAATTTTCCTCCAATCTAAAGCCACATTCTTCTTCAGAGACTCAAGCTTCTTGAATATTTTGTTAACCATACTGAATAAATAGGTATGGAGAAAGATTACAACCCTGATGTACACATTTCCTAATTTTAAACTTTGCTCTGCCTACACATTAGACTCTGGGTCTAGGTATAGGTTTCACAAGAGCACAATTAAGTGTACTGGAATTTCCATTCTTGTCAATGTTAGCCATAATTTGTTATAATCCACATTTTCAAATGCCTTTGCATAGTTGACTATGTAAGGATTAATCTACTCTAACAGAATGTGCAGAGTCCTAGAATTGGAGAATAAAAAGAGAATAACTCGCTCAGTATTTCTCAAGGTGAAGGAACTGAAAAACATTCAATTCTTGAGTTGTAAGATTTAGGGATTGCTATTGCCTCCGTAAACTCTATGAGCATGGAGAAATGATGACAGTTACACAAGTGTTCGGTCTTTTGTCCATAGGGTCACTATGAATCACCTGTGACTTGATGGCACCTAACAACCACAACAACATGGACAAAATATTGAATGATCCAGGAAACATCAAAAAAGAATAGAGAAAATACACAAAATCACTGTACCAAAAAAAAAAAAAAATTGGCTGACACCAAAACATTTCAAGAAGTACCATAAAATAAAAAACCAATGGTAATGAAGGAAGACTTAAAACTATACTTAAGGCATTGGCAAAAAAAAAGACTCCAAGATTTAATGCAATACCAACTGAAATGTGCCAACTAACAGATACAGACCTGTGTGTTCAATCGTCTGTGCTAGAAAAATTGGAGGACAGCTGTCTACACTACTGACTAGAAAAGATTCATGTTTATTCCCATTCAAGAAAAGGTGATGCAACAGAATGTGGATATTATCAAACAATATAATTAATATTTCATGCAATCAAAGCACTGCTGAAGGTCATTTAAAAAATTACTAGAACAATGTACAGATTACTTTCAGACACTCAAGATGGATTTAGAAGAGGCTGTGGCACCAGGGATATCTAACAGCACTAGCTATTAGCTAAAACAACAATGAGATATCATCTCACTGCAGCAACAATAGCAAAGTTCAACAGGATAACAAATAGCAAATGATGGAGAGGATGAGGAGAGATCACAACTCTCATCCACTGCTGGTGATACTGTAAAATGGTACAACCACTGTGGAAGGCATTCTGGCATTTTTTCCCCAAAAAGTTGGAAATAGAAATACTATTAGACCCAGCTATACCCCTAGTGGGAATCTACTCCAAAGAATTCAGAGTTGTAACACCAACAGATTTATGTACAGCAGTGTTTATCACAGCATTATTCACAATAGCAAAGATATGGAAGCAGCGCATGGGGCTATCAACAAATGAATGAATAGAAAAAGTGTAGTACATACACACAATGGTATATTACACAATGTTGAAAAGCAATGAATTTATAAAACATTGCAAAACTTGTGTCTAGGAAACATTATGCTGAATGATGTATCTCAGTTACAAAAGGACAAATACAGCATAATACCACAGCTGTAACAATTGGATGGATACCAGTGGGTGGAGAGCAGGAAAGGATAGATAGATAGATAGATAGATGATAGATAGATAGATAGATAGATAGATAGATAGATAGATAGATAGATGATAGATAGATATTAAACACTGCACTGGAATATGTGAAGGGAAGGATAATTTAAAATAATGGATGGTTAGGTGTTATATGTATGGCAAAGTAAGTTGGGGGAGGGGGAGGGAAGAAAACTGTTAATGAAAATCAATCTCTTTTTTTTAATTTTCATGAAAATCACAATAAAATGCATTGCAGGGACCTCAAGGCATATAACTACAGCAACAACATACTATATTGGTTGGTTTTTTTAGGTAAGCCCCTTGTTTAGAGTCAAGAAGACCTCGAGGAAGGCCTTTGTATTTATGATGCTTGTTGTTATATTTTGGAGGAACATTCTTCTAAGTAGTACAGCACTCTTGTACTGAGGTAACCTGGGGTTACTGTGATGCTGAACCCTGTACCATTGGGTTGTCAGCTGCCATAATGGCTACGCATGGTGAACAGTGGTGGAGCTCCCCGTTTAAGACAGGTTTGGGAACAGGAGTGGCATCCACTTCCTTAACAACATGCCTCTGGAAACTCTACGAACTTTGATAAATGGCAATAGTTATAGAAAGGCTTCAGGACTTTCTTTTGTTCATAGGGTCACTATGAGTCCTGCAAGACTTGAAGGCAAACAATAACAACAAGTTTGGGTTGGCAGTGCAAATCCTTACCAGAGGAACAGAAAAGTATAAAAACTTTGAGACTCATCATCATCAGGCTGTCTCGTAGCTGACCCTCTGTCAGGTTTCCAAATCTATATGAGGGACTGTCCATCTTCCTCCTGCTGAGACGGTGACTCTGGAATATTTGAATCACCTTTGCGACATATCTGTAATGCACCTACCTATATATTTGTCTACCAGAGCTCCTTCAGGTTTATACAGCCTATTATATTTGCTCAGTGCCACTGAGAAATAAGTAAAATGTTATCTCAAATATTGGAAAAGTACAAAGTCATGGTAAAAATATTCTTGAAAATGAAACCTCTGAATTTGAAGTATACTATCAATTTATTTTAGTATATACATGATTCCAAAGTTATTGAAAATTAACTGTGGTTATTTAAAAGCCCAGAAATTGTAATTTTCAGAATTTATTCAGAGGTATTTGTTGCTGTTATTATGGCCATTGAGTTGCTTGTGATTCATAGTGACCTAATGTGCAAGAGCCCTAAACCCTGCTCTATTCCGTGCCAACCTTATTCTCCCTAACACACCTACTCCCATCACCCCAATCACTGAATCGATCCATCTTATTGAGGGTCTTCCTCTCTTGTGCTGTCCTCCCACCCACCCAAACATGATGTCTCTCTCAAAAAATGTGTTCCTCCTCGTAACATGTCCAAAGTATGTCAGACGAAGCTTCAGAATCTTTGCCTCCAAGGAGCAGCCTGGTTTCACCCTCTCCAGGATGAATCTGTTTGTTCTCCTGGCAGCCCATGACATATTCTATACTCTTCTTCAGCACCACAGCTTAAAGCATCAATTGTTTTTCTATCATCCCTGGTCATTTTCCAGCTCTCTGATGCACAGCAAGCAATTGTGAAGACTATAGCCTGGATCAGGTGTACCTTAGTCTTCAGAATAATGTCGTTGCTCTTCAGTACTCTTATGAGGTCCCTGACAGCTGATTTTTCCCAATGCAATTTGTCTCTTGATTTCCTGGCTGCTGGTACCAAGAGTGTTAATTGTGGAACCACGTAAACTAGAGCTGTTAACAATCTCAATCTCTTCACCATCCATAATAATGCTGCCAATTGGCCCAGTGGTGAGAATCTTTGTTTTCTTGATGCTGAGCTTCAATCCATGTTGAAGGTTACAGTCCTTGACCTTCTGCATCAAACACTTCAGGTCCTTACATAGTTAAATTATTTATACAAAAACTACAATCTTCACAATTAGTTACACCTCAACACCAAGAAAAATCCTCATCACAGACTGGAGAGCATTACGTTGAGTGAACTAACTCAGTCCCACAAGGACAAATATTGTATAAGACAATTATTGTAGAATGAGTATGAGGATCCAAGAGGGGGGGCCAGGTGGAAATAGAGGGTTGAGGATCAGGGGGTAGTGTGTTAATTATAGGGCTGCATGATTCTATGAGTGGGTGGGGTAAAGAAAATTGGAAGGTGAATTCATACCATTAGAGAGGTGTTACCTTTGGGCTAGCTGTGCAACTCTCTACGGATGAGGGTCAATATTTGGCTATGCAGATAAAGTTTGTATGGTCCACTGAGTTGTGCTGGAGAAGAGTATTGACTTTACCACAGCCTGTCAAAAGAACAAACATATCTGTCTTGGAGGAAGACAGATTGGAGCCAGAGTGCTCCTGAGAGGTAAGGTTGGTAAAACTTCATCTCACACATTTTGAACATGTTCTCAGGAGGAGCTAGTCCTTGGAGTTATCATGATGGGAAAAGCAGAGCATCTGAGAAGAAGAGCAAGACCGTCCATGAGATGGTTTGTTAATAATGATCACAACAGTAAGTTTGAGTATGGCACAGAGTTCGGATTTCTTGTTCATAAGGTCAATATGAGTCATAGTCAACTCAATGTCATCTAACAACATGATTTACTGAGTGACGATTCACAATTTTGTGAGTCTTCCACTGGGAGGAACTATATCGAGAAATTGTTAAGAGGTCTGTGGAAGCAGGGGGACCAACAGAGGGTTTTAGAGATAAAATGAAGCAGTAAGAGAAGTAGCAGAAAGAAGCAGAGGGAACAAAGAAATGGGGTGGGGGAGTAAAGATACAGAGAAGGAGAAAGAGAGGAGGCAAGGAACTTCCTAAAAGAGCTGCAGGACTGAAGAGGCGCAGTGACAAGAGGCAGAGGGCTGGCCTGCCAAGCCAACAGGTCCTGTCCTGAGGGAGCCAGGAGCTTGTTCTCAAAACGAGACAGGTCTGTCCTCAAACTCAAGAAGGAAAACGGTATCTGCTTCCTGATCATTATTTTGAGTTATATCCTGTTCCTTAACAAACAGCTTCCCTGTAAAAACAATTTTAAGTTCTGTGTGTTCAGCAGAGAAATAGAAAGGGCCATCGAAGGGATGATTGGTATAAAAACTGCTAAGAAGATTAGAGTGGAGCTATGTCTGACTTCTACTTCATAAGAATTAGATTCGTACAAGGGCAATAAATGATTGTGACCAGTGGTGGAAAAATTTGGAAAACAATAGCTAACAGCAAATGGCTGTACAGCACAAAGCATGTAATCGATGCCATTAAATTATAAATATAGTAGTTGTTAAACTGGAAAAAGTTTAATGAAACGTATATGATATGTATAACTATATATGTTATCTACAATAAAACCCAACAAACAAAACCAAACTTATGCCATACCATATGTGGGTTGTTGTTGTGTTTTTTTCAATTCTCTGCCTGCCCTCAATCAAATTTTAGAAATGCTTACAACTTTGAAGAACTACTTTAAAAACAAACTGAAGTGTTCTGCACTGAAATTGACTTTCCTGGAAATGACACTTACAAATTTTAGCTACTATTTGTCTAAAAATTGGTTGGAAATTGTCTTCCATGTTTCAGACAAGAAGAGCATTAATATCTAGACAGCTTCTGAAGCTTTCTATATGTTGAATTATTGACAACAGAGGAAGGCATTGAAATTAAACTCCACAAAAGTGAGAGAACTGAATTAATGAAACAATGAGAATGCAAGTGATGTACAAGAATTAATCTTGAAAATCTAAATTGTGCCTTGAGATATTGACACATGTGGGAAGAATCTCTTTACGAAAAGTCTATTTTAATTGAATAAATTAATATACGGCATCAAAATCAAATATGATCTAGGTCTTTGCAAAATTCAAACTTGGGAAAAATGTGTGTAATTGCTGCTGTTTTTATTGCTGTGTGGAACTGACCGAGAGCAAAGCCTTCTGCAGGTTTTCAGAGGCAGTGAATTGCCAGGAGGAGACTGTGCATCTTTCTCCCATGGAGCAGTTGGTGAAATTGAACCATGTGCCTATGTGATTGCAGCACAGCTTCTTGTCACTGTAAGAAAATTTATTTAATGGTCTTTTTTCTCATAAACATGATAAAATATGTGTGGCCTTGGAAGACATTATTCTGAGTGAACTGTCTCAGTCACAAAAGGACAAACACTGCATAACACTGCTTTGTTATAAAGCAGGTATAACACAGAGAGGAGGTGGAAGGAGAATAGGGTAAGAGCGGATACTTACATTGGAACAGATGAAGGAGAGATCTGTTTAAAAGGGATATATGATTAGACATTGTACATATGACAACAGCCCAGAATAAGAGGTGTATTTCAAAGAGGACTGGGAGGATTAGGGGAAGGGATGGAGGTAATTGTACGACAATAAAATAATATTTTTTTAAAACAGGGGGAGAGGAAGGGAAGGAGAAGGGATAAAATGTGAAACAATGAATGAAAAATCTAACCTTTCTGTAAACTTACATTGAAATCAGAATTAAAAGGAAAAGCAAAAAGGTCCTTTGAAGAAAGGCGATCCAAATAATTGCCAAAAGATAGCATGTGTGCAAACCAATTATTTATTTTACATTCTGTAGACAGAAAATCTTCTTTAAAATGTTCATATTATCTCAGAGAAGCATAAATTACTATTTTTCAATGTGTTACTGAGTCAGTTGTCTATTACCTCAAGAATGCAGAGTAACATACCGCCACACAAAAATCAGAGCAGTGTATAACAGTAAATGTTTATTGCTCACATTTTGGGGACAGTTAGCTGGGTAGCCACTGCATTGGCTCTAGGCCCATGTATCGTTGCTTCTAGAAGTGTTGCCTGTGCATGTTTTCATGTTATTGTTGTATAACAGCAGGTTGGAATCAACCACCTCCAGCGGGTTTTCAGAGGCAATTAATCGCATGGGAGGAGATTGCCTATCTTTCTTCCATGGTGCAGCTAGTGGACTTGAACTAGGCAGCTTCAGGACAGGAGCACAGCTTCTTGCCACTAGGCCACCAGCGCCACCTTGGCTAGGTTTGCATACATGTAGAAGGAGAGTAGTCTGGCTGTTGTATGATCTAAGCTACCTTGGTTGGGACATCTCAAATGATACATATATAGGCTCATGTCTCTTACTTCTAAAAGTGCAGCCTGTGTACATTTTCATGATGATGATCTTTTATAACTCTGCTTTTACCACATTTGTTAACATTCTATTGGGATAAGTAAGTCACACAATTTGGTCCAGAGTGATAGAACTTGACAAACTTGGGAAAGTTACATGGCAAATGTTGGAAAAGAGGGAGATGTGTAAAATTAGAGTCCTTCAGCAATCTTACATAACCTTAAAAAATAATTTTAGATAGAAATTTCAGATAATTGTAAAACCAATTTTAGAAGTATTGAACCATACTGGATAAATATATTCTTCAAAAAATTCCAGGGAACCCAGTGCAGCCAGCCGGAACCCAGCACAGCCAGACGGAGCCAGCGCAGCCAGAGAGCTGGAATTCGAACCACACACAGCACAGCTGAGTCCCAGCAAAAGACACCAGCCAAGCCACTGTGGAACCCACACACCAGGAGCAAGTAGGGAGCAACCGCCTGCAACTGTGTGACTCTGGAGGAGCAACCACTGCCCCCAGCTTCCACGAGATCCCGGAGGAGCAACTTCCAGCGACCACTGCGTGATGCTGAGGAGCAACTGCCCCAGCCACCATGTGACCCCAGGGGGGCAGCGGCTCACCTCTGCGTGACCCCCCCTGTGGCTGCCACCAGGTGATCCCACTGCACAGCCTGTGGCCACATAAACCCACAAAAGCACCCAAGCCCCGCCCCCTACTTCTCAGTGGTAGTGTGCCCCCATGCCCCCCCCAGTCCTGTGCTTCCTCCCCCTCTGCCCATGGCAGCTCCACAACCACGGGCCTCCACCCCTGCCACAGCCCTGTGACCCCAGTGGTGCCCAAGAGCCACTAGAGAGTCCTTCACACTGCACAGAGACCAACCAACCCAAGGAGCCATGGACAGTAGGATTTCAAATCAGAACTTCTGTTGCAGAAGTTTGTTTTGGAGCTACAGGAATGCAAAACCACACCAAGGATCCAGCCATCACCCAGTGCCACCAGCCGAGCAACTGTGGAACTAATCTGGTAGGAGAAAGGCTGGTAGGATCCTGACTGGGTTTTCTGGGGCACTGCTGATTACCTGGGAGAGCACCCAAGGGCCATGCCCACTGGTGGGGAATTTGGCCGAGCTGTCTTGGGCCACACCGACTGCCCAGGAATGAGCCAGCCATGGCAATCTGTCTGAACTTTTGTGGACTCTGCAGAACAGCCAGAGGCTAGTGGGTTAGTGGGAATTTGACTTTCATTTTTCAGGTCCTGTTGGACCCAGGACCCTGCTTGGGCAGGGTCTGCTGCATGAGGGTACCTGTGTAAGTGTCATTGGGCAGGGACCACTGAGTGAAAACCACTGGGTGGGAAATGGACAGTGAGAATTTGAGTAGGGACCCCAATCGTGAGCACACCCAGACAGCTGAGGTCCGAGTGAGGTCCCCCAAGTGTTTGACCTGCCCTTGTGATCACCTCAACCCTTTGCCTGCCTCACCCCATTTGGCTCCACACCAGTGCCTACACGTCCTGGCATGGTTCAATATAAGGAAAACAATTAATGTAATTCATCACATAAACAAAGCAAAGAACAAAAACCACATGATCCTATCAATGGATGCAGAAAAGGCCTTTGACAATATCCAACACCCTTTCCTAATTAAAACACTCAACAAAATAGGATTAGAGAGGAATTTCTTCAACATAGTAAAAGGTATTTATACAAACCCGAGAGCCAACATTGTTCTCAATGGAGAGAGGTTAAAGGCATTCCCTTTAAGAACAGGAACTAGGCAAGGATGCCCACTATCACCTCTCTCATTCAATATTGTATT
>NW_006399887.1:1135318-1135847 GCF_000299155.1 Elephantulus edwardii
TTTTCTTTGTCAAAGTCAGTAATATCAATTATTTTTGTGCAACTGTTAAGCACTGTTTGTTTCTAAATTTGTCACCACTCTGGATAGAAACTCTGTATATCTTAGCCAATTCTCTCATTTCATCTTCCTACTCCCTCTACTCACTTAACAGCATCTAACAACAATAACAACCTACCAGTGATAAATACTAGTAAAACCTTGTCTCTGTGCATTTGCCTAAATTGGCTATTTCTTACAAGTAGAATCAAACGCTATTGTTTTACTCACCATAATCTCTTGCAGATACATCCATTCAAATAACTTTTAAATACACCTATATTATAGGTGTGTAGCAAGATAACATTGTGTGGATCACAACAAACTGTAGCTGACTCTGAAAAGAATGGGAACCCCAGAACATTTGATTGTGCTTTTGTGCTTATGCAAAACCTATACTTGGACCGGTCGTCAGAACAGAGCAAAGAGACACTGTATGGTTCACAATCAGGAAGGATGTCCACCAGATGTATTCTGTCTCCATACTTTTTCA
>NW_006399887.1:1137042-1140216 GCF_000299155.1 Elephantulus edwardii
ACTTGCTGTAGAGGGTCAAGGACTGCAGCCTTCAGTATGTATTGAGGCTCAATGTCAAGAAGACAAAGATTCTCACCACGGACCAATTGGCAGCATCAGGATGGATGGCGAAGAGATTGAAATTGTTTACAGCTTCAGTTTGCTCAGCTCCACAGTCAACACCCTTGCCACCAGCAGCCAGGAAATAAAACGTATTGCAATTGGAAAGTCTGCTGTTAGGGACCTCTCTAAAGTACTCAAGAGCAACAGTATCTCTCTGGAGACTAAGGTGCGCCTAATACAGGCCATGGTCTTTGCAATCACTTGTTATACATCAGAGAGTTGGACAATGACTAGGGAGGACAGAAGAATTGATGCCTTTGGGCTGTGGTGCTGGAGAAGAGTATTGAGTGCACCATGGATTGCCAAGAAAACAAACAGATCCATCCTGGAGAGGGTTAAATCAGGCTACTACTCCTTGGAGGCAAGGATTCTGGGCTTCCTCTGACATACTTTGGACATGTTGCAAGGAGGAACAGGTCCTTGGAGAGGGACATGATGCTCAGGAGGTTGGAAGGACAGGGCAAGAAGGGAAGACCCTCTATGAGATTGATTGGTTCAGTGACTGGGGTAATCGGGATGGGGGTGTCAGAGGCAGTGTGATTGGCACAGGATAGAGCAGGGTTTAGAGCTGTTTTACATCGGGTCGCTATGAGTTGCAAATGACTCAACGGCACATAACAACAACAACAACATGCAGAATAGATCATTCATGACACTGGGCTGTACGAGTTGGAATGTAGCATCAGGACTGGAGGAAGATTCAGCAACAACCTGAATTATGCAGACGACACAACCCTGTTTGCTGGAACTGAGGAGGACCTGAAGCGCTTGCACCAGAAGATGAAGAACTACAGCCTTCAATATGGATTGAAGCTCAGCATCAAGAAAACAAAGATTCTCACCACTGGGTCGGCTGAGATTGTGAACAATTTTACTTTGCTTGGCTCCACAGTCAACTCTTGGTACCAGCATCCAAGAAAAAGACGAATTGCATTAGGAAAATAAGGTGTCACGGACTTCTCCAGAGTACTGAAGAGCAACATCATCAGGCTGGAGACTAAGGTGTGTCTGACCCAAGCCATAGTCTTTGCAATTGTGTGTTATGCATTAGAGAGCTGAACAATGACCAGGGATGATAGAAAAAGAATTAATGCCTTTGAACTATCATGTTGGAGAAGAGTTTTGAATATTTCATGGACTGTTAGGAGAACACACAGGTTTGTCCTGGAGAGAGTAAAACTGGGCTGCTCCACGGAGGCAAGGATTTTGAAGCTTCGTTTGACACACTTTGGACGTGTTGCAAGGAGGTACCAGTCCTTGGAGAGGGACTTCATGTTTGGGAGGGTGAAAGGACAGCTCAGGAGAGGAAGACTTTAGATGAGATGGATCAATTCAGTGATTGGGGTAATGGGAGTAGGTGTGCCAGAGACAGTGAGGTTGGCACAGGACAGAGTAGGGTTTAGGGCTCTTGTACCTAGGGTCACTATGAGTCTCAGGCAAATTGATGGCACATAAAACCAACAATAAGATGGCAAAATCTATTGATCAGTTATAAGTAAATATTTTAAGTATTATATAATTTTAATTATTGTTATTGCTCATTAGTCTAAAAAATGTTTCCCTTGTGGAATGGTAAATTACACGGCCATTTCTCATATCCCACTAATTTATATAAAAAATAAGTTTTGGTGTAGATTCCTTCAATATTTTTAGGCTAAGAACATATTTATTATCCTGCTTTATAATTTTATTTTTAAACAAAATTGAGAAAGAATACTGAAACTTTATTCAAGTAGTCTATTTATTGTGTATGTTTTTCTATGTTATTAAGTGTCTCTCTAAACATCTTTAATAGTTCCAGACTTTTTATCTATAAATTTTCCATGAACTATATATCCAACCACTTAGCAATGTTTTGGCCATTGCCATTTTTTCATTATAATGAACATCCACCACTGATTTTCATGCATATAAACAGGGTTCGTATTTTAAAATATTTTCTTCCTTCCTTATATTTCAGGAGGTAAAAAATAGTCACTGTTCAAATGAAGCTCAAAGGAAAACAAGGGTATTCTGAAATGTCATTTAACCTCAGACCTTATATTATTGAAATGAAAATAATTTCTTTGGATCTGAAGACCTTGCTTCCTTTTTGAGCAGAAAGTAAAAGAAGAACAGCAGCAAGATGACATGGCTTTGCCCTTTCCAGAAGCCAAAAGAGATATTAATTTCCAAGGTCTTTGGAATCTTGAAATTATGACCGGAAGGCTTTCAGCTTCCTATATAACCTCAGTAGCTTCAGGGTGCAGGTCAATTGCTTGATGAAGTGACAATCTCTAGCCCTAATGCTCTGTGCACCAATGGTGATGAAAAGTATAATCTGGGACCAGTGGGGAGAGGGAACTTATTTTTGTTGGGTGGGAAGTGAGGGCAAGGGCGGTGAGAAGACACTGCCCTAAATATGATGGGATCCAGCTGTCCAAACATGTGCAGCTCAACTCAGGCATTCATACACTCCCCAAATCCAGATGGTTGCCATCACACGATCTCAGATTATCTTTCTTTCTCTCAAAACTGACCGTACTAATCACCTTTGTCAAAGAGTTGCATTTGCTTTTGATTAAAATACATCTTCTTAGATCCAGCTGGGGTCCTTTTAGTTTTAACACAGTGACACTGCCTACATCATTAATATATTTTCAAATCAAACTTGCCTGTTGCCTTGTGATAAATCACTGAAGTTTTCATTTCCCCTCAGAGTTCAAATATAAGAAACTTCAAGCCTATTCTATGTATCAGAGCTGATTATTTGTACTTATTAGATTATCAACAATTCTACTTAATTTACACATTTTTTTGACCACTCAATTAGCACTGACAGCAGTGTAATCTTAAAAAGATGTGTACTTATGTACTCAATTAGGCCTGTTTTCAGAACCTGATCTGCATCAGGTCACTAACATTGACTTGTAATCTTATTATTTTTTTAATTTAAATTGTGCTTTGATGAAAGTTTACAAAAAATTGGTTTTTCTTGCTGAAAAGGGACGCTATGGGTTTCAGGGTGAAGATCTTCTCTCACTACTCTAAAGGGCCCCTTTGGCAGTAGGAAACACATAGACTATTATGGAG
>NW_006399887.1:1141811-1142334 GCF_000299155.1 Elephantulus edwardii
CAAATAGGTCTCTTCTGTCTTGGAGAGAGTAAAATCAAGTTTCTCTTTGGAGGCAAGGATTTTGAAATTGTCTCATATACTTTGGGCATGTGGGCAGGAGAGACCTATCCTTGGAGAAAGACATCATAGTTGGAAGGGTGGAAGGACAGTACAGGGGAGGAAACCTCAGATAAAATGAATTGACATGATAACTAGGACAATGGAATTAGGTGTGTCAGAGTCAGTAAGACTGGTTCAGGATAGGTCAGGGTTGTGCTTAGATAGAGCTGTTGGAAATAGGTTACTATGAGTCACAGGTGACTCAACCACACAAACAACACAACAACATAATCTTTGTAGGAAGAGACTACTTCATCTTTCTTGAGCAGAATGGCTAGTAGATTCAAACCACTGACTTTTTGGTTAGCAATCAAACATATAGCACAGTATGACAGTGTTGTTTGTTGTTGTTATGTGCCATCGAGTCTCTTGAGTCTCATAGTGACCTATGTACAATAGCCCTAAACTCTGCTCTATCCTGTGC
>NW_006399887.1:1143419-1149952 GCF_000299155.1 Elephantulus edwardii
GCCTGAACTTAAGACAATAGGAATCTTTAATTTGAAAATTGTTATTATTGTTGATTGTTGAGTTGAGCATGACTCATAGTGACTCTATGAACAAAAGACCTAAAGCCTTTCTATAACTATCATCATTTATTAAAGTTCAATGAGTTTCCAGAGGCATGTGGTTTCGGAAGTGGCCACCATTCCTACTTCCAAATCTGAAAATTAGTGGATAATAAAACAATATTGAGAAGACTGAATAAAATCTAGACACTCTTTCAAGTTAAAAAAAATGTATTTTTTATAGTATATATGCTGATATATATTATTTTCTTCTATTCCCTTAAAAAATATTTCTAGCTAGGAGTCTAACTTTTATAAATGTCTCTTTGGCCTTTCAGTCTTTGATTGGACTTTCCTGTGTGTTTGCCTGGTAGCTTACAAGTTTCAGGAAACTCACATAAACTCTCGCTAAAGATGGATTTTCTATGCTTTACTTCTTTTGTCTGAGAAGTAGTGAGCAGAGAAAGAAAAAAAGGAAGAAATCTTTTACAAACATTCTGAGCATGCTGGAAAAGACTGTACCATAATGAGTATCTTTCTTGTTTAATACTCTTGTAGATGATTCTTTGAGCTAATGATTTCCTTATTGATAAAATACCTGATTGCTGGTTTAGTATAGGTACCAAGAGAACAGTCTGACATTTATGGCTTCAGGGGAAACGAACTCACTTTTAAAAATAAACCAAACTCTAACTCATTGTCCTCAAGCCAACACTCTTTTGGATTTCAGAAGCTGTAAATTACACTGGTGGCGACTACTTATCTTTGTTTCATGGAGTTACTGGCAGAATTGAACCACTGGAGAGATTAGGTCTTTGGGTTGCCAGCACAGTTACCTACAAACTAAGATATCATAGTTTCTTTAAAAAGAACAATATAAAAAAAATACTACATAAATTGGGAGAGACTTGATGTCATTATGCTGAGTGAACTAATTCACTCTCATAAAGACAGATACTACATAAGACCATTATTGTAAAAAGAGAAGAACAGCTAGTAAAATGTGTAGGGAGACTTAACAGGAAAGGGGTAGAGCAGAGGGGTAAGGTGGTCAGGGGAGAAATCACAGGGTAACACAATTTGGTGGTTGGAAGTGGAGGTAAAGGAAATGGGAAAGATTCAGCAGGGACCTGAAAAGATGGGGTAATAGTGGGTATAGTTCAATGATGATTAATTTTATACAGCATAATGTATGGAAATGGTTATATGAAACACAATAAAAATGAAACAAAGTGTGAAGAACAATGTATGCAAACCAACATAAAATAAACATTTTTAAAAAGAAACATGTCCTCTCTATAAGTAGTACGTAATCGGCTCCTGTGTTTCAGAAATCAAGAGAATGGCACAGCATAGGACAGGGCTCAGATCTGTTGTTTATACGATCGCTATGAGTCGTACTCGACTTGCCACTACAGCACCTAACCACAACAACTATATAATTAATTCTTTCTTCTTTTTATGGTTTGTAGATTGGGAGTTATTATTCAAAAGATGGCTGCTTTTTTTTCCCCCTTGATGAGCAGGCAGAAATGGAGAATCCAAGTCTATTAAGTTGAGGATCAATTCCAGTTATGATGGAAATATACCAAGAAAGATACCCAAAAGATCCTCTTGAGTTTGCAGATAGTCTGTTCTTCCATGACGGTACACCCGTCTTCATTCCTAATGTTCCATTTCTACCTTTTCTTTTACTTCCTGCTTGTCTATTACTTGATTCTCTGAGTTGAGGTGATCTGCAATCTTCTTGTGGATCTTGCCCATTGATTTTCCTCTCACAATTAACATCTTGTCTGGTTCACAACCATGTCTTTGTTACAACTTCCAATGATTTTACTTTGGTGGTGGTGTTATATGCCATCGAGTAGTCTCCAGCCCATCGGGACCCTATGAACAGCAACTTTGAGCAATTAATTATACTATGGGAGTATGTGTGGTGATCTACCCACATAAAGATTCTCCCTTCCATTTCTTTCATTTTCTTTCATAGCTGTTCAAGTTGTTTTGCATCAGTATACTTTTCCTAGACTACTGTTTTGGGGTTTTTTGCTCTCTTAATAACTTCCATTGTTTCTTCTGTGATTTGCTGCTTCTTCCATTCAATTAATTCCCACATCAGCATATTTCTTCTGGTTCTCTCTGGGGTATTCATTGAATCTGCCTTTTTACAGCAAAGGTTTATTTCATTTTTTTTTTTCATGATGACTGAGGCAGATTGCTGCTCTCTTGATATTATGCAAGTGAGTCTTTTCTTACTTGGTACTAGGTTGTTGTAATTACAACAGAGTATGGTAATGTTTTCTGAAGGACCTGTATATTGGTGTTCTTCTCTTGGAAAGAGCAGTCAATCAGAAGGGGGAGTACTGTTGCCCTCCTGAAACTGTGGCTCAACCCAGCCTCTTCTATTCGAGCTTAAGAAATCCAACGTGATGTGGCTAAACAGCAGTGCTTCACCCAAAGTACCTGTGATATTGGTCCTTCTGGTGCTGGACAGCAGGGGCTGCAGCTGAGTGGTCTCCAGGTGGAGAAGCAGTGGGATCTTCAGGCAGTGGGGGAAGCAGTCTAGTGTTCTGGTGGGATTGCGGCCAAAAAGAATTCATAGTATAGAAAAATAAGTACAAGAGCTTAAAAAATCATCACAAGACAGAGAGGGTACAGCCAACACAGTACTGAATATAACAGAAAATCAGGAAAATGCAACCCGAAATATTATTACAGAAATGGCAGAACACACTTCTGGGACAAAAAAGTAGAACTGACGAGATGGAGCAGAATGTCAATGAGCTGGAAGACAAGACCCTCACTGGAAACTTACTAGAAGAAAGATTAGGGGTGAAATGTAAAGAAAATGAAGAAAACATTAGAATCATGTGTGATGACATCAAAAGGAACAATATATGCATGATTGGAATTCCAGAACATGGGAGTGACAGGGAGAAAATTGTGGAAGAAGTACTAGGAGAAAACTTCCCCGGTATTTTGAAGAATGAGAAAATTCACATTCAAGAAGCAGAGCAAACACCAAATACCCTAGACCCAGAAAGAAATACGTCAAGACCTATCATAGTCAAATTCTCCAAATTAAAAGATAAGGCTAGAATACTAAAACAAAGAGACACTTACAAAGAGGAAACAATTAGATTAAGTTCTGACTGCTCAACAGAAACCATGCAAGCCAGAAGACAAAGGAAAGGCATATACAGAAAGTCAAAAGAAAACAATTGCCAAGGATCCTATACTCAGCAAAGCTCTTAATCATATATGAAGGAGAAATTACATCCTTTGAAGAAAAGAAGGAACTCAAGGAATTTTTGAATATAAGACCAAAACTACAAGAAATTTTAAATGAAGTCCTTCGAAACAATAGAAAGAAACACTGCAAAATGGCAAAAATAAAACTTGGCTTGACAATAACCACACTTAATGTGAATGAACTAAATATGCCAATCAAGAGAAAAAGAGTAGCAGAATGGATAGAATAAAAAAGATTCTGTCTCCCTCATTTGCCTCAAGTCAGAACAGACTTACAGCTGACCCTCCAGTGGGTTTTCAGAGTCTGTAAAATAGTATGGAAGGAGATTGTCCATCTTTCTTTCCAGAGTCACTGGTGGGGTTGGAATCAACAGAGAGTGGCTGACTTTGCGTAATCAGTATAATTTCCTACAGATTAGGCCACCAGAGCTCCCTACAGCCTAGAATCCTGTGAGTCAGTTCTATTCTCTGTCACTAATGATTGCAATGAATCAAAATGGAATGACAACCCTAAAAACAAGTTATTACCCAAATCCAAATTCTTAGCAACTCAATTTTTGCTGAATTTTATAAAATCAATAAATTATATCTTGTTTAAATTACAAAGAAAACAAACGAGGGTGTTTGGTTGGAAATTGTTGTTGTTAGATGTCACTGAATCCAGTATGACTCATACCAACCCTATGAAAAACAGATATGAGCCCTGTCCTATCTTGTCCCATCCTCATCATCCATAACTTATTTGATACTGCAGTCCCTGTGTCAATCTGTCTTGTGGGTCCTCCTCTCATTCACTGATCCCCCGCCCCCCACCTTTCCAAGCATGATGTCCTTTTCCAAGGACTAGTTTATTCTCACAACATGCCCAAAGTATGTGAAATTTTATTCTTTTTGCCTCCAAAAAGCACTGCCTGCATCTTCTCCAAGGCATATCTGTTCTTTTGGCAGTCCATGGGATACTCAGTACTCTTCTTCAACACTACAGTTCAAAGGCATTAATTCTTCTTCTGTCATCCTTATTAATTTTCAGGTTTTCAGATATAGCGTAAGTGATTGAAAAGTCCATGGCCTAAATCAGGTGCACCTTGGTCAAACTGACATTATTGCTCCTTAATAATTAGAAGTGGTCCCTGACAGCAGACATGCTCAGTGCAATAAGTCTCCTGATCTCATGACTGCTGGTATCGTGGTTGTGAATAAACATAGGATGAAATTGTTGACAATTCTTAACTTTTCTCCATCTGTCATGATGCTACCTATTAACCCAGTGGTGAAGATTTTTGAGTTCTTGATGTTTAGATTTAATCTATATCAAAGACTGTACTCCTTGATAAAAAAGGAAAAAAAACAAAGATTCTTAGCAGTGGGCCAATTGGCAGAATCATGATAGATGGTGAAGAGATTAAGATTGGTAATAGCTTCAGTTCGCTTCGCTTCATAATCAACACTCTTAGTACCAGCAGCCAGGAAATTAAAAGATGAATTGAATTGGGAAAGTCAAATACTTCTCCAAAATACTGAAGAGCAACAATGTCAGTCTGGAGACTAAGGTGTGCCTAATTCAAGCCATAGTCTTTGCAATTATTTGCTATGGGTTAGCAGCTGGACAATGACTAGGGATGATACAAGAATTGATACCTTTGAGCTGTGGTACTAGAGAAGAGTATGGCTAGGAGAGCAAACAGTTTTGTCCTGAAGAGGGTAAAACCAGGCTGCTCCTTGGAGGCAATGATTCTGAACCTTTATCTGACATACTTTGGAAAAGTTGCAAGAAGGGACCAGTCCTTGGAGATGGACGTCATGCTTGGCAGGATGGAGGGACCACACAAGAGGTGAGATAAGATGAGATGGATTGGGGTAATGGGGTAATTGTGTCAGAGACAATAAGATTGGCGCAGAATAGGGCAGGGTACAGAGCTGTTGGGCATAGGGTTGCTACGAGCAGTTCAATGGCACATAACAACAACAACAAAGTGTTCCCTTGCTCTGTTTGCATGATAGCCTCTTGGTCTAGGTATAAGTATCATATTAGCATAATTAAATGTTCTAGGATTTACTTTCTTTGTTTTTTAAAGACTCTTTATTGAAAGTCCAGTAGTTCATATCAGAGAAATGGTAAAATTAGTGTGGAATAGCTAGAATTGCAGATGATTAGTTCTGTATTAGCTTTTTTAAGAGAAAAGATGGAATATGTATTCTTAATGTTAAACATAGTTTCTACTGACCCACACAGGGTCTTTGCATGTTGTTGTTATGTGCCTTCCAGTTGCCTGTGACTCAACAACCCTATGTACAACAGCCCTAAACCCTGCTCTATCCTGTGCCAATCTCACTGTCTCCAACACACCCACCCCCACTACCCCAGTCATTGAATCAATCCACCTCATAGAGAATAGAGTGTCTTCCTCTCCTGCACTGTCCCTCCACCCTCCCAAGCATGACATCCTTCTCCAAGGACTGGTCCTTCCTTGCTACATGTCCAAAGTATATCAGACAAAGGTTCAGAATCCTTGTTTCCAAGGAGCAGCCTGGTTCAACCCTTTCCAGGATGAACCTGTTCATTTTCTTAGCAGTCCATCATATAATCAATACTTTTCAACACCACAGCTTAAAGGTATCAATTCTCTTTCTATCCTCCCTAGTCATTGTCCAGCTCTCTGATGCATAGCAAGTGATTGCAAAGACCATGGCCATAGTCAATAAAAACAAAAATAGACATTATTCTAGTATTCTCTACTTTCAGACATGATCCATCTGACATTAGCAATGATATTCCTGATACCACTGCCTTTTCTAAATCAGCCTAAATTTCTAGCAGTTCTCCATGAAATATTTCAGTCATTTTTTAATGATCTTCTGCAGCATTTTGCTTGCATGTGATATTAATGCTATTGTTTAATAATTTCTACATTCTGTTGGATCACCTTTATTGGAAATGGGAACAAATATAGACCTCTTCCAGTAAGTTGGTCAGATAGCTCTCTTCCAAATTTTATGTCACTGACTGGTGAGCACTTCCATGGCTGTACATGTTAGTTTAAAAATGTCAATTGGCATTCCATAAATTCCTGGGGACTTAAATGTTGTCAATATAGTGCAGCTTGAACTTCTTCCTTCATTACCATGGGCTTTTGTTCATATGATGTTGTTGTTGTTGTTATGTGCCGTCGAGTCGTTTGCGACTCATAGCGACCCTATGCACAACAGCCCTAAACCCTGCTCTATCCTGCGCCAACCGCACT
>NW_006399887.1:1152500-1236688 GCF_000299155.1 Elephantulus edwardii
CACCCACTTCTGAAATAGCAGGCCTCTGAAAACCCTATGCACAACAGAACACATGCAGACTAACAGAAAGGGCAACCTAGGTAGAACTATCAAGTATGGATATACAAAGGAGGAGGAACAGTTCATATGATACTTCCTGAAATATTCCACTGTTAATCAATTCTTTATGGCACATTGACTCTGTGTATTTCTTCTATCTTCTTCTGATACTTCCTTGACCATTTATATTTTGCCTATAACATCTCTCAATATTGAAATTCCAGGTTTGGGTTTGTTTTTGAGCTCTTTCAAATTGATATATGCTGAGTAAGTTCTTCCATTTTTACTCTCCAACCCCAGCTTTTTGATCATTTAATTATAATATTTTGCTTTGTCTTCTTGAGCTATTATTTGCAATCTTTATCTCTTTTATTTCTGCATGTCATCCCTTTTTTTATCTTCTTGATGTTCTACAGCAATTTTAAGAATCTCTTCTGACATCCATTTTGGTGTTTTCTTTCTCCTCTACGTAATGAGCCTTTTCTCTCTTCATAGATGTTATAATCCCACAACTCATCTGGTCTTTGATCATTAGTGTTCAATGCTCCAAATCTATTCTTGAGATGGTTTTTAAATTCATGTGGGGTAGACTAAATATCATATTTTGGTTCTTGTGGATTTGTTTTCAGTTTCTTCTACTACAGTTTGTGCTTGTTGTCTCACATACTTTGGGAATATTACCAGGTGGGACCAGTCCTTAGAGAAGGACATGATGCTTGGAACGGTGGAGGGACAGCATAGGAAAGGAAGACACAGGATGAGATAGATTGACTATAGATCCCTATTAGGTCTGTTAGAGACAATGAGTTTGCATCAGGATAGGGCAGGATTCAGAACTAATGTACATAGGACCACAATGAGTTGCAGGTGGCTCAACGGCACATAACAACAACAACAACAACAGTTTGAACTTACACATGGCTAATTGATGGTCTGTTCCAAAGTTGGCCCCTGTTCTGGCTTTGATTGCTGATACTGAATTTCTCCAATGATTCTTTACACAAATGTAATCAATCTGAATACTGTGCCATCCATCAGGTGAAGTCCATATGTATGGTCATCTTTTCTGTTTTTTAAAAAAATGTATTTGCAATAAATAAACCAATGAACTTACAGTATCAAATCATTTGATCTCCAGGCTCATTTTTGTCATCAAGTCTATACTTTCTGATTACCCTTTGTTCTTCGTGGTTTCCAACTTTTACACTGTAGTCACGAATTATTATTGAAGCATTTTGATTGCATGCTTAGTTAATGTGAGAAAGTATTTAAGTGTGTGTGTGTGGGTGTGAGAGAGAGAGAGAGAGAGGGAGAGATTGTGTGAGAGTTTGTATGAGTGTGTGTGGAAGAAGTAAGGTGGTTGTGGAGGTGTGGATTAGGTGTAAGACTCTTAGAAGAGAGAACAAATGGATTATCACAGATGGTAAATAGATTGGCCAATATATGTATTTGCCTGTGTGTGTATGTAATTGTGTGATTGTGGAGGTCATAAGTGAGTATAAGAAGCTTATTATCACATGGAAGGATATGAGACTTAAAGATGAACAAATTAAGTAGGCAGAGAGGGGTGAGAGATTCGTGTGTGTATGTACACGTATGTAAGTACATAGGATTCAATGTGAATGTGCTTTAGTGCGTAATTATGTGACAGGATAGTAAAAGTGGTAAATGTAGGAAAAATGGGATATTGGAGAAAGGAAATAACATGTAATGCAGCTTGGGAAGAGAAGGCGAAGTATTATAATGAAATGTATAAAGAACTGGAGTCAGAAAATCAAAAGGGTTGAACTTGCTCAGCATTTTTTAAGTTGAAGGAACTAAAGAACAAATTCAAACCACAAGTTACAATGCTTAAAGAAGCTATTGGTAGAATATTGAACGATTCAGGAAGCATTAAAAGAAGATAGAAGGAGTATACAGACTCATTGTACCAAAAAGAATTGGCTGACACAGAAGAATTTCAAGAAACAACATATGATCAAGAAGCAACAGTGATAAAGGAGGAAGTTCAGACTGCTCTGAAGGACTTGGCAAAAAAATAAAGCCCTAGGAATTGATGAACTAGCAATTGATGTATTTCAACAAAAAAGATGCTGCCATGGATGTGCTCATCAAGTTGTGCCAAGAAATCTGGAGAACTACTTGGTCAGCTGACTGGAAGAAAGCCATATTTATTCTCATTCCAAACAAAGATGATCTGACAGAGTGTGGAAGTTATCGAATGGTATCACTAATCACACACTAGCAAAATCCTGCTAAAGATTATCCAGAAATGACTGGAACAGTACATTGACAGAGCACTACCAGAAATACAAGCTGGATTTAGAAGAGATCACGACACTGGAGAGACTATTGCCAATGTCAGGTGGATCTTGGCAAAAAGCAGAGTATCAGAAGAATCAAAAGCATAAAAAGAAGATGGAGGGAACACACAGTTTCTGTACTGGAAAGAATTGATTGACACTGAAAAATTCCAGGAAGTACCATATGAACAGGTTGTTGTTGTTGTTGTTGTTATGTGCCGTCAAGTCGCTTGCGACTCATAGCGACCCTATGTACAACATCCCTAAATTCTGTTCTGTTCTGCCAATCTAATTGTCTCCAACACACTCATGCCGATTACCCCAGTTACTGAATCAATCCACCTCATAAAGAGCCTTCCCTTCCTGAACCTGCCCTCAACCCTCCCAAGCATGATGTCCTTCTCCAAGGACCAGTCTTTCCTTACATAACCAAAGCATGTCAGACGAAGCCTCAGAATCCTTGCCTCCAAGGAGCAGCCCGGTTTAACCCTCTCCAGGATGAATCTGTTTGTGTTCTTAGCAGTCCATGGTACCCTCAATACTCTTCTCCAACACCAAAGCTCAAAGGCATCAATTATCCTTTTATCCTCCATAGCCATTGTCCAACTCTCTGATGCATAACAAGTGATTGCAAAGACCATGGCCTCTATCAGATGCATTTTAGTCTCCAGAGAGACACCATCGCTCTTCAGTACTTTAGAGAGGTCCCTAACAGCAGACTTTCCCATTGCAATACATCTTTTAATTTCCTGGATGCTGGTGCCAAGACTGTTGATTGTGGAGCCAAGCAGACTAAAGCTATGAACAATCTCAATCTCTTCACCATCCATCCTGATGCTGCCAATTGGTCCAGTGGTTAGAGTCTTTGTCTTCTTGACATTGAGCCTCAATCCATATTGAAGGCTGCAGTCCTTGATCCTCTGCAGCAAGCACTTCAGGTCCTCCTCAGTTTCAGCAAGCAGGGTTGTATCATCTGTCAGTGATAATGAAAGATAATGCATTGAAGGCATTGGCAAAAAATAAGGTCCCAGAAATTGACTGGATACCAATTGACTTGTTTTGATTATTAGATGCAGCTTTGGATACACTCACCAGTCTATGCCAGGTAGTTTGGAGGGCAGCTGTCTGGCCAACAAACTGGAAGAGGTCCATATTTCTTCCTATTCCAAAGAAGGGGATCTAACTGATTTTGGAAATTATTGAACAATATAATTGATATCACATGCAAGCAAAATACTGCTAAAATCATTAAAAAATTGCTGAAACAGTACATAGAGAGAGAATTGCAAGAAGCTCAAGTGGGATTCAAGAGACCGTGGCACCAGGGATATCACTGCTGATGTCACATGGATCCTGGCTGAAAGTAAAGAATACCAGAAGAACGTCTATTTGTGCTTTATTGACAATGCAAAGCCATTTGACTGTTTGGATCACAACAAATTGTGGTTAAGCTTGAGAAAAACAGGAATCCCAGAACACTTGATTATGCTTTTGTGAAACCTGTACTTGGACCAGGAAGTAGTCCTCAGAACACTGTAGGGAAACACCATAGGCTTCAAAATCAGGAAAAGAGTGTGTCAGGAATACATCCAGTATGCATAACCATCTGTATGCATAACAGATCATTTGGGAAGCAGGGCTTAATGAGGAAGAATGTGGCATCAAGATTGGAGGAAGACTCATCAACAACCTATGATATGCAGGTGACACAACTTTGCTTGCTGAAACTGAAGATCTGAAGTGTTTGCTGCAGAAGGTCAAGGACTGTTTTCTACAATATGGACAGAAGCTCAACATCAAGAAGATCAAGATTCTCACCAATGGGCCAATTGACAGCACCATGATAGATGGAGAAGAGATTGAAGTTATTAACAGTTACAGTTTGCTTGTCTCCACAATCAGCACTCCTAACAACAGCAGTCAGGAAATGAAAAGACTAATTACATGGGGGAAATCTGCTATCACAGACCTCTGCAGAGTACTGAAAAGCAACAATGTCAGTCTAGAGACTAAGGTGTGCTTAATCCAGGCCATTGTTTTTGCAATACTTGTTAAGCATCAGAGAGTTGGACAATGACTAAGGATGACAGAAAAAGAATTGATGCCTTTGAATTGTGGTGCTGGAGAAGAGTCTGGAACACACCATGATCTCCAAGTAAACAAATAGGTCTGTTTTGGAGAGGATGAAACCAAATTTCTCCTTGTTGACTAGGATTTGAAGCTCCGTCTCAAATATTTTGGGCATATGGCCGAGAGAGAGCAGTCCTTGGAGAAGGACATGATGCTTGGAAAGTTTGAGGGACAGTGTAGGAAAGGAAGACCTTGGATGAGATGGATTGATACAGTAACTGGGGTAATGGAGATTGGTGTGTCGAAATTAGTGAGATTAGCTCAGAATAGGGAAGGCTTCAGAGCTGCTGTACAAGGGGTCACTATGGGTTGTAAGCGACTCAAGAGCACATAACAACAACAACAACAGCAAAATTATAAATTGTTTAATGTTTAGTTAATTTGTTTAAATTTAAACCTCTTGTTTAGAGTCAACAGGACCTGTTGGAGGGCTTTTGTATTTAAAAGTTGTCTGGGCCCAAGGGCCTGTCGCCCTCATGCCTTGTATTATTGCATTTTGGAGGAACATTCTTCTAAGTAGTACAACAATAATCTGTCAATTTGCTGTACTGAGGTAACCTGGGTTTGCGGTGATGCTGAATCCTTTACCACGGGTGTGTCAAATGTCATAATGATTACCCATGGCAGACAGTTTTTGGTGGAGCTCCCAGATTAAGACATGTTTGGAAGCAGAAGTAGCATCCATTCCTAAATCATATGCAGCTGGAAACTCTATGTATTTAGATATGACGGTAGTTATAGAATAGGATTCATGTCCTTTTTTCACAAGGTCACTATGAGTCTTGCTCAATTCAACGGCAATCAACAGTAACATCATAGACTTGAAAGAGGCAGGTTTAGTAAAATCAACTTTTTAAATTTTGCTTACTTACTTTGGACATCTTCTCTCAGTAGAAATAAGTGTTTTACAGGATGTGGGAGCTGTAACCATGAATGATCTTAATATTTAAAAAACTTTTTAGACTATGTCCTTAAAACTTAAGCCAGGTTTGCTTAAAATGAGGAACAGTATCCATTATTATTTGTAATCATTGAAATTTTGTTTTTAATTCTTCTGGTGGTTACACCACATCTGAGAAATGTATGCTTCTTTTTTCTTTATCAATTTTAGAAATTACCTATTGATTTCCTGTGATGATAAAACTCACTGCCCTCAAGTTGGTTCCATGCCTTAGCAACCTTCCAAAAGGGTATAAATTATAATGTGTCGAGACTCCTCAGCTTTCTCCTGAGAGGTCACTGATGGCCTCAAACCGCCTTGAATTAACAGGGCAACTGTGTCACCAGACTACGCCGCCAAAAATTTCTCCTTCTATGGTAGATGCAGAAAACACCTAAAAGAGTTCTTCCATAATTTTTCTGCAAGCGGGTTCAAGACTCTTATAAGAGCTTATATTGTTAGTAACTGAAGTTTTAAATAAGATGTTTACATTATTATATCTTAAAATTGAGAGATACTGTGCTGACTTTTCTATTAAAAAAGATGAAAATATTAGTTTGCTTACACCTTTCTTCAGCTTGCATCCTTTGTTTAACCCCAATTCCTATCACTTTTATTTTAAAGCAAGATGGTTGAAGTATTTAAATTCCTTTCTATGAGCATAATTAAAGCTTTTTAATAGGCTAATTTCCTTCACTTGGTTGTCAGTTTGCTGAATTGTGATGGCATGCATGGTTTTGTGATCCTAAAAGCTAAACTATCAGTATTTCAAATACTATCAGGGTCACTCATGATACACAAGTTTCAGAGAAACTCCCACACTGGGACACACTAGAAGAAAAATGAGTGATCTATTACAAAATTAAACCAATGAAAACTTTATGGATCATAAGATCCAAAGGAGATTGAAAGAGTATACATTTACTTTATCACATAGGATAAGCTGAATGTCAACTATACTAGCAGATACCAGTTCCAATTCCTGGAGCCTTATGTTTTTCCAATTCCTTCAGAGCAGCTTGAACTTCTTCCTTCATGACTACAGGCTCTTGTTCATATGCTGTTTCTTGAAATCTTCTGTGTCAGCCAATTCCTTTTGGTACAGTGACTCTGTATACGCCTTCCATCTTCTTTTAATGCTTCCTGAATTATTTAATATTCTGTACAATGCATCCTTAAGTATTGAAACTCAAAGGTTGACTTTGTTCTTCAATTCTTACAGTTTAAGAAATGCTGAGCAAGTTCAGTCCCTTTGATTTTCTGGCTCCAGCTCTTTGCACATTTCATTATAATACTTTGTCTTTCTATACTGTCCTTTGAAATCATCTGTTCAGCTCCCTAATTTCTTGATTTCTTCTTTTTGCTTTGGCTTCTCCATACTTTAATGCAATATTCAGAGTCTCAACTGGCATCCATCATGGTCTTTTCTTCTTCCTCTGTCTTTGTAATGACCTTTTGCATTCTTTATGGATGATAGTCTCCTATAGCTCATCTGGTCTTCACTCATTAGTGTTCAAGGCCTCAAACTTGTTCCTGAGATGGTTTTGATATTCAAGTAGGATAGACTCAAGGTCAAACATTGGTTCCTGTGGATTTGATTTCATTTTCTTTAGCTTCAGCTTGAATTTGAATATGAGTAGTTGGTGGTCTGTTCCACAATCAGCACCTTGCCTAGTTTTCATAACTGATATTGAGTGTCTCCAGAGATTCTTTACACATATATAAAAAAGCAATGTCCCAGGAATGGACAGCATATCAATTGACGTATTTAAGAAAACAGACACTGCCCTGGTTGTGCTCACCAAGTTGTGCCAAGAAATATGGACTACAACCACCTGCCCAGCTGACAGGAAAAAAATTCGTATTTCTTTCCATTCCAAAGAAAGGTGACCCAGCAGAGTGTGGAAATTATCAAACAATATCATTAATATCACATGAAAGCAAGATCCTGTTGAAAATTATCAAAATATGGCTGGAAAAGCACGTAAATAGAACTGCCAGAAGTGCAGACCGGGTTTAAAAGAGGCCATTCTACTAGGGATAGTATAGCTAATGCCATATGGATCTTCACTGAAAGCAGAGAGTACCAGAGGAATGCCTATTTGTGTTTCATTGACTATTCAAAGGCATTTGACTATGTGTATCATAACAAACTGTGGTTAACTGTAAAAAAAATGGGAATCCCAGAACATTTGATTGTGCTTATGCAAAACCTATACTTGGACCAGGAGAGAGTTGTCAGAAAAGAGCAAGAAAATACTGCATGGCTCAAAATTGGGAAGGGTGTACACCAGGGATGTGTTCTTTCTCCATACCTTTCAATCTATATGTGAAACAAATCATCCGAGAGGCTAGGCTCTTTTAGAAGAAAGATGACATCAGGATTGGCTGAAGACTCATCACAACCTCCAATAGACAAATGACACAACCTTGCTTGCTGAAACTTAGGAGGATCTGAAGTGCTTGCTGCACATGAAGGTCAAGGACTGCAGCCTTATATATAGATTGAAGCTCAACATCAAGAAAACAAAGATTCTCACCACGGGGCTGATTGGCAGCACCATGAGAGATGGTGAAAAAGTTGAGATGGTTAACAGCTTCAGCTTCCTTGGCTTCACAATCAATACTCTTAGTACCGGCAGTCAGAAAATCGAAAGACAAATTGCACTGTGAAAGTCTGCTGTCAGGATCTCTCCAGTGTATTGAATGATTTCAGTCTGGAGACTTAGGCATGACTGTTGTAGGCCATGGACTTTGCTATTACTTACTATGCATCAGAGAGCTGGACAATGACTAGGGATGATAGAAGGAGAATTGATGCCTTTGAGCTGTGGTCCTGGAGAAGAGTGTTGAATATACCATGGACTACTTGGAGAACAAACAAGTTGGTCCTAAAAGGGTGAAATTAGGCTGCTTCTTGGAGGCAAGGATTCTGAAGTTTTATCTGACATACTTTGGGCATGTTGCAAGAAGGTTCCAGTCATTGGAGAAGGATGTCCTGCTTGGGAGGGTGGAGACACAAAGATGCAGGATAAGATGGAGGGACTCAGTGGCTGGGGTAATGGGGGTGGTTGTGTCAGAGATAGTGAGATTGACTCAGGATAGAGCAGAGTTCAGAGCTGTTGTACTTACAATCACTTGAAGTCACAAGGGACTCGACAGCCCATAATAAAACAACAATAGCAGCAGATACCATTTGAATAAGAACTGCTTGTACTGGGGGTGGGGGGTGGAGGAGAAGTTTAAGTCTAGGTGAAGGCATTGATGAAAAATAATGTTCTAGGAATTTCTATAATATCAGTTGAGGTGATTCAGTAAGTCATTGCAATGGTGAAAGCATTGACTTGTCTATCTATTATTGTTCTTGTTAGAAATCAGATACTTATAGTGACCTTATGAACCACAGATCTGACCCCTCTCCTATCCTGTGCCATCCTCACAATCTCTGACACAATGAATCTCATTGCTGCAGTCACTGTATCAATCATGGTTGAGGGTTTTCCTATCCTTCATTATCCCTCCACTTTTCCAAGCATGATGTTCTTCTCCAAGGAATAACCTTTCCTACAACATGCCCAAAGTATGTGAAACAAGGATTCATCATCTTTGTAGCCAAGGAGCAGTCTGGATGCATCTTCTCCAAAACATCTGTTTGTTCTTTTGATAATCATTTGGCTAAGGACTGGAAGAGATCTGTACTTGTGCTAATTATTTTTAAAAAGATTATAAAATGTAATTTGCAAAATATTAAAAAAACAATAGTAATGTTTGCTAAATTTTTGTTGAAAATGGTTAAAAACGGTTGCAAATATAATGTTTATGGAAACAGCATTCTTAGTCTTTTTTTCTTTATGAAAACACTTTTGAATGTGTAATGAATTTTCCATTTGACACTTTTAAAATTGTTTAGAGAAATACCAGAAAAGGATAAACATCTGCTTATATTACAAAGACAAAACTGGAAAATTTAACTTTTTTTAGCCATTGCTGGTCTCCGACTATGTTAACTGTAGACACAAGGTTTTGCAAATCATTAACAGCTGCGGGAGTAAGATAAAACCATGCTTCCCACAGTGTCTAGAAAGACTCGAGGTGAGCAAGACTTGTGGTAGCAAGCATTGAGGGAGACTGGAGTAAGACCCTGGTGTGAGTAAAAGTCTTGTGGTAGAGAGACTGTGGCATTGCTGTGGAGAAACTGGCAAGCTATAAACAGAGGAGTCCTGAGATAAAGACCATCGTTAAAGGTTTTGCTGCTCTTTCCTTTATGATGGAAGGAAAAGCTGTTTGCGGAACTGAAACAGGAGGCTGGAATAATTGAGGAACTTTGTCTTGGAACTGCTGGACTAAAACCTGAACTTGTATTGTGATATATTCTTTGTCTCCCCCAATCTCCAATTTACTTCCCTCATAAACCCCATTCTCAGTACAAAAAAAAATTAATCAATTAAAAAAAATGGTTGCAGACATTCATCAACTGGAAACTGTCAGAAATTAGTGTCATATTCAGCACAGACTTGGAATGAAGTCCATCATTGCTGATGTCAGATGGGTATTGGCTGAAATCAATGACTACCAGAAAAAGAATAATCTGTGTTTTAGTAACTAGAGTAAGGAATCTGATTATTTAGAACATTAAAAAAATTATGTGTAACACTGCAAACTGAGGAGGACTTGAAGCAGTTGCTAGGACTGCAGTTTTCAATATAGATTGAAGTTCAACATCAAGAAGACAAAGATTATTACCGTTGGGCCAATTGGTAGCACCACGATAGATGGAGAATAAATTGAGGTTGTTCATAGTTACAGCTTGCTTGGCTCCGCAATCAACATTTTTGGCAACAGCAATTAGGAAATAAAAAAATAATTGCGTTGGGAAAAGCTGCTGTCAGGGACCTTTCCAAGTGTACTGAGAGTTACTGTCAGTCTAGAGACTAAGGAGCACCTTCTCCAGGCCCTGGTCTTCACAATTAGTTGCTATCCAGCAGAGAGCTGGACAGTGACTAAGGATGACAGAAGAATTGATGCCTTTGAGTTGTGGTTCTGGTGAAGAGTCTTGAACATACCATGGATCTTCAAGAACACAAATAGGTCTGTCTTAGAGAGGGTGAAACCAAGTTTCTCCTTGGTGGCAAGGATTCTGAAGATCCATCTCACCTACTTAGGGCATGTGGCCAGAAGAATGTCCTTGAAGAATGACATCATGCTCAGAAGGGTGGAGAGATAGAGCAGTAGAGGAAGACCCCAGATGAGACGGATTGATTGGATAACTGGAGTATTGAGGATAGGTATGTCATGAGACTGGCTTAGGATAGGGCAGGCTTCAGAGCTGTTGTATATAGGGTTGCTATGAGTCACAGGCAACTTGATGGCACATAACAACAACAATAACACTATGGAGAATGAAATTTTCAGTGCGTTTAGTTATGTTCATTCAAAACTTGTACGTATGTCCAGAGAAAGTCCTTTAAACAGTACAAGGGGATATTTTGTAATATTAAAGAAAGCATGCACCAAGGTTGTAGCTTTTCATCTTACATTATCAACCTGTATACCGATTTAGCCAGGAAATTAAAAGGCGCATTGCCATGGGAAAGTCTGCTGTGAGGGACCTCTCCAAAGTATTGAAGAGCAATGGTGTCTCTCTGGAGACTAAGGTGCGTTTGATATAGGCCATGGTCTTCGCAATCACTTGTTATGCATCAGAGAGTTGGACAATGACCAAGGAGGATAGAAGGAGAATTGATGCCTTTGAGCTGTGGTGCTGGAGAAGAGTATTGAGAATACCATGGACTGCTAGGAAAACAAACAGATTCGTCCTGGAAAGGGTTAAACTGGGTGGCTCCTTGGAGGCAAGGATTCTGAGGCTCCGTCTGACATACTTTGGACATGTTGTGAGGAGAGGCCGGTCCTTGGAGAAGGACATCATGCTTGGGAGGGTGGATGGCGCAAGAGGGGAAGGCCCTATATGAGGTGGATTGATTCAGTGACTGGGATAATTGGGATGGGAGTATCGGAGACAGTGCGATTGGCACAGGACAGAGCAGAGTTTAGGTCTGTTGTACATAGGGTCGCTATGAGTCACAAGCAACTCGACAGCACATAACAACAACAACAATACCGATTTTAAAAAAGCTGAACTTTATGAAGAACACAATAAAGAATTGGGAGAAGATGCATTAACAACTCAAGACAATGCAGATGACAAAACCTTGCTTACTGAAAGTGAAGACAACATGAAGCACTACTGTCTTCTATTTGGATTAACCACAAACATGAAGAAAGCAAGATCCTTCACAAATGGACCAATAAATCTTAGCATGATAAACAGCAAAGAAACTGAAGCCATCAAATACTTCATTCTGCTTGAATCCATTATCAAGTCCACAGAACAATAGTCAAGAAACCAAATGATAGATGTATATTGCATCAGACAAATCTGCTACAAGAGTGAAGATGCCATGTTAGTACTCTTTCAATAATCTTTACGTTGATTTTGACCCAGACCACAGGATCGCCTATCACCTCATTTAAACATAAAAACTGGACAATGAAAAAGGAAGAAAGAAAAAGAATACAGGACTAGATTAACTCAAACTGTGAGGTTAGTGAAAACACTAAACATACGCTGGGCTACCAGATGAAAAAACAAATTAGTTATGAAAGAAATACGTAACCTGAATTAATATTTTTTAGCATCAGGATCATCAGACTGTGGTCCTCTTACTTTCGACATATCATCAGGAAAGATGAACTGCTAGAAAAGCAGTATAGTGAAGTAGAGTCCTGGTGGCACAGTGAAAAATTTATTGAGTTGCTAGTCAAAAAGTAAGAAGTTCAAATCCATAAGCTGCTCTGAGGGAGGAAAGATGGATAATCTCTTCCTGTAAAAATCTATAGATTTGGAAATTTACAGGATGGTTGCAGGTGAATTAGAATCAATGCCACAGCAGTACATTGAATGTGTTGCACTTTGCCCAGGGAAAACCACGAGTCTTTATAGTGCAATGAGGTTTGACACCTTTAAACCTGCATATGTCCACATGCTGTACCCTGCATCTCAGGAAGCTACCCTTGCTGCTTAAAAAGAAACCATAGAAAGATTATTTTCTTTTGATAAAATCTAAGTGTCAAGCATTGTACTAGATGATTTACATACAACCTAGACAACACATGTTTTCCATGAGTCATAACAAAAGCTGTTTCACTCTATTTGAGTTGCCAGTGGGAAATGAATGTTACTTGGGTATCTTTCTAAATAATAATTTGGAATAAAATTATTGTTTACTTTCTAAGTGCTAGACTTGATGGCATGTCTTGGGAATGTATATGCATGGGAAAGATTCTATGTCTGAAGCCCAGAAGTCCAGTTTTCTCCAAAATGCAAACAGACTATCACCATGTGATGGGTGCTGGAATGGAAGATAGAAGCAGGAAAGAATCTCTTTGCCTAGAGAGATGGAGTGACAGGATAGTTAGATATTTTCCAGAAAGGAAGGGAGTGAGGAGTTCAAGCAGAGAGACCAGCAAATGCAAAGACCATGTGGATTGCTCAGGGAGTGACTAATACAACATTGACTCAAGAAGCAGGTGAGGTAAGAGTGAGGAGGAGGATGGTAGCAATCAACTCAACTCAATCCAACTTACTGCCATCCATTTGGAACTGACTCACAGCTGACTCTCTAGTGGGTTTCTTAAGGCTGTAAATAGCACAGAACAGGACTGCCCATCTTCCTCTTCCATGGAGCCGCTGATGGATTTGAACTAGCAGAGGAGTGCCCCCTGTAGGCTACCAGCAGAATTCCCTATGAACTATACCACAGTCTACTTCTTTCTAGAACGTTCAGTCTCAGGCTGGCCTCCCATGTCTAGCAAACACATTCCTGAGCCTTCTCCCTTGTTTTAACTTGCTCAGAGAATGGAGAGAAAATTGAAACCAGTTTCTAAAACTCAGCACTACACATTTAGAGTAGATTTATTACAGAGGACTGTTTTGTATGTTGCAGGATGTTTCCTATCCATGACTTTGTTTAATGTCCTTAACATCCTTGGCCTTGATCTACTAGAGCTAGTAGTAGACACCTATACCTCCTAAATATCCAGAGTTGTAAGAGAGAAAACAAGTTCGTTCTGGAGAGGGTGAAGCCAGGCTGCTCCTTGGAGTCAAGGATTCTGAAGCTTTGTCTGACATGTTCTTTGAACATGTTGCAAGGAGGGACTGGTTCCTGGAGAGGGACATAATGCTTATGCTTAGGGGGATGGAGGGGCAGCACAAGAGGGGAAGATCCTTGATGAGATGGATTGATTCAGTGACTGGGGTAACAGGGGTAGGTGTGTTGGAGACAATAAGATTTGCACAGGGTAGAGCAGGGTATGGGGCTATTGTACATAGGGTCACTATGAGTTGCAGGTGACTTGACAGCACATAACAACAACAATGACCAAAGATGTCTCTAAATAATGTTAAATTTGCCAGGGGAGGGAAAAATCACCCCGATCTGGGATGAAGTTGATTTTCTTTTATAATCTACAAAAGAGTTAAACATGGTGCTTTGAATGTGATTAGATATAGCTGCATATACAGTGATTGTCCAGATGACTCTAACTCACAGAGTTTTTATATTTAACAGAACAAAAGGGTTTGCTGTGATGTTTTTGAACACCTTTTACATATAACTTTTCAGACCAAAAGGGTCTCTTTCATACTTTAATGAAAACCAAAACAAAGAATGGCTTCACCTGTTTGCAGATGCCCCAGCATCCCATCTGGAGAAAACATCAGTCTGGCTACTATATTTTCCCCTCTAAATGTTAACTCAGCTGCCTGCGCACCCATCACTTAAAACTAACAGATGATCCTTTAATCAGCAGCAGAACCTCGACAGTTTGAGCACCTGTCAGAAAATCTATCCAAGAACTGATTGCAATTCCACATTTGCCTAAAGAATTGGCAGGACAGCTGATTTTTCAGAGAGAGTCTCAATAGCTTATTAACTCCCCAGGCTTTCTAAGTTTTCACCCTATACCAGGTCAGCTCTTCAGAGTACAACTAGGCTGATCCCTTACTATCCAAACCTTTCACAGAAATGCTTTTGGTGAGAAAAATCGTGATTCCTCCCCTACTCCCCCACCACCCAGTAAGAAGGACATTTTAAGACATAATTATCCAAGGTATGCCCTCTTTTGAAAATCATAGTAAAAAAATGCTGGCAATTATAATCTGAATTATCCAAGAGTTCTGTCTCTAGCTAAAACTCAGGAGAAGACCTAGTTGGGCCTTTGGAGAAAGCATGGGCAGGTTCCAGGCCTAGCACAGAGTCAAAACTTGCCATTAAGAATAGCTGTGAAGAAACATGTGTTCCGGGGTAGTTTACCTGGGGGACAGGGTAGATGGTGAACCACCTTTCATCCTCAGGAAGGATACATCTACGTTTTGGCTATTAGTGCCTCGGTAGCAGCATGTTGTGTTGCTAGAAAACAAAATAACATCTCCCAAAACCAAACCAAAACAAACTCTGTGCATTGGTTGGAATCCACCAGTGGCTCCATAGAATAGATAGGGAATCAGCTTTGGTTAAAATACACAGCCTCAGAAACCTGATGGTGAGTCAATATGACTCAGAGTGAGTTTTGGAACTGCTAGACTGTAAGTGAACCCTCGGAAGAACCTCCTTCCCCCCACAAACAAAAGAAAATAAACCATTACAGTGTATGTGATTCCAATTTATGCCTACTCCATAGGCAAGAAAGTAAGATTTTTCTTATTTATAACAGGGAGAGAGAGAGAATTGTATTAGGACCTCTCCAGAGTGCTAGAGAGCAACGATTTCCATTTGGAAATTAAGGTATACTTGATTCAGTCCATAGTATTCTCAATTACTGTCCATCAGCAAGCTGGACAATGACCAAAGATGACAGAGGGAGAAATGATGTCTTTGAGTCGTGGTGTTAAAGGAGAGTATTGAATATACCATGGACTACCAAGAAAATAAACAGGTTTGACCTGGAGACAGTGAAACCAAGCTGCTCCTTGGAGGCAAGGGTTTTGAGGCTCCTTCTCATAGACTTTGGACATGTTGCTAGAAAGGACCAGTCTTGGAGAAGGACATCATGCTTAGAAGAGTGGAGGGACAGTGCAGGAGAGGAAGACTCTGGATGAAACGGATTGACATAGTAACTGGGGTAATGAAAGTAGGTGTGTCAGAGACAGTGACATTGACTCAGGATAGACGAGGGTTCAGAGCTCTTGTACATAGGGTCACTGTGAATCGCAGGCAACTCCATGACACATAAACAACAACAACAACCATAATTGAGGTAGATTGTCAGGACTTTCTTCCACATTGCCACTGGGTGGGTTTGAACCACTAACCTTGAGGTACTGATCCCCACTTGTAGTGATTGTGGGAACTGCTGTGCAGGTAGATTCCAATCACCAACCTTTAAGATTGGCTCCTTAATCCACTGTCATTAAGTTGATTGTGATTCATAGTGATGCTGTAGGGCAGTGTTGGGTTGCCTCACAGAACTCCCAAGGTTGTAAATTTTTCCAGAAGCAGACGGCCACATCTTTCTACCATGGAGTGGCTGTTATCTTCAAATCTCTGATTTTTGGGGTTAGCACCAAATTCCTTAACACAGTTCCACAAGAGTAGCATGTTTGCGCCATATAGAAATCTTCATTTCCACACTATGTGAGACGAGTGCCCTAGAGCAGTTAGTTTGAGTGTTAACAATATTCTAGTATAATTTTGAACCCATGCTAGTGGTGCATGATAGAGCTATATATGTTGATAGAGTAATGTGGGCATAACACATATCCTCCCACCTCAATGCTTGTGTGGTATTAAGGGTTTATTGTTCAAAATTACTTTCCTAGGCATTAGTTTTTACTTTGATGTATGGATAGGCAAGATCATACAATTAGCTTGTGTTGTTAGCCTATCCACGAGGTAATTGGATAGTCTCTTCATTAAATTGAACAGATCCAGCAGCAGAAATTGAGAATCTCACCACTAGCAAAGAAGAAGCAGAGAATGCAGCACATATCTTTCAGGGCCAAAGACTCCTACATCACTCAGATAAGGGTTTACAGGAGCAGTGGCAGCAGCCACAACAGAGAATTAGAGACCTGACATGAGACAGAACTGACCTTGGGATTACAGCCCCATAGAATCCAAGCCTTTCCCCAAACTTGTTAAAGGTCTGGAAGGGGACAAGACACATACCATAATTGGTAAGGCTAAGAGAGCTGTGTAACACTGGCCTAAAGCTATACGTTGTTGTTGTTGTTAGGTGCCACTGAGTTGAATTAATGGCCCATGAACAACAGATCTGAACCTTGTCCTATCCTGTGCCATTCTCACAATCTCTGATGCACTAGACCCCGTTACAGCAGTCACTGTCAATCCATCTGGTTGAGAGTCTTCCTTTCTTTTGTTGAAGCTTCCACCTTCCCGAGCAAGGAAAGCTGTAAGGCTGAGGGCTAAAGAGCCTATAAGCACACTGTCCTGATTGAAAAACTGTATCATTTTGCCAGCCTGTTAATTTCTCCAGTAAATTCCATAATCATGAGTATGCTTCTGTGAGATGTATGTAGCGATTGCAGGTGGATTTTGGACCCTGTAGAGCAATAGGATTTGTTCTGGAATTAGTGTAAATGGCACAAAAGGGTAAGAGGCATATCTGACCTCATGAGAATTGGTTTTGTATTGTGGATACTGTTGATGGAGCCAGTTCCCCTGGTGGAGTTAGTAGAAATACGAGATGACCGTCTCCATCTTACCCCTGCTGCTTAAACTCATTTTACAGCTAGATTCTTTATCTCTGAAATAACTATGTCCATATCCTCCCCCTAGCGAAATCTCATCTATCTTACTGAGGTCAGGATGATTATAGCTACTTCTGAGGAACCTTTGCTTACTATCTTTGGAAAATTATCAGGAATCTGGTTCTTCCTCTATCTTGGAATTCTCATCACAATATTTCATGAACGATATCAATACAGGACAATGTGAACAGTCATATCTGGGCAAGGCACTGACTATGGACCAGACCACCAATTACTTGTGTACAAGTTCAAATTGAGATGGAAAGAGATTAAAACACATTCACAAGAACAAAGTATGACTCTGAGTCTATTCCACCTGAATTAAAAATTCACCATAAGATCAGGTTTAAGCATTGATCATCAGTGATCAAAGACCAGAACTATAATAAAATCAAGGATATCTCACATGAAGAGAGCAAAAAACCATCAAAGAGACCAAAGAGAAAGAAAAATAAAAATGAATGACAAAAGAAACTATAAAAATTCCATTAGAGCACCACTAAGACAAGGGAAAAGGGAAGGGATGTGGAAGTAAAAGCACTGAATAGAAGATTCAAAGGGTAGCTTGAGAAGAAAAAGCAAAGTAACAAAATGTGCAAAGAGCTGAAGTCAGAGAAAAGAACAGTATTTCTCAAAATGAAAGAACGAAAAAGAAACGTCAAGCCTCAAGTCACAATACTGAGAGATGCCATGGGCAAAATATTGCATGATCCAGGAAGCATCAAAAGAAGATGGAAGGAATACACAGAATCATTGTACCAAAAAGAAGTGGTTGACACTGAAAATTTTGTGGAAGGATTATATGATCAAGAACCAGTGGTACCAAGGGGTAAAGTTCAAGCTGTGTTGAAGATGCTGGTAAAAAAGTAAGGCCCCAAGAATAGTTGGAATGATGACTGACATGCTTCAGAGAACAGATGCAACCCTGGACATGCTTGCCAGTCTATGCCAGGGAGTTTAGAGGACATTTGCCTGGCCAACAGACTGGAAGAGATCCATATTTACTTACATTCTTAAGAAAGGTGATCCAATAGAATGTGGAAATTATAGAATAACATCATTAATATTACATACAAGCAAAATATTGCATCCAAACCAGCTGGAACAGTATATTGACAAGGAGCTGCCAGAAGTTCAAGCTGGGTTTAGAAGAGGCCATGGCACTTGGTATATCATTGCTGATGCCAGATAGATCCTGGCTGAAAACAGAGACTACGTATGTCACAGAAGAATGTCTGTGTTTTATTGACTATGCAAAAGTATTTGACTCTATGGATCACAACAATTCATGGATAATCTCAAGAAGAATGAGAACCCAAGAACACTTAAATTTGCTTATGCAAAATCTATACCTAGACCAAAAAGCTGTTGTCTAAACAGTGCAAGAGAATGCTGCATGGTTTAAACTCAAGAAAGGTGTCCATCAAGGATGTATCCTTTCTCCACACTTACTCAATCGGTATACTGAACAAATAATTTGAGAAGTTGTACTCACTCTATGAAGAGGAATGTAGCATAAGGATTAGAGGAAGACTCATCAGCAACCTGAGTTATGCAGATGATACAATCTTGCTTGCTGAAAGTAGGAAGTACCTGAAATACTTACTCCCAAAGACTAAAGCCTTCAATATGGATTACAGCTCAACATCAAGAAAACAAAGGTCCTTATCAGTAGGCTAATAGTCAACATCCTTATAGATAAAGATTGAAACTGTCAATAATTTCCTCTTTCTTGGATCTCCAATAAACCCCCTTTGTACCAGCAGTTAAGAGATCAAGTGAGACATATTTCTATCATCAAGTTTGCTCTCAGGGACCTCTCCAGAATACTGAAGAGCAATGATATCAGTTTGAAGACTAAAGTGCACTTCATTCCGGCCAGTCTTTTCAATTACTTGTTATGCCTCTGAATGCTGGCCAATGAATAAGGATGACAGAAGAAGAATTGATGCCTCTGAGTTGTGTTGTAGAAGAGTTTGGAATATACAGTGGATTCCAAAAGAACCAACAAGTATGTCTTAGAAAAGGTGCAACCAGCATGCTCCTTGGAGATAAGGTTGGTGAAGCTTCATCTCTCATAGTTTGGACATGTTTCTTAGAGAAGCTATTCCTTGGTAAAGGGATATTATTCTTGGAAATGTGGAGTGTTAGTGAAAGAGAAGAGGACCCCACTGGAATGTCACAATGATTATAGCAATGGGCTCAAGTGTATCAGACTCGACAAGGATGGTATAGGACAGGACAAAATTCAGGTCTGTTGTTGATAGGATCACTGTGAGTCACACTAGACTTGATGGCACCTCACAACAACAGCATCAACAAGGGATAATGAGCACTTACCCTGAAGTATATACTTCTTAAGACTCCTGGAATGGTGCGAATGTTTAAATACTGAACTGTTAACTCAATGGTTATCAACTCCAATTTATCCAGAAGTACCTCAGAAAAAAAGAAGTTCTGGCAATGTGTTTCCAAAAAGTAACAGCCTCAAAACCAACAGAGCATGGTTCTAGTCTGCAACATAAACATTGCAATTCTAAGTTCCAGGTGTTTTCACGTGTGCTATTTCAGGAAATCCTCTCTTAACACTTTAAGTTAGATTGGAATTCCTCGTTCCCCTTCACAGATGATGAAGCCACGAATTTAGGATAAGAAATTAAAGATGTACTTATCTTTTCCAATTAGATAAGATGATTTATTACATGTTTTAATTCTCTACAAGCATAATATCAGATATATTGAAGGTGACACAGAACAGGGCAAGGTTTAGATCTACTGTTCATAGGGTTGCTGTAAATCATTGTCAACTTGATGGCACCTAATAATAACAACAATGTTAACGTGATGCTGGACATAGAAAGGCCATTTCATAAAAGAACACAAAGTGAGTGAATGAAGGAATCAACAGATGTAGCAAAGATGATAGGAAATGAATCAAGTTGCTAACCTAGTTTGGCTTAAAGCAATTATTATTATTCAAATACATGGACTATATTATCTCTATAAGTTAAGGAGGACAGAAGCCAACCGTCTTCTGTCATCCAGACACAGGTTCTATAGTTATGGAATCAGTTGTAGAATTTGAGGTGAAAGCGGCGAGTGCTTCTTGCTCTGGCTGTGTCTGTTTGGATGACTACATCTTTGAGTCAAGTATTGAAGATTTCCCATGCAGGAACAGCAGCAGCAGCAGCAGCCTTCTTCCTCAAGTGAGAAGACAAATGCCAGTAGATAATCGATAGCCCGTGCCTAAGCACCAGAAGGAGATGTTTTTTTAATAAATGAATGTAAAAGTTTATTATTTCTCCCAGCCTCAGGGAGTCCACATTTTTGGTGGATGCAGCTTGCTTCATTATTTCAAATATTACTACTGAAAAGTTGACATAGTAACAACATCCCCAAACACTCGGAAGGGAAAAATTCTATTTCCAGCAGCCTGAAGCAGGCACTTTCATTTTTGCCCTACACCTATCCAGACCCATCTTCTGTACATAACATTTTTAAAATCTCTAAACAAAAAGCAAGGGGTTTGTTTTGTATTCTACTTCAATCAATTAACAAGACATCAAAACATTTTCTATGTTTCTGAAGCCTTTGGACATAGAATTTGGACATATAATTTCTATGTTTCTGAAGCTTTTGGACATTTAATGTTTAATGTCTGCATAATATTTGTTAACTTACTGCTGAGAGAAAGAAGAGGTTCATCCTGGAGAGGGTTAAACCAGGCTTTTCCTTGGAGGCAAGGATTCTGAAGCTTCATCTGACATACTTTGGACATGTTGCAAGGAGGGACCAGTCCTTGGAGAGGAACGTCATTCTTGGGAGGGTGGAGGGACAGTGCAGAAGAGGAAGACCCTTGATGAGACGGAGTGATTCAGTGACTGAGGAAATGGGGAAAGTTGTGTCAGATATAATAAGATTTGCACAAGATAGAGCAGGGTTCAGAGCTATTGTACATAGGGTCACTATGAGTCGCAGGTGACTCAACAGCACATAACAACAACAACACTGCAAACTATGCCCATTGAGTCAGAACTGACTCATATATAGCTGACCCTCCAGCAGGTTAGTTGTTTGGGTGTTTTTTTGTTTTTGGTTGGTGTTTTTTTTTTTCTGTTTGAGGTTATTATAAATGGCACAAAAGGAGACCACCCATTTTTATTCCTGGGATTTGCTTGTAGATTCAAACCACCAAAAGAGACACAACCTTTGGGTTAGCAGTACAACTCCCTGCACCACCAGAACTCTCATCCCCACACTGCTGTGCAAATAATTCACTTCTCATCTTTCTGCTATTCTTTTCAGTAATGTTTCAGGAAGTCCTTCATGCATATAGTTTTTTGCCTTGTAGTAAGATATTTCCTTATAATAATTGCTTATAAAAAGAATATTTCTGTTATTCTTATGGTTTCTACTGTATAATTACATGTCTCTTTGTAAAAACTCACTTGCTAATTTAGAGAAGCACATCTTAGCTCCAGAAAGATGCTTTGTTATAAACTCTGTGCACAGTTCTCCCCAGGGTAAGAGACCAGAACTCCATGGAAACAGCATCTCCTTAATAAGAATTAGAAGGTGCTTTGTGAGATAGCTTCCCAGGCTGCAAGTACAAGAAAAATTAACACCAATGGTGTCTTGATGAGACTTTTCTCAAGCAAAACTGTTCATCTCTACATATATGAATTATCATAATGATAATAGAGACCTTTTTGTTCCCCTCTCTGGAGTTTTGCATCTCTTACGTGTAGGTGTGAATATAAAATCATAAACTATTTTTTAAAACTACACTGGTGGGCAGAGAGAAAAGTGCAACAATGAATGGAAATCCAAAGTCTTTGTAAATTTTCATTAAAATTAATAATAATAATAATAATAATAAAGTTAAATACAAAAAAAAAGAATAAATTACATTTACTTTAAAAAAAAGTACACTGGAACTCTAACACAAAAGCAAAAACACTCTTTGAGAGATATTTTCACAGAAAACTGATGTTCTTGCATAAAATAGAAAATGTTCCTTGCAGTTGTCATTGGTGATTATGTCAATGAGCCAATTATGATTCATAGCAATTCTAAGAGAAACAGGTGGAAATCTTGCCCTATCTTGCACCATTCTCACAATCTCAGCCATGCTTGAGCCCATTGTTATAGTCACTGTGTCAATCTTTCTCATTGCAGCTCTTCCTCTCTTTTGCTGACCCTTTTCCCCAGCATAGTATCTTTTTTCAAAGGCTGACCTCTCCTAATAACATGTCCAAAGCATGTGAGATGAACTTTGACCATTCTTTCCAGTAAGGAGCACTCTGCCTGCACTTCCTCTAAGACAGAGTGGTTTGTTATTTTGGCAGTCTGTAATATATTCAATACTCTTCTCTAGCACCACAATTCAAAAGCATCAAATCTTCCTTATTCATTGTTCAACTTTTAAATGCACAGGAAACAATTGTAAAGATCATGACTTGGAGTAGGCATGCCTTAGTCTTTAAACTGATATCCTTGCTCTTTAGAACTTTGGAGAGGCCCTCAAAAGAAAATTTGCCCAATATAACATGTCTTTTGCTTTCTTGACTGCTGCTACCATATATGTTAATTGTGGATCCAAGTAAAATTGCATTTATATCTGGATTTAAAATTATATATATAACTTAAAAATGTATATATAATAATATATAATTAAAAATATATATATAAACACATCCATGAGAGATAATTATCCACCTTGACAACCAAGTAATCACATTATAGTTTATATCTATATTTATGTATCTATATTAAATATATATATAACATAGTTTAAGTAAACTCTAACAGGCTAAACTTCTGATTCATTGAATGAAACTTGCGCTCCATTCATTCCACATGCATTCATTTCAGTGCTGAGAAGGACGTGCTACTAATACACCCACGTTATAGATGAGGAAAATGAGATTCTAGAATGTGAGAAAAGTGTTTGTATCACACAGCAGAGCAGTAATTAATGTTCAAATCAAGTTCAGTTTGGCTCCAGAGCACAAGCTCTCAATCATTGGCTGAAGCATGAGATAAACCTCCTCGACAAGGGGCCTGCACAGTGAAAGAGTTCTCAGTGGAAGAGGAAGAGAAGAGAAAATAAAGACAGTAGTCAAGGCTCAGGGCCCGAGGGAGAGCGGGGGAGTTGCAGACTTAAGGTCATGAATTTGGAGGAATAACTTTTATTCACCCTTGCTCCTCCTGTTGTGCCACTGGTGTGTCAAATGTCATAATGGCTACTCATGGTGGACTGTTTGATGGAGCTCCCAGATTGAAACAGGCTTGGAAACAAGAGTGGCATCCACATCCTAAACAATATGCCTCTGAAAACTGTGAACATAGACAAACGATAATAGTTATAGAACTGGGTTCAGGTCTTTTGTTCATAGAGTTGCTAGGAATTATGCTCAACTTGAGCATTTAACAACTCCAGCCATGAACACGGGCTATAGGACCTTCTAGACTTCATTACCATTTATTCTGTTGCAGTCCCACTATTTCTTACTGGTAGCCAATTATTTGAATCTTAATATTTTTCTCCTCTTTGAAAACCAGATATTGATGGCTTAGTCACAGTCTCTTCTTAGGTCCTGGCTTCTCCTCCCCAGCTGTTCATCTTACAGTTAGGAACCATCATGCTTTATTTTCAAGTCATGTTGTCATTATTGTTAGATGCTGTCGAGTCAAGTACAATTCATAGCAACTCTGTGAACAATAGATATGAACCTTTTCCTTTCCAGTGCCTTTTCCACAATCTCTCACATACTAAGCCTGTTGTTTCAGTCACTGTTTCAATTCACCTGGTGAAGGGTCTTCCTCTCCCTTACCACTTTATCATCCCTCCATCTTTTCAAGCATGATATTCCTCTCCAAAAAATAACCTCTCCTAGCAACATGCCCAAAGTATGTGAGATGAAACTTTATAAAAGTGCTCCCCCAAGGGATACTCTGGCTGCATCATCTGCAAGACATATCTGCTTGTTCTTTTGATAGTCCATTAGATTTCAGTACTCTTTTTCATCACCACATTTCAGAGCTATCTTCTTTTGCCATTCTGATTCATTGTCCAGTTCTCAGATGTATAGCAAGTGATCAAAAATACCATGGTCTGAATCAGGCACACCTTACTCCTCAAGCTAACATCATTGCTCCTCAATAATTTGGAGAGGTCACTGACTACAGACTTTCTCAGGACAATACATCTCCTGATCTCTTGACTAGTGTTACCAAGTGTATTAATGGATCCGAACAAGATGATATTGTTAACATTTTAATATTTTCTCCATCTATCATTATATTTCCAATTGGTTCAGTGCCGGAGGAGCTAAGATTTAATATCCCTTGCCTATCTGATCAGTCATCTGTGTCCTAGCCTCAGCCCATTTTACTAGGCAGGCAGTTTTACCAGACCCTAGCTGCTTCTATTTTCATCTGGCCATATCCTTCTGGCACTATCACCCTTACAATCTGGTCCTGAGATATCACAAAGGAAACAAGAAAAAGAATTACTGTGAATAGAAACCTGGGTAAGGCTAGCTTATTGTCGTTTTTAAATGTTTTCAATGAGACTAGGACTCACAGAGATCCAATGAACAACAACAACAACAAATAAAACTCACTTCCTAATCCTGCACTGTCCTCACAACACCCACTATGCTCAAGACCATTGTCGCAGTCACTGTGCCAATCCATCTCATTGAGGATCTTCCTCTCCTTCACTGACCCTCTACTATTCATCGCCAGCACTTATTGTCCATGTGCCAGTTTCTTTATATACTATCTCTTTCAATCTTCACAACAACCCTACCTGAGAGGAAGACAATGAACACTTCCCCCTATCTTTGAAATAGAGAAGCTGAAGTTCAGAGAGTTATGTCATTTCCTCATGTCACAAAGGTAGAAGAAGACAAAGTCTGCCCTTCATGCCATTTCTGGTGGTAGTTGTAGGGGTGGACTTTGATAAAAGGAGATGAATGAGAAATGCCTAGAAATGAAAGTATGAAAGAATTGATTTGAAAACGAGAATGCATCAAGAGGTAGATGACCCTTCAGAAAGGAAACACCATTATATACACACACATAAGGCATGTCAAACGCATCATATCCAAAACTAACTCTTGATATCATTCCAAATCTGATCCTCTCATAACTGTGTGAAGCCAATGACAACTTTACTGTTCCTGTTTCTCCATTCAAAAACCAGGGCCAAAGAGGAGGAAACAGATGACTTCTATGAATTTTTGAAGTCACAAATCAATCAAACACACAACCAAGATACTTTGATAATAACGAGTGACTGGAATGCAAAAGTTGGTACTTAAATTAATAGGATCATGTGGTTCTTGTTCTTTACTTTGTTAATGTGATGAAATACATTGATTGCTTTACTTATTTTGAACTATCCTTGCATATGTGTTATTAATCCTACTTGATCAGTGAATTCTTTTTTTATGTATTATTAGATACTATTGGCCAAGATTTTATTCAGGATTTTTGCATCAATGCTCATGAGAGATATTTTCCTATAGTTTTCTATTTTGGTGGTGTCTATACCTGGCTTTGGTATTAAGAATGTGTTTGCTTCTTAGAATGAGTCTGGGAGAATTCCACCTTTTTCTATTTTCTAAAATAGTTTATGCAGAATTGGTGACAGATCTTCTCTGAATGTTTGATCAAACATTGCAAAACTGTCTGTTCCAGGACTTTTCTTAGGTAGAAGTTGTTTTATTACTTTTCAATTCCTTCTATTGTAATGAGTCTGTTAAGGTGTTCAGTTTTGGTTGGCGTCAGTTTAAGTAGCTTGTAAATTTCTAAGTATTTTTCCATTTCCTCTAGGTTTTCATATTTGTTTGAGTATAATTTTTCCTAATATTTAGCCTTTTTATTTTAGTTGGTTCTGTTGAGATGTTGCCCATTTCATCTCTTATTAGGATTATTTGTATCTTTTCCTAAGAGGTATCCAAATTGGCAAAGAGGAGGTAAAATTATCTATGTAGATGATATGATAGTATATTTAGAAAATCCTACAGACTCAGAAAGAAAACTACTGGACATAGTTGAAAGGTCAGCAAAGCGGCAGGATACAAGATCAACTGCACTGAAACAGATGAGGGAGTGAATAATTTAAAAGCGATGTATGGTAGGGTATTATGGTTATCACAAGAGTCCACAATTAAGGTTGCACAGTGGAATGTACTTGGGGCAGTGGGAGGGGTGAGGGGGGATTGTGTACCAGCGAGGGAGTGTTTCTTTTACTTTTAAAAGAGACGAACGAACTGCGGGGGAGGGGGCGTGGGAAGGGCTGGGCGGGGAGAGAAGTGCAGCAATGAAAGAATGGAAATCTAAAATCTCTGTAAATGTTCATGAAAACTATTTAAAAATCAATTGAATTTCTCTACAGTGACAAAGAGAATACAAATTTGGAGCTAAGAATAACAATACCCTTCACAATAGCTAATCACAAGAGTAAATATTTGGGACTAAATCCAACCAGAAGCACAAATGATCTATTCAAAGAAAATTACAAAATGTTACTACAAGAAATAAAAATAAACCAGAAGAAGTGGAAGAATATCCCTTGCTCATGGATAGAAAGACTCAATATTGTGAAAATGACAATACTACCAAAGACAATTTACATGTTCAATGCAATCTCCATAAAAATACCAACCCCATTCTTCAATAAGATGGAAAAGGCAATCTCCAGTTTCATTTGGAATGGAAAGAGGCCTCCCAAAAGCAAAGGACTCCTTAAAAAGAGAAACAGGGCAGGCATCTCACTCCCTAATTTCAAATCCGACTACACTGCTGTGGTAGTCAAGACAGTGTGGTGCTGATACAGTGACAGACATATAGATCAATGAAATAGGATTGAGAATCCAGATATCAGCCCATTTACCTGTGGTCAACTGATTTTTGACAAGGAGATGAAATAAGTTAAGTGGGGAAATGATAGCCTTTTGAACAAATGGTGCTAGCAAAATTGGAAAACTAGCTGTAGAAAACTTAAGCAAGATCCACACCTCACACCATACACAAAAAATCAACTCAAAGTGGATCATGGACCTAGGACTAAAACCAAGGTCTATAAACTTCATTAAAGAAAAGCTTGGAAGAACTCTAGAAGTCCTAATGCACAATATAAACAGTCTTCCGGGCATCTATCCTGAAGAAATTTACAACCAGGAGAGGATAAAATAGATGAATGGGACCTTATAAGAATCAAATCCCTATGCAAATCTAAAAATGTCTACAGCAGGGTAAAAAGGGAAGCCACAGACTGGGGAAAAATATTTGGTAATGACATGTCAGATGAAGGACTTTATATCTAGAATTTATAAAATACTTGAGAACCACAACAAGATAAAGATAAATAATCCAATAGAAAAATGGGCACAAGATATAAACAGACACTTCACCAAAGATGATGTTCAGATGGCAAACACTTGAAGAAATGTGCAAAATCCCTAGCTCTAAGAGAGATGCAAATCAAAACAACTATGAGATATCAGCTCACCTCAGTAAGAAGAGAAAAAATTAACAGAACAGCAAACAACAAATGCTGGCGAGGTTGCAGAGAAACTGGGACTCTTTTTAATTTTTGGTGGGAGTGTAGAATGGTGTAACCACTATGGAAGGCCAAAAGCAGAGAGTACCAGAGGGATGTCTATCTGTGGTTTCATTGACTATGTAAAAGCATTTGACTATGCGGATCACGACAAATTGAAGATAACTTTGAGAAGAGTGGGAATCCAGAACACTTAATTGTGCTCATGTGATATCTATACTTGGACCAGGAAGCAATTGTCAGAAAAGAGCAGGAAAAAATTGCATGGATCAGTATCAGGAAATGTGTGTCAGGGATGCATCCTGTCTCCATACCTTTTCAATCTATAAGAAGATCATTCAGGAGGCTGGACTTTAGGAGGAGAAATGTGGCCTCAGGAATGGAGGAAGACTCATCAACAACCTGGACTAAGCAAATGACACAACCTCACTTGCTGAAACTGAGAAGGACAGAGACTCTTGCTGCAGAAAGTCAGGAATTATAGACTTAGTTATGTATCAATGCTCAACATCAAGAAAACAAAGATTCTCACTACTAGGCCAATTGGCAGCTTCATGATAGGTGGAGAAGAGATATAGATTATTAACAACTTCAGCTTGCTTGGTTCCACAATCAAGACTCTTGCACCAGCAGTCAGGAAATCAAAAGATGAATTACATTGGGAAAGTCTGCTATCAGGGACCTCTCTGGAGTACTAAAGAACAATGATATCCAGTCTGGAGATGAAGGTGTACCTGATCCAGGCCATAGTCTTAGCAATTACTTGCTATGCATCAGAGAGCTGGACAATAACTAAGGATGACAGAAAAAGGATCAATGACATTGAGTTGTGGTGCTGGAGAAGAGTGTTGAACATACTATGGAGTGCCAGGAGAACAAACAGATCTGTTCTGGAGAGGGTGAAACCAAGTTGTTGAGTGAAAGCAATCCTTTTGAAGCTCAGTCTGACATACTTTTGGCACGTGGCCAGGAGAGACCAGTCCTTGGAGAAGGGTGGAGGGTCAGTGCAGGAGAGAAAGACTCCAGATGAGATAGATTGACTCAGTGACTGGAGAAATGGGCTTGGCTCTGTCAGAGGTGGTTAGATTGGCTGAGGATAGAGCAGAGTTCTTAGCTGATGTACCTAGGTTCACTATGAGTCTCTGGTGACTTGATAGCACATAACAAAAAGAACAAGGGAACATTACAGAGTTTCTACCTTTTATCATTATTTGCATGCCTGTGTATGTATGTGTTTGGGGGAATTCAATTCAGTTTAGTTCAATCCATGACACTGCTCAGCCTCCAGATGTTAACTGGAGTGATCATGTCAAACTGCAAGTCAGAGCATGTCTCTTTTCTGTTCATAATCTTCCAATGACACCTGTGTAATCAGAATTAGAATTCAAGTTCCTTCAGCACCTCACTCCTCATCTCCTTTCAGGATTCTGTTGTTGTTTGCCACCGTATTGACCTTACTGATTTCCCCTTCTGACCAATGAATTTCCTTGGTTGGTTTTTACAATGGCAAAAAGCTGTGCTACAATCTCCTCCTGTGCAGTTTATTGCCTCTATAAACCCACTGGAGTATCAGCTATGGGTCGGTTCTGACTCAACAGTATTCAACAATAACAACAACTACAAGAAGCATGCACAAGGGAGGTCAAGTATTTCAGTGGTAAGGTATTATACTGCCAATTTAAAGGCATGTGGTTTAAATCTACCTGCTGCTCCATGGGAGAAAGATGGGAAATCTTCTCCTGCAGGTTCTGAACATCCACTAAAGGGTCAGCTATGAATCAGTTCTGACTCAACAGTACATAACAACCTCAAGCTTGCATATAATAAGCTTGGCGACAGAAATGAGGCTGGAGGTTGAACGGTAGAATTTTGTACAATTAATAATTTATTAATTGCAAATACTATTAAAAATATTGACTTCCTGTACAGATAGAATTCACCTGGTAGATTACATAGGAATCAGATTGCCTACATATATGGAAAGAGTCAATGAAGAAACTCCATATCAGCAGTCAAAACAAGAGCAAGGATTCAATTACTCATGTATGAATTCAAACTGAAGATGTAGAAAATGAAAACAAGTCCAGGAAAACACATGAATTAAAAGGTCATCTCAGAATAGATTTGATGCATTGACTGCTAGTGACTGAAGACTAAATCAGTTGTGAATTGAAATCAAGGGTAATATTCCATGAAGAAAACAAAAGGTCATTATAAAGACAGGGGCGGGAGCAGGGGAGTGACAAAAACTGGCATTAGAAGAGACTGAAATTTGCACTAGAATATAGAGAGATCAAAACAAAAGGGGGAAATGCTGAAGTAGGAGTGCTTACAGACAGTTTCAAAGGGGAACTTGAGAAGACAAAGTATTGTAATGAAATGTGCAAAGAGCTCCAGTTAGAAAACCAAAAATGAAGAATTGACTCTTCAAGCTGAAAAATCTGAAGGACAAATTCATGCCCCAAGTTGCAATACTAAAAGATACTATGAGAAAAATCATGAATGCTGCATGAAACACGAGAAGAAAATGAAAGGGATACACAGAATCATTGCACCAAAAACAGTTGGTTGACATTGAACTAACCAATTGAGTAAGTAATATTTGCTCAAGAACCAATTGTACTGAAGAAAGAAGTTCAAGTTGCACAGAGGCTTTGGTAAAATTCAAGGCCTAAGGAATTGATGGAATACTACCTCATCTGTTTCAACAAAGAGATACAGCCTTAGACTGTGCTCACTTTCCAGTGCCCACAAAATTGAAGTCAGCTACTCATCAACTGACTGGAAGAGATCCATATTGATCCCATTTCAGTAAAGGGTGGTCCAACTGAATGTGAACTTATCAAACAATATAATTAATATCACATGCAAGTAAAATCTTGCTTAGGCTTATTTTTAAAATTACTGGAACAGTATATTGAAAAGGATGTACCAGAAATTCAAGCTCGATTCAGAAGAGGAATGAGAGATATTGTTGATGATGTCAGATGGATCTCGGCTGAAAGCTAAGACTATCAGAAGGATGTCTATCTGTGTTTTATTGTCTGTGCAAAGACATTTGACTTTGTGCATTAAAACAAATTATGGATAATATTGAAAAGAGTGGCAATCCCAGAATACTTAATTATGCTTTTGAGAAACCAATACATAGACCAAAAAGGAGTTGTCGTAACAGAGGAACACTTCATAGTTTAAAGTCAGGAAAATTGTGTATCAAGATTACATACTTTTTCATACCTATTCAATCAGTATGTTAAGTAAATCAAGAAGACTACATGAAGAAGAATTGGAGGGTTGGAGGAAGACTCATCAACAACTGGCACTGTCTAGATGATACAACCTTGCTTACAGAAAGTGAAGACTTGAAGAACTTGCTGTAGAATATCAAAGACTATAGTTTTTAATATGAATTACATTTCAACATCAGGAAGACAAAAATCTTCACCATTGTACCAATATAATGATTGTTGTTTTATGCCATCAAGCAACTCTATGTAGGCCTGAAACCTGCTCTATCCTGTGCTAATCTTATTGTCTCTGACACTCATTATTGCAGACACTAAATCCATCCATCTCATTGTGGGTCTTCCTTTCTTGTGCTATCTCTCCACCATTCCAAGCATGATGTCCCTCTCCAAGGCTGGTCCATCCTTGCAACATGCCCAAAGTATGTCAGATGATGCCTCAGAACCCTTGCCTCCAAGGAGCACCCTAGTTTCACCCTCTCTTGGATGAACCTGTTCATTACCCTGGCAATCAATGGTATATTCAATACTCTTTTTCAGCACCTTAGATCAAAGGCATCAAATATCTTTCAATCATCCTTAGTAATTGTTCAGCTTTCTGACACATGCCAAGTAACTGTGAAGACTATGGCCTGGATCAGAAACACCTTAGTCTCCAGAGTGATGGTACTTCTCTTTAGAACACTGGAGAGGTCCCTGACAGCTGACATTCCCAATACATTTTTTTATTTTGTTTTATAATTGCTAACAACCTCAATCTCTTCTCTATTACTATGATGTCAATTGGCCCAGTGGTCAGAATCTTTGTCTTCTTAATGTTGAACTTCAATTCATATTGAAGACTACAGTCCTTGACCTTTTGCAATGCTTCATGTCTTCCTCAGTTTCAGCAAGCAAGGTTGTGTCATCTATGTATCATAGGTTGTCAATGAGGCTTCCTCCAATCTTGATGCCTCATAAATCCCTGCTTCCTGAGTGATCTGTTCTGCATTTATATTGAAAAAGTATGGGGACAGAATGCATCCTTGACACAACTCCTTTACTGATTTTGAACCATGCAGTGTTTCCTTGCTCTCTTCTGAGGACTGCTTCTTGGTCCAAGTATAGGTTTCATATAAGCACAAACAAGTGTTCTGAGATTCCCATTTTCCTCAAGGTTAGCCACAATTTATTGTGATGCACACAGTCAAAAGCCTTTGCATAGTCAATGAAACCCATTCTTTTGGTACTCTCTGCTGTCTGCCAAGATCCATCTGACAATAATGTCCCTAGTACCATGACCTCTCCTAAACCCAGCTTGTACTTTGGGTAGTTCTCTGTCAATATACTGTTCAAGTCTTTTCTGGATAATCTTCAGTAGGACTTTGCTAGTGTGTGATACTAGTGATATTGTTCAATAATTTCCATCCTCTGTCAGGTCACCATTTTTGGAATCGGAATAAATATGGATCTCTTCCAGTCAGTTGGCCAAGTAGTTGTCCTCCAGATTTCTTGGCACAACTTGGTGAGCACATGCAGGGTAGCATCTGTTTATTGAAATACATCCATATTGGTAGTCCATCAATTCCTAGAGCTTTATTTCTTTTTTTTTTATTTGCCAAGTCCTTCAGAGGAGCCTGCACTTCCTCTTCCGTCACCATTGCCTCTTGTTGTTTCTTGAAATTCTTCTGTATCAGCCAGTTCTTTTTGGTACAGTGACTCTGTATACTCCTTCCATCTGCTTTTAGTGCTTCTTGAATCATTCAATATTCTGCCCATAGCATCCTTAAGGACTGCAACTCATGGCTTGAGTTTATTCTTTATTTCTTTCAGCTTAAGAAATGCTGAGCGAGTTCGGCCCTTTTATTTTCCAACTCCAGCTCCTTGCACGTTTCATTGTAATATTTTGCCTTGTCTTCCCGAGCAGCCCTTTGAACTCTTCTATTCAGCTCCTTAACTTCTTGATTGCTTCCCTTTGCTTTGGCTTCTCAGAGCTCTAGTGCAATATTCAGAGTCCCTTCTGACATTCATTTTGGTCTTTCATTCTTCCTTCTTAGGAATGACTTTTTGCACTCTTCATGAACAATATTCTTGATATCTTACCACCACTTATCTGGTCTTAGTTCATTAGTGTTCAAGGCCTCAAATTTATTCCTGAGTTGGTTTTTAAATTCATGGGAGATAGACTCAAGGTCAAATTTTGATTCCTGTAAATATGATTTAATCTTCTTTAGTTTTAATTTGAACTTGTATATGAACAGTTGATGGTCTGTTCCACAATCAGCACCTGGCCTAGTTTGAACTGCTGATCATTGAACTTCTCCAATGTTTCTTTCCACAGATATAATCAATCTGATTCCTGTGCATCTCATCAGGTGAAATCCATGTGTATAACCTGTGCTTATGTTTCTTGTAAAAAGTATTTGTTATGAATAAATCATTGATTGTACAGAATTCTATTACTATATCCCCAGCCTCATTTCTGTCACCAAGTCCATATTTTCCAACTACTGACAGCAGTTGATAGAAATCATCTATTTCCTCCTCTTTGGCTCTGTTTGTAGGTTCATAAATTTGAATAAGAGTGGTATTAACAGATCTTACTTGTATGCAAATGGACATTATCCTCTCACTCACGATATTCTATTTCAAGATGGACCTAGTAATGGACATTTTAACTATGAAAACGACCCCTATTTTTCCTCACCTTTTTCATCTCCAGCATATGTCTTGTGTCAGTCCATCTCATATCACTAATAACCAGTATGCAAATATTTATGCATTCCATTTCTTTCTTTACAATTTCTAGTTTTCCTACATTCACGTTTCTCACATTTCACATACCAATTATTAATTTCTTCTTACAATTGTTTCTCTTTCTTTGTGTTTCCAAATTTGAGGGCTCAACTTCAGTTGCCATATCTGTTAGTCAACTCTAAGTGTGCTCTGCTGTACATAGGGTTTTCACAGGCCCGTTATGTTTGAGAAGTTGATGGCCAATCCTTTTCCCTGGTCTGTCTTAATTTGGATGTTCAGTGTTAGAAGACTATCTGACAGACAAGATTTTTACTGACCAGATGAAAAACACTTCTCTTATAGAAATAACCAATACATTCACTGCCCACTCTCCCCAAGCATGTGACTTGTTTCTACCCTTTCCCTGCTACATCCCCATTCCTTGCACACCTGGCTACCTGGTCCCTTCCCCAGTCACCTCTTAATATGATCACCAGTCACTTCTGTGATGCTTTGCACTACACACTGCTACTAGTCTCTCATGCTGTTGTCAATCTCTTGTTTAGGAGGATGTAAGTCCAAGTCCCATGTACCAACTTCAGAGAAAGATTTTTGCTTGAGGCTGTACTAAGGGAAGATCCTGGCCACAGAGCTTCTGCTAAGTTCTGTGACTTACTGTCTCTGTTTACAGTTCTGACACAATGTGATGATTCCAAGGTCCAGATACGATACTATGCACGATCAAGTGTTCTGGCATTCCCACTCTTCTCAGAGCTGTCCACTGTTTGTTGCAATCCACACAGTGGCATGCCTTTGCATAGTCAATGAAACGTGGATAGACATTCTTCTGGGACTCTCTGCTTTCAGCCAAAATCCATCTAACACTAGCTATAATATCCCTACTACCACGGTCTTTTCTAAAAGCAGCCTGCACATCTGGCAGTTCTCTGTTGATGTGCTGTTCCAGTCATTTTTAGATAATTTTCAACAAAATCTTGCTTGCATGTGATAGATGAGGGGGGAAAATGAAGTTGTAAATTATTTTATTTTACTTATATCCACAATCAATAGCTGTGGTAACAGAACTTAAGAAATCAAAAGATATGTACTATTGGGGAAATTTGCTGTCAAGGACCTTTCCAAAGTGCTCGAGAGCAAGTATATCAGTTTAATAACTAATGTTCTTCATTCAAGCCATGGTGCTTTCAAGTGCCTCCTTGAATCTGAACGCTGGAACAATGAATAAGGATGACAGAAGAAGAATCAGTGCCTGTGAACTGTGATGTTTGAGGAGAGTATTAAACAGCACATGGACTGCCAAAGGAACAAATACATCTGTCTTGGAGGAAGAGAAGTAGGGTTCTCCTTAGAGGAAAGGATGATGAAAGTTGATCTCACCTTCTTTGGACATGTTATCAGGAGCAGCCTGTCCCTGGAAAAAGATATCACACTGGAAAAAGTCGAAGACTAGAGAAAGAGAAGACCCTCAACTAGATGAATTGACACAGTGATTGTAACATTGGGCTTGAACATATCTGAGGTCAAAAGTATGGTGCAGGATAGGGCTAGCTTCAGATCTGTTGTTCTGCTATGAGTTACAGTTGACTGATGGGATCTAACAATAAGCATGCTCCTGTGGGTTTAAAATCAATAAAGATAGGCATCAGATTTGTATCCTCTTACCATGTGTATTCAGTCGGTATGCTGATCAAACCACCTGAAAAGCTGAGCTGTATGCAGAATGTGACATCAGAATGGGAAGAGACTAATTAACAATCAGTGTTACACAAATAACACAACTTTGCTGGCTGAAAATTAAAATAAATTGAAGCACTTACTGATTAATATCAAAGACTATGACCTTCTGTATGGATTACATGTCCACATAAAGAAAACAAAAATACTCACACCTGGACCAGTAAGTAACATCATGGCAAATGGAAAAAAAGTTCGAGATTGTCAAAGGTTTCCTTTTATGTGGGTCCATATCAGCATTTAGGGAAGTAGCAGCCAAGAGATAAAATGAGGCACTGGGGAATTTGTTTGCCCAGAATCTCTTTAATGGGCTAAAGAGCAAGGATATCACTTTAAAGACTAAAGTGCACCTGACTCAGGACATGCATTTTTTAATTATTTTATATGCATGTGAAAAGTGAACTAAAGAGGGCTAAGGAAGAAACGATGCCTTAGCATTGTGGTGTTGCTTAAAAATGTGGAATATACTAAAGACTGCAAGAGCAAAGAGTCAAATGTGTCTTGGAAGAAGTACATCCAATGTATTCCTTAGAAGCAAAGAGGATAAGACTGTCTCAATTCTTTGGGCAGAAGAGACCAGCTCCTGGAAAATGACATCACGCTCTGCAAAGTAGAAGATCAGTGAAGGAGAGGAAGACCTTCAAGACAATGCATATCAACACAGTGATGGCAACAGTATGCCTAAGTACAGTGGAGATTGTGAGGGTGGTACAGAATATAGCAGGTTTTCTTTATGTACATGTATCAGAGCTGACTTGATGGCACATAATGGTAACATCATGATAGAGAAAAGACTGAAGCTGTCAACCATTTCATCTTGCGTGGAACCACTATCAACACCCATAGTAGAAGCAGTCAAGAAAACAAAAGGCAAATCTGCTGTAAAAGACATCTCCACAGTGTTAAAGAGCAAGTATGCCAGTTTAAAGACCAAGTCACACCTGATGCAGGCCATGGTCCTTTCAGTTACTTCCCATGCATCTGAAAGCTGAACAATGAATAAGGATGACAGAAGAAGAATAGGTGCCTTTCACTGAAATTTACCATGACTTCCAAAACCCAAATCTGTCTTGAAGGATGTGCAATCAGAGTGCTCTTTAGAGACAATGATGATAAAACTTTGTTTCTCTTACTTTGAGCGTATTTCCGGGGGGAACTAGCCCTTGGAGACAGTAGAGAGCCAGTGAAAGAGAGGGAGGCTTTCAGTGAGATGGAATTGACACAGTGACAACCACAATGGGTTTGAGCAGGACAGAGATCACAAGATTTGCACAGGATAGGGCAAGATTCAGATCTCTTGTGGTACCTAACAACAACACTGATGTCTATAGGAACTTGATGGCATGTAATTATGACAACAAGCATGATCCAACCTCAAGACCAATGTGATGTGATCTTTGTATCCCATGTGTTGTTGTACTTAAACATGAAGTGACCCCAAGCACTAAGTGAGGGAGCCCAATCATCCTGAACTCTTACTACAGGTAACCTTTAACTGTCTTTATTCTGTGTGCTTTCTTGCAAATAGAAGACATTCCAGTGAACTAAGGTCTTTGATGAAAATTGATAAATCACCTCCAGGAAACATTGTTTTTTGTTTTGTTTTGTTTTGTTTTTTTGTCTATTGATTAAACTTCCTGCTACCACACCTGCTTCCTCCAATCATCTTTAGCTATGCTCTTTCCTATTTGGCACTGTGTGCCATCAAACTGGAACTGACTCTTAGTTGACCCTCCAGTGGGTTTTTGGACACAGTTAATTGCATGGGAGGAAATTGCTCATCCTTCTACTGTGGAGTGGGAGTATTTGAACTATATGCCTCTGAGACTATAATGCAGCTTCTTTCCACAAGGCCACTAAAACTCCTGATAGGTACTTCTAGGCAAGGGAAATGTGTATCAAATATATCCCCGATAAAATATTAAGGATGAAGACCAGCATAAATGTTTGGTAAGTGGCTAGACAGTAAATGTTCTCAGCACTGTAGCAAGAAAGCAGCCTACTGCTGTTGTTGAGAGCCAGTCAGACTCAGCTGACCCTTCAGGGATATTTCAGAGTCTATAAATTACATAGTGAGCTCTGGTAGCCTGGTGGTAAGAAGTTGCACTCTGTGGAACAGTGGGTTATTTCAAACCACTTGCTTTGGCATTGGCAGTGAAACTCCTTACTAGGCCACCAGAACTCCTGGAAAACAGTCATAGACAATATATAAACTAATAAGTGGAACTATGGCAGCTCAGTTCAACTCACTGCCATGGTTTTCTGGAAAAGGAGCCTTGCTGGCATAGTATATGATGTGCCAAGTTGTTACCTAAAACAAGAGGAGCTCAAGTCAGTTTTTCGTGAGTTTGTATGCTGTTAACCCGAAGGCCACACTTCTCCAGCTGTTGCAGTGCACCAGAGGCTCCACAGGAGAGAGATGAGAGTCTCCTCCTGTTATGAGTTCCAGTGTAGGAAACACCACGGAGGGTCTCTATGAGCCAGAGCAGATTCATGGCAGTGAGTGCAAGATCTATCAACAACAAAGCTATCGGCAAAGCATGAAAAGTGTTAACACAAGGACATTTCAGAAGACTTCAGAAGTACTTGGAGGATTTGGAGATGCTTTCAGGTATGTTCCAGGAGTGTATATTAGATTCTCTAGCTGTCAATCAAGGAAGGATTAGTTTGCTTAAATTGCAAAGGCAAGAGCCTACAGATACTGGGACCAGAATTCATGCAAACGATGGAGTTGGCTATCTCTCTAAATGCTAATAAATCTGTTTCGCTGTAAACATCCATCTTCAATAAGGGAGATTGGAATTGCTTCCATTGAAAGACTCTCCAACTGTTAATCAAGTGGAAATCATTTTGTTGTGAAGGTTGCATGAGAAATTTTGAGTGCTGTTTTATTTCTCTTCAAGTTCCTTTGAAGGAGTATTATGCTCAGAGCCAGGCTTTTAACAAAGCATTATATTTAATCTTTCTTTGCCACTTTGATCTTTTTCTCTAAAAATGATTTCCATTATTCTGAGTCTCATTTTGCCTTTTCTGTATCTCCTTTATAAGTTTTTCTGTAACAAAGAAAGATCCCATTAAATGGGGCAAAATTGCGACCTGCCTTTAATAAAGAGAAGAATATGGGAGTGCAGATGCGAAGGTCACTGCATTGTGCGAGAAATAGATTCACAGTGGGCATGGGCTTCTTACTGTGTTCATGCTGGAGCTGGTGCCCAGCTGTGAGGGAAGGAAAAGTTCTAACGCTGTCCCTCCACTTTATCAGAATGACGTTTCTTCTCGTAAATGTAGTCAGACTATAACAAAAGATCCAGCACTCATGTCATTGCAGCTCCACAAAGGGAGGGAAAAGAAGATGAGGCTGGAAAAGACTTCAAAGAAATAAATGGCCGGGAACTTCACGAATTTGGCAAAAGACATAAATCCTTTGATTCAACAAGATGAGTGAACTCTACACGAAAAGAAACATTGTACCAAGACAAATTATAACTAAACTTCTGAAAGTTAAAAGACAAACATGTGAAGCGTATACATAATAACATACCACAATCATTTAAAAAGCACAATGAATAAAGAAGATCAAAGAAGAAATGATGCACTTGAACTGTGATATTGGCAAAGAGTATTGAACATCCCACGGATTGCCAAAAACAATCACATGTGTCTTGAAGGAAGTTTAATCAGAATGTTCCTTCGAGGAAAGTATGGTGGAACTTTGTCTCACTTACTTTGGGGATATTTTCAGGAGAAAAATAATCTTTGTGGGGCATTAAATTACTTGAAAAGGTGGAGGTCAGCAGAAGAGAGGAAGATCCTCAACAAGATGGATTGACACAGTGACTACCGCAATGAACTTGAGCATTACAGAGATGATGAGAATTGGGCAGGGAGGGTAGAGTTAGGTTCACATCTATTGTTCATAGGGTCGCCATGAGTCATAGTTAACCCAATAACTCCTACCAAGAACATACTAAGAGATACATTGAAAACACTGTACAGAGAAAATGGAATACCGAAAATAAAACAGCCAGAATATAATTAAAGAGAAAAGTAACACGATGTAAAAAAAACAAAACAAAAACCCAAACCAAAAGCAAACAAGAAAGCCTCAAAACTAATATCACTGATCAATTTGCATGAAAATTGTCAAAAGGAAATCTAACTTGCTTTGTTGTTGTTGTGAGCTGTTGAGTCACAACCAACCAATAGCTGAGCCTCCAACAGTTTTTTAGAGATGGTAAATTGCGCAGGAGTAGATTATTTATCTTTCTCCCTCAGAGCAGCTGGTGGATTCAAATCACATTTCCTTGGAGATGCAGTGCAGCTTCTTACCACTAGGCCACCAGAACTCCCTCAAATCTAACTTGCTGTTAGATAACTAAAATGCAGTAAGGTATTATTTTAATTTAAAAATGGCATTATGCATAAACCAAAACGTTATTGTTGTTAGGTGTCATAGAGATGAGCATAACTCATAGTGAACTCCTATGAACAACACACCTGAATCCCGCTGTATCTTGGCCATCCTCACCTTCTCAGAGACACTTGAGCCCATTGTTGCAGTCACCATGTCAATCCATCTTAATGGGGATCCTCCTCTCTTTTTTCTGACCCTCTTCCCTTATAAGCATTACATAATTTTCCAAGGAATAGCCTCTTCTGGCAATTGGTATGAGAGATGAAGCTTTGTTAACCTTGCCAACAAGGAGCACTCAAGCTGCACCTTTTCCAAGACAAACTTGTTCATGCTTTTGGCAGCCCATGGGATATTCAGTACTCTTCTACAATACCACAATTCAAATGTATCAATTCTTCTTTTTCATCACTACCCAGCATCCAACTCTCAGATGCATAGTTAGTAATTAAAAAGATCATGTCCTGAATCAGGTGCACCTTTGTCTTCAAACTGACATCACTGTTCTTCATGTGTTTTATAGAGATTCCTACCAGCAGATTGCCCAAAGAAATATGCCTCTTCATTTCCTGACTACTGGTACCGAGGATGTTGATTGTAGATCCAAGCAAGACAAAATCATTAACTGTTTGAATCTTTTCTCTATATGTTAATATGTGCCCACTGACCCAGTGTTAAGAACCTTTGTCCTCTTGGTGTTAAAATGCAATTCATATTAAAGGCTGTAGCCTTTGATATTCTGCAACAAGAGTCTCTGGTTCCCCTAGCTTTTAGCAAGCAATGCTGTCTCACTTGCATAGTATAGGATGTTGATGAGTCTTCTTCCAGTCTTAATGCCATAGTCTTCTTCATAGAGTTATGAATTATTTGCTCAGCATAGAGTTGAATAGGTATGGAGAAAAGATGCAACCCTGATTCACACCTTTTCTGATTTTAAACCATGCAGTATTACACAACAGCTTCTTGATCTAGTTATAGATTTCACATAAGCACAATTAAGTCTTCTGGGATTTAAATTCTTTTCAATGTCAGCCATAATTTGTTGTGATCCACACACTCAAATGCCTTTGAATAAGTCAATAAAATGCAGATAAGACATTCTTTTGATAGTCTCTGCTTTTAGCCAGGTCCATCTGACATAACAAAAAAAGATATTGCTGGTGCCATGACCTCTACTAAACTAAGTCTGAACTTATAGAAGTTTCCTGTCAATGTATTGCTCCAGATAGTTTTAGATGATCTTCAGCAGTTTTTGCTAGAATGTGATGTTAATGATATTGCTTGATAGAATTCTAAAACATATTCAATGTTTCAAATGAAGGGGGAAAATGAAACAGACAAATAAAAAATGGAACAAAAAAGAGAAAAAAGTTAAATCTACACCCTTAAACAACAGTAACAAATTGAGAAATATATGAAATGTAAATTGTCTAAATATCAGGAATGAAACAATATACATTCATTAAGGTCAGATAGTATCAGAGTATATTAAACACTGTGACATAATTAATATCATATGCAAGCAAAATATTACTAAAGACCACCCAGAAATGGCTAGAACAGTATATTGACAGAGAGTTACCAGAAGTTCAAGTTGGGTGTAGAAGAGGTCATGGCACCAGGGTTGTAACTGCTGATAATAGATAAATTTTAGCAGGAAGTAGAGAATATCAAAAGAATGTCTTTTTGTGTTTTGATTCTTAAAAGGCATTTGACTGTGTGAGTCATAATAAACTATGATCTACAAACTCAGAACAGAGCAAACAAACATTACATGGTTCGAAATCAGGAAAATAGTGTGTCAGGCATATATCCTGTCTCTGCTCTTATTCTCTGTTGGTGGGAGTGTAAAATGGTGCAACCACTATGGAAGGCTGTATGGAGCTTTCTCAAAAAGCTGTAAATAGAAATATCATTTGACCCAGCAATTTCACTACTGGGAATATATCCCAAAGAAACCATACCTGACATCCAAGCAGATATATGCACACCCATGTTTATCGTGGCTTTGTTCACAATAGCAAAGAGTTGGAAACAACCCAAATGCCCATCAACAAATGAATGAATAGAGAAGCTGTGGTATATTCACACAATGGAATACTACGCTGTGTTGAAAAACAAGGAGCTCATGAAATATTATACAAAATGGGTTACCCTGGAGGAAGATATGCTGAGTGAAATATCTCCGTCACAAAAGGACAAATATTGCATAGGGCCACTGGTGTAAAACTAGACCGATATCAGGTTTGAAAGAAGACTGAGAAAGGGGATAAGTAAGTATACAGCTGCATTGAAAACAGATGAGGAAGAGAACTGTTTAAAAGGGATATGTGACTGGGCATTATTGTCATTACAGGAGTCCAGAATGAAGGCTGCACAGTGGAGTGGACTTGGGGGGAGGGATTGTATAACAATGAAAGAGTTTTTCTTTTACTTTTCAAGGAGAAGAGTAAATGGGGGGGGGATGGGCAGGGAGAAAAGTGCAACAATGAATGACTGGAAACCCGTAAGTCTCTGTAAAATTTCATTAAAATTAATAAAAACAATCTGTGTGCAGAACATATCATTCGAGGAGCTGGACTTTAAGAGGAAGAATGTGGTATCAGGATTGGAGGGAGACTCATCAACAACCTGTGATATGCAGATGACACAGTCTTGTTTGCTGAAACTGAGGAGGACCTGAAATATTTGTTGCAGAAGGTCGACGATTACAGGCTTCAGTATGGGTTGAAGCTCAAGAACATCAAGAAGACAAAGATTCTCATGACTGTGACAATTGGTAGCACCATGCTAGAGGGAGAAGAGATTGAGATCGTAAATAATTTCAGCTTGCTTGGCTCCATGATTAATACTCTTGGCACCAGCAGCCAGGAAATCAAAAGACAAATTGTTCTGAGGAAGGCTGCTGTCAGGGACTTCGCTAGAATACTGAGAAGCAACAATGTCTGTATAGAGACTACAGTGCTCCTGATCCAGACCATGGTCTTTGTAATAACTTGCTATACATCAGAGGGCTACACAATGGCTAGGGATGACAGAAGAATCAGTGCCTTTGAATTGTGGTGCTGGAGAACAGTATTGAACATGGACCATTGAGAGAACAGGTCTGTCTTGGAGATGGTGAAACCAGGCTGTTCGTTGGAGGAAAGGATTCTGAAGCTCCATCTTATATACTTTGGGCACATGGCCAGGAGAGACCAGTCCTTGGGGAAGGACACCCTGTAAGAGTGGAGGGACAGTGCAGGTGAGGAAGACCCTGGATGAGATGGATTGACACTGTAACTAGGGCAATGAAGGTAGGTGTGTTGGAGTTACTGAGATTGGCACAGGACAGGGAAGCGTTCAGATCTATGGTCCATAAGCATCATATGAGTCACAGGCAACTCAATGGCATAAAACAACAACAATATTATTTAGGAAAATGTTACCTCAGAATATTTAATTACGTTCATACAAACCCTCAAGCTGTAAACAAGGGAACATTGTGTGGTTTAAAATCAGGAAAGACGTGTACCATATTTATATCTTTTCTCCATACTTATTCAGTCTTTATGCTGAGCAAATAATTTCAGAAACTGGACTATATGAAGATAAATAGGTGTCAAATTAGGAGGAAGACCCGTCAACAACTTGTAATATGTAGATGACACAAACTTGCTTGCTGAGAGTGAAGAATATTTGGACTGTTTGCTGAATATCAAAGACTATAGCCTTCACGATAGATGGTATCACAACATGAAGAAGACAAAAGCCTCACCACTAGGCCAATAAGCATGATAGATGGAGAAAAGATTGAAATGATGAACTATTTCATCTTAATATGAGCCATAATCAGCATCTTTGTTACTAGCAGTCAAGAAGTCAAAAGACATGTCTCAATATGAAGTCTGCTGTCTGGGACCTCTCCACCTTATTGACAAGGCACTCCGAAGAGCAATGACATCCCTTTAAAGACTAAGCTGTGCCTTATTCAGGTCATGATCTTTTTAATAACTTTCTATGCATCTGAAAGCTAGACAAGGATTAAGGGTAACCTTAAGAGGATGCCTTTGAGTTGTCCTGTTGAAGAAGAGTACCAAATGTCCCCTGAACTTCCAAAAGAACAAACAGATATGTCTTGGAGAAAGTGCAATCAGAGTGCTCTTTAGAGGTAAAGATGAGGAAACTTCCTCACACATACTTTGGCCATATTGCTAGGAGGGGCTAATCTTTAGAAAAGGACAGCATGCTTGGAAAGGTGAAGGGTCAGTGAGAGAAAGGAAGACCCTCAATGAGATAGATTGACATAGTGACCAAAGAGCTTGAGCATGTCAGAGGTGATGAGGTTGGCACAGGATAGCACAGGATTTAGATTTGTTATTCATGGGGCTATTATGAAGTTATACTTAACTCAACGGTACAAAACAATAAAACCCAACCACTTGTAGATTGATAACTACTGGTATGGGAGATGCATTGCCAACCCTAAGACATAGAGTTCAAATGTTTTTGACTCATGGTGACCTTGTTGTTGGTAAGAGTTGTCAAGTTGACTACTAACGACCCTATGAACAATGAATTTTCACCATACCTTATCCTGTGCTATCCTGATAATCTGTGACATACTCCAACCTTGTTATAGTCACTGTGTCAATCCATCTCATTGAGGGTCTACACCTTTGCTGCCCCTTCACCTTCCCAAGTATGATGTAATTTTCCAAGGATTGTCTCCTTCTAACAATGTTCCCAAGTCCAAAAGAAGAAGGGGAAAGGGAGAAAGGGGACAGAAATCAAAAGGGGGGGAAGCATGAAAATTACTAAGATAGCAGAGTTTAGTGGACAGTTTAGATGGAGGGGGTGCAGGAATAAGAAAGATATAATAGGTATTTGAGGAGATGATGTGATAGTAGACACAGGTCAGTGGTGGCTGATTGTGTAAAGTACAGTGTACATGAATGGTTCTATGAAACATGGTGTGGATGGAGGATTGTGTAGACACAATGTACATGAATGAAACTGCACCAAAACAAAAAAAAAGGGGGGTTAGGGAGGGTGGAAAATTGGTAAGGAGAAATTATCACTGGCATCATGGAGGTTGGGTGGGGGAAAAAGAATGGGAGAAAGAAGAGTGGGGTTTTAGGGGGTCTGTGTGGTAAAAGACATGGATAGGTGATAGTTAATGAAACAGAGTGAGTATGAGGGGTTGTATGGGACACGGTGTACATGAATAAAGAACAGTATGTAAGGGTTGTTATATGCAAATACATTTTAAAAAGTAGAGGGGGAAGAAAAAAGAACATTGGATTGCAGATTTAGAAAGCATGTAATTCTGCCTTTGGCCAGTTCTTAATTTGGAGTACTGAAAGGGAAGATCTGCCCTAGAGATAAATTCATTAAAAGTAGGGTCTCATAGTGGTAGCTGGGCTTGGTTAAGGGGAAATATTGAGCCCCACCCTATACTCTGAGGAGACTGCATTGAAGGAGATTGAAACTGTCAACAGCTTCATCTTCCTTGGATCCACAATTAACACCCTTAGCACAAGCAGTCAGGAGATAAGGAGATGCATTGCACTAGGAAAATCTGCAGTTAAGGACCTCTTTAAGTACTTGAGGAGTAATAATGTCAGTTTGAGGACTAAGGTGCATCTGATTCAGGCCATAGTCTTTCTGATTACCTGCTATGCTTCTGAGAGCTGGACGAGCTGGACAATGAATAAGGATGACAGAAAAATAATTGGCACCTTTGAGCTGTGGTGTTGGAGAAGAGCACTGAACATCCCATAGATGGTCAAGAGAACAAACAGATATGCCTTGGAAATGGTGCATCCGGAGAGTTCTTTGGAGGCAAGAATAATGAGGTTTCACTTCACATACTTTGGGCATGTTGCTAGGAGGAGCTATTCCTCAGAGAAGGACATGATGCTGGGAAGGATGGAGGGTTGGCAAAGGAGAGGATGACCCTCAACAAGGTGGACTGACTCTTGTGTGTCAGGAAGTGTGAGGATGGTGCAGGATTGAACATGGTTTAGATCCTTTGTTCATAGGGTTGCTTTGAATTGTACTCATTGTTGTAACAACAACAATGGACCTATACTGGACTTTTGGTCGAAGAGATTCACGTTTAAAAGAAGGACAAACAGAAAAGGAGAGAAGGAGTATGAAAAAAAGGAAAGGAAGAGACTGTCTTTTACAACTGGGACAAGCTGTTCGGCTTTGAGGTAGGGTAAAATTGGTGCTCATCAGACCCCACCTCCAGGACCCACCTGATGCTCACTCATAATAATCACTTGGATCTACAGGAGTAGAAGTGGGAGGAATACAACTGAGAAACAGGCTGAGCATACTGTAGCTTTTCAAGTTTTCCTTTCAGTTGTTTTCCTGCCTTTCTTTTCTTACTGGCATAAATACTATTCGTCTCTTTTCTTTATTTGTGCTCATGCTAAACCTGTACTTGAACCAGGAAGCAGTCATCAGAACAGAGCAAGGAATTACTACATGCTTCAGGTTCAGGAAAGGTGTATGTCAGAGATGCACCCTGTCTTCATACCTCTTCAATATATATGCAGAACAGCTCCTTCAGGAGGCTGGGCTCTATGAGGAGGAATGTGGCATCAGGATTTGGAGGAAGACTCATCAACAACCTATGTTATGCACATGACACAATCTTGCTGGATGAAACTGAGGAGAATATGAGGTGTTTACTGCAGAAGGTCAAGGACTATAGTCTTCAGTATGGACTGAAACTCAACATCAGGAAAATAAAGATTCTCACCACTGAGTCAATTGGCAGCACCATGGTAGATGGAAAAGAGATTGGGATTGTTAACAATTTCAGCTTGCTTGGCTCCACAATCAATGTTCTTGGCATCAGCAGTCAGGAAATCAAAAGGAATTACATTAAGAAAGTCTGTTGTCAGGGACCTCTCTAGAGCACTGAAGAGCAACGATGTCAGTCTGGAGACTAAGGAGCGCCTGATCCAGGCCATGGTCTTAACAATTACTTGCTATGTATCATAGAGCTGGACAATAACTAAAGATAATGTAAGAAGGGTTGATGTCTTTGAATCATGGTGCTGGAGAAGAGTATTGAACATACCACGGACTTCCAGAAGAACAAACAGGCTTACCTTAGAAAAGGTGAAGTCAAGCTGCTCCCTGAAGGCAAGAATTTTGAAGCTTCATTTCATATACTTTAAGCACATGACCAGGAAGGACCAGTCCTTGGAGAAGACCATCACGCTTGGAAGGGTGGAGGAACAGCTCAGAAGAGAAAGACCCAGGGTGGAAAGGATTGACTTAGTGACTGGAGAAATGAGATTAGGTCTGTCAGACAGTGAGATTGGCTAAGGATAGGGCAGGGTTCATAGTCACAAGTGACTCAATGGCACATACAAACAACATGTTTTATTGGGTCAACTACAGCCCATAGTTACTTTGTGGACAATGAAATTTGTCATATATTGAGTCAACTTCACCACCTCAAACACATCGGACCTCATTGTCACAGTCATTGTGTCAATCCATGTGTTCCAGGGTCTATCTCTTCTGCATTGATCTTCTAGCCTTCCAAATATGATGTCTTTCTCCAAGCACTGATCTCTCCTGGTGCCATGCCCAAGATATACGAGAGGGAGCTTCAGTTACCCTTGCCTTCAAGGAGCAATCTGATTTTACTCTCTCTAGGACAAATCTATTTGTTCTTTTGGTGGTTCACATTTTGTTCAGTACTCTTTTCCAGCACCACAACTCAAAGGTATCATTTCTTCTTCTGTCATCTTTAGTCATTGTCCACCTCTCAGAGGCATAACAAGCAGTTGAGAAAACCATGGTCTAGATCAGGCTCACCTTAGCCTAGAGACTGACATAGTTGTTCATTAGCACTCTGGAGAGATCCTTGACAGCAGATTTTCCCCAGTGCAACTAATCTTTTAATTTCTTGACAGCTTGTGCCAAGAATGTTGATTGTGGACCAAGCAAGACTAAATCATTAACAATCTCAATCCTTTCTTCATCTGTGATGATCCTACCTATTGGCGAGATAGTGAAGATCTTTGTTTTCTTGATGTTGAGATGCAATCTATATTGAAGGCTACAGTCTTTGACCTTCTGCAGCAAACACTTCAAGTTCTCTTCAGTTTTGGCAAGAAAGATTGTGTCATCTGCATAACACAGGCTGTTAATTAATCTTCCTCTGATGCTGATGCTACATTTTCTTCATAAAGTCCAACCTCTTGAATGATATGTTCTGCATATATATTGAAAAGGTATCAAAAAGGATTTATCCCTGATGCACTCCTTACTTGGTTTTGAACCATAAAGTGTCCCCTTGCTTTTTGGACAACATCTTCCTGGTCATGATTTCCAACTGCAGAAATCAAACTGGAGAGATGATTACCTGTACTCTCCTTTTTAAAACAAAAGATCTGAATACCTGACTTTCTTAACTGAGATCTGACCAGTAAAGACAAATTTTACAGAGGCAGATAGTATCTCCAGAAAGAATTCTTCCTTCAGGGTCCAAACACCTTTTCCCCCCCAAAGCAATGCATATTCTCCAGTACAAGCAGTGAGAAATATATCTCACATAATGTTCCAAATCATTATGTATCCCAAATAGAGAAAAAGTCAAGCTGTGTCTTCATTTAACTTAAGATAACCAATTGCCATTTCAATTCATAGCAACTCAGTGTCTCAGAGTAGATGTAGACTCCCTAAGGTTTCTTTACTTATTTTTAGGTTTTTCTAAAATGAATGTTTTGTTTTTGCTGTTGTTTCTAAGAACAGACGCAGAAGAAGACACACAAACTCAACAATCACAATGTATGTAATTCAATGGTATTGATTATGTTCTTCCATCCGTTCAACTATTCTCACCCTCCTTTGATGAGTTATTCCTCCTTAATCAACACACTTCCTTACAAGTCTCCTCTCTGATTTGCACAATTACTGTTGTAAATTTGTCCAAATACAGATAGATCTAAGAGGTATGAGGCTGAAGTCACTGTTTTACTGTTTTACTGTTGGTGTTAAGTGCCAATGAGTCAAGTATGACTCATATCAACTCTGAGTAACAGACCTGGACCCTGACCTATCCTGTGCTAGCCTATAGTGGCTGCGACAATGGGCTGAACTACCACAGACATTGTGAGGATCGTGCAGGAGTGGACAGCATTGTACTCTGCTGTAGACAGGGTCAGGGTGTATCAGGGCTAACTTGACAACACCCAACAATAACAAAGGTTTCGTATAAAGACAATTGCAGGGATATTTTGCTTTAAGTTTTAAGAGGAAAGCCTATCACAGGGCAATAGTTTCAGGGGTTTATCTAGATAGCCTCTATGACTTAAAAGAAATCATCAATAACCTGCGTTATGCAGATGACACAACCCTGCTTGCTGAAACTGAGGAGGACCTGAAGCGCTTGCTGCAGAAAGTCAAGGATGGCAGCCTTCAATATGGATTGAAGCTTACCTTCAAGAAAACAAAAATCCTCACCACGCCTATTGGAAGCTTCATGATAGATGGTAGAGAGATTGAGATTGTTAACAGCTTCAGTTTGCTTGGCTCCACAATCAACATTCTTAATATCAGCAGCCAGGAAATCAAAAGACAAATCACATTGGGAAAATCTGTGGTCAGAGACCTCTTCAGAGTACAGAAGAGCAATAATGTCAGTCTGGAGACAAAGGTGCACCTGATCTAAGTCATAGTCTTTGCAATTACTTGCTATGCATTAGAAAGCTGAACAATGACTAGAGATGACAGAAGAATGGATGCCTCTGAGCTTTAGTGCTGGAGAAGAGTTATTGAGTATACCATGAACTAGGAGAACAGACGAGTTTGTCTGGAGAAGAGTTATTGATTATACCATGAACTAGGAGAACAGACAAGTTTGTCCTAGAGAGGGTGAAACCAGGCTGTTCCTTGGAGGTAAGGATCCTGAAGCAACATCTCACATACTTTTGCCATGTTGTAAGGAGGGACTGGTCCTTGGAGAGGGACATCGTGCTTGGGAGGTTGGAGGGACAGTGCAGGAGGGGAAGGCCCTCTATGAGGTGGATTGATTCAGTCACTGGGGTAATGGGGGTGGGTGTGTCAGAAACAATAAGGTTTGCTCAGGACAGAGGAGGGTTCAAAGCTGTTGTACTGAGGGTTGCTATGAGTGGCACAGGACTCAGTGGCACCAGATAGTGGTAAGAATCTGTGCTGCAGTCTCGAAGTCAGGCAACTCGAATCCACGAGCTGCTCTGTGAGAGAAATATCAGCAATATCCTCCTATGCAATTGCTGCCTCTGAAAACCCACTAGAGGGTCAGCCATGAGTCAGTTCTGCCTTGATAGCACACAACAACAGTGAGAGTGAGTGTATGTGTGTGTGCAACAAAACATTTACCATTTCAGTGATTTTCATTGGTATCATACAGTGACATTATGTTCATCAGAGTTCATTCACACATCATCTTTATCCCTAAATCCAATCACTTTTGCTGTCTTCTTTCTATCAGAGACAAATCACTAGGTCCAGCCCACACTCTAATGAAAAGGATTAAGCAAAGACATTAGTACCAGGATTCAAGGATACTTGGGAGATATTTTAGAAACTGCCTTTCACAGAGTGCCTGGATATTCCCTGAATAGGTGAGTCTTTGGATAAATGAAGTTACATACGGTATGTCAGTTCCTATGAAAGAACACACCATGAATTTGACATTGATCTTTCTGATTGAATACTTCCAGATAAAAATGCATTTCTATGCAGATCCATACTTGGAGGGCTCAGTTAGAGAGCTCAACTTACTGTGAGAGTCAGCAGCCCATAAGAGAACACTTTCCTGCAGTGTTTGTATCTGGCTTGGATTCTGCCCATGGGGCTGTGGAAGGTAAGTGTTGCCAGTGAAACTGTCATTGATTCCCCCAAGAGGATTTGCTGTTGTTAGGAGATGTCAAATTCTAACTGATGGTAACTGTATGGACAACAGAACGAAACCCCATCCAGTGCCATCCTCATAATCTCTGCTGTGCTCAAGCCCATTATGACAGTAAATACCTTTGTCAATCAGTCTCAGTTGAGTGTTTTGCATCTTTTTGCCAGCCTTCCACTTTTCCAAGCATCATGGCTTCTCTAGGAACCAGCCTCTCTTAATAAGACCCCCAAAGTACGTGAGATGAAGTCTCCCCCTCCTTGCTTCTAAGGAGGACTCTGCTGTATTTCTTCCAGGACAGATTTGTTTGTTCTTCTGGCAGCCCACAGTGTTTTCAGCATTCTTCACCAATACTACAATTCCAAAGGCATCGTTTCCTCTTTAAGTTTAAAGATGTATGGTTATTTTTATGTGCTATTGAGTTAGAACCAACTCATACCTTACCTTTTTCAGAGGCAGTAACAGAAGAGTGTCAACTTTCTGCTGTGGAGCAGCTGGGAGATTTAAACTGTGTGTTTGAGTTGACAGGACAACTTCTTACTCGCTAGATTTGAGCTTCTTACTGCTAGGCCACTAGAGCTCCCTACTAGGCCACCAGAACTCCCTAAAGAAGACATGTTGCTGTTGTTAGACGCTATCAAGTTAAGTATGTCAATAGGGAGCCTATGAACAACTGATCTGAACCCTGTCTTACTCTGTACCACCCTCAGAATCCCTGACACGCTCACATTGATTGCTGCAGTCACAGTTCCAATCCACCTGGTTGAGGGTCACCCTCTCCTCTGTCTCTCCACCTTTCCAAGCATGACATCCTTCTCCAAGATAACAGCCTTTCCTGGCAACATGCCCAAAGTATGAGAGATGAAGCTTCAATATTCTTGCCTCAAAGGAGCACTTTAAATGGCTCCAGACTAATAAATGAATGGATGTTTATATTAGATAACTTGTACAGTTCTCTGGCTCAATGACTGCCAGTGGATTCTGATTGCAGAAGCTATGCCACTTGGCTCTGTTATACCATGCCTGATCCAGCCTCAAGGTAGAGCCACTAGAAACAGTAGACATTTCTATAAAAAACCCACATCACAGTTCTCTAAATACAACCAGGACCTTTGACCATTACAATTAGGACTGTTCCAGGAAGAGCAAGATCAAGTGATCACCAGGTCACAGGATCAGGTGGTCAATTGAGGGTTAAATCACTGTTACTTGTTGTTGTTTTGTTCTGTCTAATTGGAATCAACCCAGAGCTGACTCTCTAGTGGATTGTCAAAGACAGTAAATCACACGGGAGGAGATTGTCCATCTTCCTCCTGAGGAGCAGCTGGTGGATTCAAATCATGTGCCTTTGGGTTGGCAGCTCAGTTGCTTACCACTTGGCCACCTGAGCTCCACTGTTGTTGTTATGTGCCATCGACTACCTGTGACTCATAGCAACCTTATGTACAACAGCCCTAAACCCTACTCTATCTTGTGCCAATCTTATTATGCACCAAACCTCATTATCCCAGTCATTGAATCAATGAGTCTTCTCAAGGGTCTTCCTCTTTTGTGCTACCCTGCTCAAAAGCCTCCTTCCTATGTCCTTCATTTGTTTGGCACAGTCTGTGGAATTCCAGTATCACTTATCGACATGATTATTTATACATTTAAATGGACTCTAAATATCCTTTTAATGTATCTCACCTGTAGATGAGGAAGAGTCACAACAATTAATGAATGAAAGCATAACAAACATTAATGTGGAGTTCTGGTATGCAAAGCTCCTGGGGGTATAGTTAGTAGTAAAATAGTTGGGAGATGCTTGGAACATTCTAGAAAAGTTCCTTGAGATTGCGAATGGGGGAGAGGAGTCTTGTCTGTCAACCTCTCTGCTTCAACATTATTGCACATCTGCCAGGTTTAGAACATTATTTCCAGTTTGATTGACAACACTGGGATAATGGCTGTGACTTTATAGGTGAAGAAGCCAAGGTTCAAGGAGATTTAGAGACTGGAGGAGGCAGAACCAAGATGTCCAACTTCATAGCCACAAATATTTGTTATAAATCATCATTGAATCAGTCATGGCAAGCCCATGGAACTATGCACAAGATATTATTCAGGCTGGACCATTCTTGTGATTGGTTACAGATGGGACTGTTGTGATTGGTTTCGTTTTCATTGGTTGCTTTCTGAAAGTAGATCACAAGACCTTTTCCCCTGCTGTTGTTGTTGCTATGTGCCATCAACTAGCTTGCAACTCATAGCGACCCTATGTACAACAGCCCTAAACTCTGCTCTATCCTGTGCCAATTGCACCGTCTCCGACACACCCATCCCAATTACCCCAGTCATAGAGGGCCTTCCCCTCCTGCACTGTCTCTCCACACTCCCAAGCATGATGTCCCTCTCTAAGGACTGGTCCCTCCTTACAACATGTCCAAAGTATGTCAGATGGAGCCTCAGAATCCTTGCCTCCAAGGAGCCGCCCAGTTAAACCCTTTCCAGGATGAATCTGTTTGTTTTCCTAGCAGTCCATGGCACCACCAAAACCTGGTTAGTATCACCATACCACACCAATCTCCACTAACAGATGCATGGAAACTCTGTGATATATGTTGCTTGGAATTCAAACCTGTGTCTCCCAAGTACAAAACAAGAATTCTGTCACTGAATCACCAATCAGTGTCCCCCTGTTAAAGTTCTTAATGCTGACTCGTGCTCCAGTGTTCTCCCATGTTACTGTAGTCAGGTTTTTAAATTACACTATTTACGGACTATTGTTGTTAAGTGTCACCCTGTCAAGTACAATTCACTATGAAGTCTTGACACTATGAAGTCCAGAGACTGTGAATAACAGCTCTGAGCCCTGTCTTATTCTGTGCCATCCTCATCATCTCTGACATGCTTGAGCTCATTGCTACAGTTACTGTGTCAATCCATCTGGTTGAGGGTCTTCCTCTTTTTGATGTTCTTCTCCAAGGAATAGTCTCTCCTAGCAACATGCCCAAAGTGTTTGAAACAAAGCTTTATTTTTGTTCCAAGGAGCAATCTGGCTGTACCCTCTTTGAGACATATGTTTATTCTTTTCACAGTCCGTGAGATATTCAGTACTCCTGTCCAACACCACAGCTCACAGGTATCAGTTCATCTCCTGTCATTCTTATTTTTTTTTTTTTTTTTTTTTATTTTTTAATTTTATTATTTTTGTGTGCGTGTACCGTCAAATCAGATCTGACTGGTACAGGAGGAGATTGCCCCTCCTTCCCCGGCAGAGCATCTGGTTCCTGTCATTCTTATTATTACTCAGTTCTCAGATGCATTTCAAGTGACTGAAAAATACCCATAGCCTGAATCAGAATCACCTTAGTCCTCAAAATGACATCATCACTTTTAAATAATATGGAGAGATCGCTGACAGCAGTCTTTCCCAGTGTAATATGTCCCCTGATATCTTGACTACAGAGTATCAGACTAGAATGCCAAATAAATGTTTTCCAAACAGAATCATTCTACCACTGTCTCCCCTTCTGTTTGACTACACTCTTCTTTAGCATCAATATCTCAAAGCTGTGAAAGATCCTGATCCTGGATCACTGTGTCTATCTCCTTACTTCCTCTTGTTGTTATTGTTATGTGCCATCAAGTCACCTGCGATGCACAGAGACCCTATCCTAAGCCAGTCTTATTGTCTCTGACACACCTAACTCCATTATCCCAGTTACTGAGTCAGTTCATCTCATTTGAGGTATTCCTTTCCTGCGCTGTCCTTTCACTTTTCCAACTTGATGTCCCTCTCCAGAAACGGGTCCTTCCTGGCCACGTGCCCAAAATACGTGACACGGAGCTTCAAAATCTTTGCTGTCAAGGAGAAACTTGGTTTTCCCCTCTCCAAGACCAATCTGTTTGTTCTCATGGTGGTCCATGGTATGTTCAGTACTCTTCTCTAGCACCACAACTCAAACACATTGACTTTTTTCTCTTATCCTTAGTCATTATCCAGCAAGTAATTGCAAAGACTATGGCCTGAATTACTCACACTTTAATCTCTAGACTGACATCATTGTTCCTCAGTACTCTGGAGAGGTCTCTGACAGTAGATTTCCCCAGTGCATTCAATCTTTTGATTTCCTGACTGCAGATGCCAAGAAGCTATTAACAACCTCAATCTCTTCTCTAGCTATCATGGTACTGTCAGTTGACCAAGTGGTGAGAATCTTTATTTTCTTGATGTTGAGTCAATCCACATAGAATAATACCACAACTTTTGACTATCTGCAGCAGGCACTTGAGGTCCTCCTCAGTTTCAGCAAGCAAGGTTGTGTCATCTGCGTAACACAGGTTGTTGATGAGTCTAGCATCTCATATTTCTTCTCACCTGGTTAGATGAGTCCTACTCTGGCCCGTTCTGTGTACCAGACGCACCAAACCTGTGGAAATCACATTTTAAAAGTCCTGGTGGCTTAGTGGTAAGGAATTGTGCTGTTACCCTAAAAGCAACCGATTCAAATCTCCCAGCTGCTACTCGGGAGAAAGATGGTGCATTTCTTCCCATGAAACTTACTATTTCTGAAACCTATGGGTGGGTAAGTATAATAAAGCACACTTAGAGCAAACTAGCAGATACTGCAACAGGCTGAGCCCTCAAATATGGAAACCCAAAGGTGGAGGAACAGTAAATGGAACGTGGAATGTGAGAAGCATGAATGTAGGATAATGGGACATTAAGAAAGAAATAGATATCATGCTTGGGAGAGTGGAGGGACAGTGCAAGAGAGGAAGACCCTCGATGAGATGGATTGGCTCAGTGCCTGGAAAATGGAGGTAGGTGTGTCAGAGACAATAAGGTTGGCTCAGGACAGAGGTCATACATAGGGTTGCTACAAGTCGCAGGTGACTTGATGGCCCACAACAACAACAGCACCTGGAGGGTCAGCTATGGGTCTGTTCTGAATAGCCAGACTGTATAAAACAAGAAGTATGTGTAGACTTTGAAGTTTTAGTTAAAGGGAATCACATTCTTTAATCTTGTGTATAAGCTATTTTGAAAGGAATATTCAAGTGACTAAGTTACTGGATGTCACCAAAAAGAGCCGAGAAGAATTCTTTTAAAAAATTCTGCTGGACACTATTTTTCCATAAAGATCCAAAAGAGTGTGGCTGTCTGGTTATTCCCCTCTGTAAATCTTATTCCAGCAAGTTCTGCATCCATTTAACTTTGTAAGTTTAAGCTTTGTAGCTAAGATTCCATCCTCATTTCTGAAATCACTCTCCTCAATTGAAATAATCAAATCTAGATTCTTTCTCAAAGTTGGGGTGGGGGAAGGGGACATCAATATCCTATTCTCTGTCTTTTGCTGCCCCCTGCTGGGCATATAAATACATATGCTCTGTTTTGGTTTTTTGGGTGTTTGGGTTTTGTTTTTTGGTTTTTGTTTGGGTTTTTTTTTAAAGAAAGGGAATACATCTTGGTTGTTTAGACTTTTTTATATACTAGTTTATTTTCAAAATTCGAATACATGGAGGTTTTCTTTCTTTTATATGGGTTTGCATACAAAATACATATACATTGTGTTTCACATATTCCTTCATTCCTCCATTGTGTTTTATAGGATCATTCCTATACAGTATGTTTTATAAAATTAATAACCACTGATCTGTGGACACGATTACCCCATCTTTTGAGATCCACTATGGTTCTGTTTTTTTAGGTTCTGGACCTAAAAAGTAAACAATGTAAGGAAGAAGCAAGATACCTTAGGAGATGAGAGGTCCCAGTTTATCTAGAAAAATTTACAAATAAAAACTGTGATATTTAGTTATTTAGTTTTATCATGCAACTGAAGTGTTGACTTATAATTTAGTGTCAATGTGTATAATGTTATACAGGAAATTAAAAATGACATGCATGATATTGACATATTTTCCTTAGAACTTTAGCAATGTATGCCATCGTCCATAGAGAATTGTGCAGAAAAGCCTAAGGTAGTGCCTCTCTGGCAGTTGGAAAATCATGGAGCTGGTCCACGGGAGAGAGATGGGCAATCTTGTCCAAAAGCCGACTGAAGGGTCAGCTATGGGTCAGTTTCAATTGGAGGACAATGAAAATGACTGAGAGACAGAGTGAAAGAACTTATGCAATGTATTTACCTATTACACACATAATGGTCACTAAACTTTCTTAACAAATACATGTTTACAGCATTTCCAGAAATAAGATGAAATATTCTGAGAACAATTCCACAGCAAAATGAATAGAAAACACCTAAATAAACATGCTTTCTTCTATTTCTGTAACTGCTTAAACAATTAGTTTTTATAATTTCACCAGACTCTTCAACATAGTCATTCATTACTCACCATGAGCTATAAAGCAAGCAAGAGAAACCAGACTCCTTAATTAGCTGCAAGGTTGTGCTTAATAAGCTATTAAAGAAAATGGCCTATTACTGAACATTTTCCGACTATGTGGCTGGCCAAATTCAGAGACATCTCCTTCCAAAGCCCATGAAGTAAAAACTAAAAAAAAAAATCAAATAAAGTTTTTCCACTGGGAAAATTTGCTGCAAAAGACCTCTCTATTTATTTTGGAGATGTAAATGCTTCAGTTTTTAGCATTATTTATTTGATGAGCTTTTAAAACCAATTTTGTTGTGATTTGAGTAAAAGTTTACAAACTAATCATTTTATGAATGATTTCTTTACAACCATTCATACACATTTAGGTTTATAACATAAATGTCAATTCTCACAATATAATCATACATTTTCCATTTTCTCCCTAAATCTGATTCCCATTAGCTTTTCTCTGCTTCACTTTCACATTCCTTCTTTAGTAATATTGTATGAGTGTCTCAATCAGGGGAACTTAGTAGGTCACCATACCTCAAAACACATAGGACATTACAGACTTTGGGAAAGGCAGGCTGTGGTGTCAAAGGCTATCAAGCATTTTAACACCTTGTCGCAAATGACGGCTATAAGCACGGTCTAAGCACAATGGTCAATTTAAAAGTGTGCAGCAACATGTGAATAGACTTTAGGAAAAGTGAAATACCCACCAACTAGCTACATAGGACCAGAAAGAGTTTCTTCAAGTACAATGAGTTGCCTGCTCCCTCCCTGGAGAGGAAATTCCTCAGCCAGGAGAACTTCCTCATCTGCCTCTCCATAGATCAGAGAGGACTTGAAGTATTTTAGGAAAGGTGGGCTTTCCCATGACACAGGACCAGAAAGGACAGCAGGTAATGAGTTTCCCCTCTCCCTTAAAGGGTGTCTACAACTTATCTATAGCATTGTAAAGATAAAGAACTGTCAATAGTATATACAGGCACAACAGAAACTATCTAACACCAAGAAGAACTTGACATAATGTCAAGAAAGCAGCAGGCAGATTCAAATATGAAAAAAACAAAACAATCCTCCCAAAAAAAGCAGATAAGTTTGCAGATCCAATGAACACTTCAGAGACAGGGAGGCAGAAGAAATACTTGGAGTTACATGAACAATTTCCAAAGAAATTGTCAATGATGAAGGATAAAATTGAAACCTGAAATAAAGAGGTCCAAGAATTTCCTTTTTTTAAAAAAATCATCATAAGACAGAGAGGATAAAACCAACACAGTACTGGAAATAACAAAAATGCATGAAAATTTTCCAATAGGCTGAAGGGACAAGAAAACAGAATAGAAGACATGGAACAGAGAATTAGTGAACTAAAAGATAAGAACTTCAATGTGAGTATACCAGAACAAAAACAGTGAGGAAATGGAAGGAAAATGAAGAAAATATTAGAATCATGTGGAATATAAAAAGGAATGCACAGATTAATATTTCAGAACACAAGGGACAGGAAAAACATTGAGAATATTGTGGAGAGGCTCTAAAAGAAAACTTCCTAGGTTTCCATTCAAAATTAGAAAATCCATGTTCAAGAAGCTCAAGAAGTAAACTCCAAATAGATTAGACCCCAAATGAAAAACATCAAGACAGAAAAATTTTCCAAAATTTTTTCCAAAAATTTTTTTCAAAATTTTTTCACAAAAGATAAGGATAGAATACTAAGAGTAGCTCAAGAAAAACAAAGAATTACCTACAAAGGAGAATCAATTATATTTATCTCTGATTTCATGACAGAAATATTGCGAGCAAGAAAATAATGGGATGGCCATTGCAAGATGGGTATCCTGTACCCAGCAAAGCTGTCCATCAGATGAAGGAGAAGTTAGGTCTATTTGCAGAAAAGAAGGTACTTGAGGAATTTGTGAAAATAAGACCAACTCTACAAGAAATACTTAGAGAAGAGTTTCACACAGAGACATCAAAGGAACATGAGTGGACCACATTCACCAGAAACAACAGAAAAAGAAACACAGCAAAATGGCAGTGATAAAATCTGGCTTCTCAATAATCATACTTAATGTGAATGGCTTAAATTCACCAATTAAGATTTACTACGAAAGCCATAGTCAAGATACGTGGATTAAGACAGACCTAACATCACAGGTGGGGTGGGGAAGGGGGAGGGAGAGGGAGAGGATATACCAAGCAAATGGTATACACAAAAAATCAAGAAGGGCAAAACTAATTTCTGATATAATAGACTTCAGGATAAAAACATCATAGAAGATAAGGAAGAACACTGTATAATGATTAAAGGCATGATAGATCAAGAAGACTTAACCTTGGTCAACATCTACAACCCAAATGATAGACCTGCAAAATATGTGAAACTGTGGTTAACAGAGTTGAAGAAAGAAATAGCACCACAATAGTGTTAGGAGACTTTAACACACCACTCTCAACAAAGGACAGATCAACTCATAAGGCACTCAATAAAGATGTAAAAGAACTAAACTATGCAATTAGCCAACCAAACCTGGTAGATGCATTCAGGAAACTGAATCCAACTAAAATTTAATACACTTTCTTCTAGAGTGCACATGGTACATTCTTCAAAATTGATCACAAAGCAATTCTCAATAAATTTAAAAATAGTGAAATAATTCCAAGTATCTTCTCAGACCACAATACCATAAAACTAGAAATTAACAACAGGAAAAAGAATTAAAAAACCACCCACGAGGAAGCTAAGTAACACCCAGCTTGAGTACTATTGGATTATAGATGAAATTAAAAAGTTCCTAAAAACAAATAAAAATTAAAATACAACATATCAAAACCTGGGATACAACAAAGGCAGTCCTCAGGGGGCAGTTCATAGCAATAGGCAAACACATTAAAAAGGAAGAAAGGACCAAAATTAATGACTTAACTCAATACCTCCATTAAACAGAAAAAGAAAACCAAGCTAATCCCACAGATTCTAGAAGAAAGGCTGCAATAAATGGAATAAAAATAAAAAACTATCAACAAGACCAGTTTCTTCAAAGGGGCCAATAAAAAAGGCACACCATTGGCAAACTTAACCAAAGAAAAGAAAAAGAAGACACAAATAATCTGAATAGTTATATTGTATATCTCCTTACTGGACACTGCATTTTCTTTCACTCTTCTTGATATGTATCTATTATATATTCATTCATGTTCACTTCTCTCTCCCTCCCCTTTCAAATCTGATCACCATTCAACAAAGGCTTTCTTTTGTTATTTAGAATAGTGATCTTATACAATATTCATTCTTTTATGACTGACTTATCTGACGCAGCATGGTGACCCCCAGACACATCCATGCTATGGAGTGTTTATAAAATTCTTTACTAATTTTTAGTATTACATAGTATTCAATTGTTTAAATATACCATCCTTCTTTATCCATTTTGTTGTTGTTGTTGGACACTTGGGTCATTTCCATATTTTCTGCTATTGTCAATAATGTTTCACTGAACATACAAAAATGCATATTGTCTCTGTCATAGCTTTCTTTTCTTTATATAACACACACACACACATACCCTTATAGTGAGGTAGTTGGATCAAAAATGTGTTTTTAAGTCTTATTTTTCTAAACAAGTGTCAAACTGCTTTCCACACTGGCTGTGCCATTTCATATTCCCATCATCATTGTATGAGAATTCTAATCTCTCCACATTCTCATCAGCTTGTTGTTTACAGTCTTTTTGAAATTATGATTACTGCTGTAATTGTTGTTTGGGTTTTTTTCAGTGTTCATTTTTATAATTTTATACTGATTTATTTACAAAATTTTGATACATTGTTTTCCCCAAAGATCCTTCCTGTTTCCTTCTCTTCACCCACCCATCGAATTGTGCAACCCGATGATTAACATCCAACCCCTCTCTCCCCCACCCCCGATCCTCACCCCTCATTTTCCACCCTCTCTACCCCCCTTGGAGTCTCATACTCATTCTACAATAGTGGTTTTATACAGTGTTTGTCCTTGTGGGACTGAGTTCACTCAGCATAGTGCTCCCCAGTCCCTCCCAATTTAGGTAGTAATTTACAAAATTATTGCTACTGTGTGCTGTATAGTATTCCATTGTATGAATGTACCACAACTTCTGAATCCATTCATTTGTGGTTGGACATCTGGGCTGTTTTCATGTTCTTGAGAGGGTAAATAATGCTGCTATGAACATTGGTGTACAAGTCTCCATTTGAGCTTCAGTTCTCATTTTCTTGGGGTATATTTCAACCAGTGGAATAGCTGAGTCATATGGAATTCCTATATTCAGTTTTTTGAGGACAGGCCAAACTGCCTTCCAGAGTGGTTCTATGTGCTGGATTACCCATGCTAGAGCAAGGACACACTTACCTGATAAGATGAGCCGTCGTTAGGACCCTGTTCTCTGACGGAACAAGAACGGAAAGGAGTACTTGCTTGATAAGATGAGCCTTCATCAGGTCCCTGTTTCCTAAAGGAGCAAGCACAGAAAGGGGTACTTTCTTGAGAAGATAAGCCTGTGTCAGGTCCCTGTTCAGGGTGCCAAATAGAGGTAAGTGTGACCGAGACACACCACTCTGGAGGGCTGCAGAGAGCCAAACTCAACTTTATTGGGGGTTGTAGTGCACTTATATACAGCTGAGTAAACAAGAAGACAGAATGGGGTAGGACTGTAGATGTGGGATATGTGGATTAAACAGGAGAACCTCAGCTCAGTGAAGACCACTCCCAGCTCAACAGATGTGGCAACCATCTCAGGCTTGCAATTATCCAGAGCCAGGCAATCCACTCTAGGCAGAAGCCTCCCCGTCCTCCCTAACATTTTCTAACAGGTGTGCATATATCTGCCTGGGTGGGGTTCTGGTTTCTTTGGGGTATATTCCCAGTAGTACAATTGTTGGGTCAAATGGTATTTCTATTTGCAACTTTTTGAGATAGCTATATACAGCCTTCCATAGTGGTTGCACCATTTTACATTCCCACCAAGAGTGAATAAGGGTTCCAGTTTCTCCACAACCATGCCAGTATTTGTTGTTTGTTGTTCTGTTAAATTTGGCCATTCTTACTGGGGTGAGATGATAACCCATAGTTGTTTTGATTTGCATATATCTTAGAGCTAGGGATTTTAAACATTTCTTCCTGTGCTTATTGGCCATGTGAATGTCTTCTTCGGTGAAGTGTCCATATCCTGTGCCCATTTTTCAATTGGGTTGTTTATCTTTATCTTGTTGTGATATGCAGGTATTTTATAAATTCTAGATATAAGTACCTTATCTGACATGTTATTACCAAATATTTTTTCTCATTCTGTGGCTTTCCTTTTTACCCAGTTGGAGAAGTTTTTGGATGTGCATAGGGATATGATTCTTGGAAGGTTCCATTTATCTATTTTATCCTTTCTTGGGTGTAGATTTTTCAGAATACTTGGAAGATTATTGATGTTGTGGATTAGGACTTCTAGAGTTCTTCCAAGCTTTTCTTTAATGAAGTTTATAGTCCTTGGTTTTAGTCCTAGGTCCATGATCCACCTAGAGGTGGTTTTGATATTTGGAGTGAGGTGTGGATATTGCTTGAGTTTTCTACAGATAATTTTCCAATTTTGCCAAACCATTTCGATACAGTGACTCAGTATATTCTTTCCATCTTTTAATACTTCCTGGATCATTTAGCATTCTGCCGAAAGCATCCTTGATTATAGCAACTCGAGGTTTGAATTTGTTCTTCAGTTCCTTGAGCTTAAGATATGCTGAGCGAGTTCGGCCCTTTTGATTTTCTGACTCCAACTCCTTGCACATTTCATTGTAAGATTTTGCTTTGTCATCCCGTGCTGCCTTTTAAAATCTTCTATTCAACTCTTTAGTATCTTGAATTCTTCCTTGTGCTTTGGCTTCTCTGCATTCCAGTGCAATTTTCAGAGTCTTTTCTGACATCCATTTTGGTCTTCGCTTCCTCTTCTGTCTTTGCAATGACCGTTTGCACTCTTCCTGGATGATACCCTTCATATCCTCCAACAACTCATCTGGTCTTGGTTCATTAGTGTGCAACCTGTTCCTGAGATGGTCCTGAAATTCAGGTGGGATAGACTCAAAGTCATATTTTGGTTGCCTTGGATTTGGTTTAATTTTCCTCAGCTTCAGCTTGAACTTGCATATGAGTAGTTGGTGGTCTGTTCCACAATCAGCTCCTGGCCTAGTTTTCACAGCTGATATTGAGCTTCTTCAGCAGTTCTTTCCACAGATGTAATCGATCTGATTCCTATGCATACCATCAGGTGAAATCCAAGTATATAACCTGCTTTTATGTCTCTTAAAAAATGTATTTGCTATGAATAAGTCATTGATTGTGCAAAATTATATCATTCTCTCTCCAGCTCCATTTCTGTCACCGAGTCCATATTTTCCAACTACTGAACCTTCTTCTCTATACCCGACTTTTGCATTCCAGTCACCCATTATTATCAATGCATCTTGATTGCATGTTCGATCAATCTCTGATTGTAAAAGTTGGTAAAATTCTTCTGTATCCTCTTCCTTGGCTCTGGTTGTTGGTGCATATATCTGAATGATAGTGGTATTCACTGGTCATTCATTTACATAGGACCCTTTATTTCTGTAGTAGTGCTTTGTGGTTTTCTTTGTACAGGTTTACTGTTTCTCTGATATATTAGTGATTAAGAAGAGTCCTCCCATTCTTTTTGTCTTGTATTTCAAGTCTGCTCTTTGATCTTTCCAATGTTTCATCTGTCTCCAAAATTATAGTCTTGTTTTTTTGTGTCATCTGGTTGACTACAACTCATAACAACCCTACAAATAATGGCTTTAAACTTTGGCTATCCTTAGCGAACCTCACTGTCTCTGACACACTTGACCCTATTGTCACAGTCACCGTCAATCTAACTCATCCAGGGCCTTCCTTTTTTGTGCTGACTCTTCCGAATAGAATGTCCTTCTCCAATGGTTGGGCCCTCCTGACAACCTACTCAAATTATATGAGATGGACTTTCAAAATCCCAAGCTCCAAGGAACAATCTGGTTTCTTTCACTGCAAGACAGACTTGTTTTTTCTCATGCTCTGTTTCATTTTTTTGTGTGCATATGGCCAGGAGGGCCCAGTCCTTGGACAAGGAAATCATGCTGGGAAGGATGGAGGGGCAGTGCAGGAGAGGAAGGCCCTGGATGAGATGGAATGACAAAGTAACTGGGGCAGTGGGATTAAGTGTGTTAGAGACAGTGAGACTGGCTCAGGATAGGGCAGGTTTCAGAACTATTGTAGAAAGAGTAGCTGAGTCACAGGTGACTCATGGCACATAACAACAACATATTTTGTAGTGCTTCACATTTTGTGTTTAATTTTTCTTTTTGGTTTTATACTCCTTTTTCTTTTTTCTTTTTAAAGTTCTTCATGAGTTTTGTCCATGTTTTCATTGATCTTGTTTGAGGTTTTTTCAAACTTTTTCTGAATCTGCTGAAGGAATTTAACTATTGTTCTTTTGAATCCTTTATCAAGAAGTTTCAATATCACCTATTGTGTTTAAAGATTTAATGATGATTCTCTATTTTGGACACTTTTTTTGTTCCTTCTTGTCCCAGGGATTTTAATGGTTTAAAGTTATCTGCTGCCTTTGAGACTTTGTGGTGTTTCTGGCTTTGTAAAATCCGATTAAGCCTAACTTTGACAGTTCTTGGTGTTTCATCTCTTATGTCATGGATGTGATAGAAGATGGAGGGGTGTGTGTGCAGTTTTCTGTTAGCTGTTCATGTACAGAAATGAAATGCATGTTGGGCTGATGTTAGTTGCAGCCTCTTGCTGATGAGGGGAGCAGGAGACAGTCTTCACTCTTGGCCAGTGGGTGAAGCTTCAGGAGGTGAATATGTGACACGGTGGTGTGGACACAATTACTGTCTGTTGTTAGGTGTGACATAGAAAAAGTGAAACAAAATAAAACACCCCCAAATTAAGTGTGAAATTTTACAGTAAAGGAAAAAATAAACTCAAACTCAGAGAAATACAGAAAGAAGGAATATCAGGTTAGAAAGGAGAAAACAAATCAGGCAAGAAAAGGATAAATAGCTGGAAGGGAAAGTTAAAGAAATTGAAAAAGCAAACAAGTAAATTGAAAAAAAAAACCAGAAAGCAAAATTAGAGAAAAAGAGAGATCCTGGGGAGGGTGGTGCTGGGTACTGATTGGTTCTCTTCCCACTGCTGTGCAGGGAGGAAGCAAGATTTCTGGTCTGGGCCAGCACGTCTTCCAGTCCAGTGGAATGCTAGGTGTCCAATCAGAACAGAGCTTCTCTTTTTCTAAAAGGTGACCTAAAGCCAAAGATATGAATTGGGTCATGGATAGCACCTCATCTGTTTCAAGGGGTGGGGCACCAAGCATTTCTGCTGGTCTCAGATTTTCCAAGTGCCTGGCCAGGGATGATGTCTTTGCCAATCCTGGGATGGTGCACGCAGGGTTCCCAGTTAGAGTTAGTGCCCTGCTGGAATAAAGAGACAGTCATTACCATTCTGAGATGGCCAAGGACGATGCATAGTCCATGGATGGTGCACTGCTCCAAATGTGGATGTGGCGTGCTGGGCTAGAAATCCACAAAGGTTTCCAGTGACAGTCAAGGACTCCAATCAGAGATGGTGTCCCTAGCCATCCTGGGCTATCTGCAGGCCAGGCACAGCACTGATTGATTACTGGCACCCAGAGGGAGTCTCTGAGTGTAAAGTTATGCAAACAGTCCTGGCACCAAAACTAAAATGATACACAACTGGCCTCAGATGGGATTAGAAGAACACTGCCAGCTACTTGGTAGGTAGTGATGGCAGTGGTGAAAATCACTCCCCTGCTTCCCAGGAGGGCGTGAGGAACAAGAGAGATTGCACCTTTCCTAGTGACAGCCAGCTGCTGGTATGGACATTGCTATAGTCCTGCATCTCCCTGCCACCAAAAAGGCACTTGGAAAAGTTCAAAATGGCTTTGACTTACTGCTTAGAATCCACTAGTCTGTATGTCTCCTTACTTGATGTTTTTATTCCATTTCAGTTTATCAAGTTTCTTCTTTCTGTCAGTATTTATTTCTGTCAACTATGTTTCTTCTTTGAAATGAGGGGTTCCTGAATTGCTTTCTGGTGTTTTAGGAGAAGAGGGTTTGGGCTGTTGTTTATCTACTCTGCCATCTTACCTGGAAATTCTTGGTTGGTATTTTTGAGCACATTGTAATATATTAGACTGTGATTGTGTGATCTCAAGATAATGAGAAGATTTGTAAAGTATAATTGCATACATAATACAGTCCAGGTAGTACGACCTATAATGGCACACAGTTGCCATTTTATTCTAAGTCATCCTATTGCAAGGGAGCTCTTGTGGCCTAGTGGTTAAGAAGTTGAACTGCAATCCCAAAGGCATGAAGTTTGTATCCACTAGCCACTCTGTGCATGGTTCAAAATTGGGAAGGGTGTACGCCAGGGATGCATCCTGTCTCCATACCTTTTCAACATGTATGCAGAGCAGATTATCCGAGAAGCTGGGCTCTATGAGGAGAATTGTGGCATCAGGATTGGTGGAAGATCTATTAACAATCTGCGTTATGCAGATGACACAACCCTGCTTGCTGAAACTGAGGAGGACCTCATGCACTTGCTGCGAAGGGTCAAGGACTGCAGCCTTCAATATGGACTGAGGCTCAATGTCAAGAAGACAAAGATTCTCACCACTGGACCAATTGGCAGCGTCAGGATGGATGACGAAGAGATTGAGAGTGTTCACAGCTTCAGTTTGCTCGGCTCCACAGTCAACACTCTTGGCACCAGCAGTCAGGAAATAAAAAAGCGTATCGCGATGGGAAAGTCTGCTGTTAGGGACCTCTCAAAGGTACTCAGGAGCAACAGTGTCTCTCTTGAGACTAAGGTGCGCCTGATACAGGCCATGGTCTTTGCAATTGCTTGTTATGCATCAGAGAGTTGGACAATGACTAGGGAGGACAGAAGGAGAGTGGATGCTTTTGAGCTGCGTGGTGCTGGAGAACGGTACTGAATGTACCATGGACTGCCAGGAAAACAAACAGATTCATCTTGGAGAGGATTAAACCAGCTGCTCCTTGGAGGCAAGGATTCTGGGGCTTCGTCTGACATACTTTGGACATGTTGCCAGGAGGGACGGGTCCTTGGAGAGGGACATCATGCTTGGGAGGGTGGAGGGACGGCGCAGGAGGGGAAGACCCTCTATGAGATGGATCGATTCAGTGACTGGGGTAATCGGGATGGGTGTGTCAGAGGCAGTGCGGTTGGCGCAGGATAGAGCAGGGTTTAGAGCTGTTGTGCATAGGGTCGCTACGAGTTGGAAACGACTCGACGGCACATAACAACAACAACAACAGCCACTCTGTGGGAGAAGGATAAGCAATCTTCTCCAGAGCAACTAACTGAAAATCCTCTGAAGGGTTGGTTCTAACTAGATTGTACATGACAACAACATCAGCACAAGTCTAAGTCTGAATCGTCTTATTCTTCTGATCATGAACATCTCCATTCGTAAGGCTGCACCTAACGTCAAATTTGGAGCAACAATAAAACTTACAGGCGAGGCCCTTTGGGACAGTGAGATGAGGTCTAAACGTCCTCCTTCACTTTCAGTCAAAGACTTGAGGAAAATGTTTGGTCAGTACAAGACATTAGAGAGCCTTTGATGATGAGGGGAAAGGAACAGAGCCTTGTAATTAGACTGGCTAGAACACAGATGACAATCCAAGGTAAAAGAATATGTGATCTGCTGACTGCCCAGAGCTTAGTTGATGAGTTTTCGACCTTCCAGCCAGCAAACTGAGCCTTGCTGTCAGGCTCCTCTTCAGTTCTGAGGCTCCTCTTCAGTTCTAAGGATCTGGTTGTATTGGCCAAGCAGTCAGATTCAAAGGTGCACCTATCTTAATCTGGCCAGTGCAGAGCGCCACCACCAGGTCAGCAGTGAAGCTATCCTTGGTTCTCCAGAACCATGAGACATTGTGATGCCTCAAGCATTGGGCTGGGCCAGCTTGCATGCCTGAGGAGACTCAGTCACAGGGTAGATCTGGTTCACTTCTCATTCACGACCTTGGCAATTCACTTTGGGTTGGTCATGGTGAAGTTGTTTCCTACTACTTGGATCCCTGAACTGACACTGAACTTCGTCCAGGACCTCCAGTCATCCTAGTCAAAGGGATCTTCAAAAGACACCCCTGGGTAGTCCTTGATGAAGGATTTGTGCAGACCTGTCATCTGGTCAGGGAAAGACCCCAGCTGAAGTCATCAGGAGAGTTAAAGCCCAGGTCATACTTGCCAGAGTTGAAGAACTCCGACGTGGCAATGTCCATGTTGATCACCACCTTGTCAGTGTGGCCAGCTTTCCCAATCACATTCATCAGCAGCTCCAGGGACTCTTTGTTCTCCAGGATGTTAGTGGCAAAGCCACCTTCATCCTTCCCATTGGTGGCATCCTTGCCGCACTTGTCCTTGATGACTTTCTTCAGCCTCAATGTGTGTGGCTTCCTTGAAGCTTGCTGCTCTGATGGGGAGGAACACGAACTCCTGCAAGGGAAGGTTTTTGCCAGCATGAGAGCCACTGATGATCACACTGAAAGCAGGAAGTGAATGACTTCAGAACTGGTACAGGGGGACCCCTTCTAAATGGCTCCAGCCTTTCAGATAGCATGGGACATGCCCTCAATGGCATTTGCACCAAATTGTGGGTTATTCTCAGTTCTATCCATCCAATCGTCAGCTTGTCAATCTTCCCTTGTTCTATAACATTCAGTTTCTGGCTAACCAGGGAAGGTGCAATAGTTTTATTGATGTGTTCAACAGCCTTTGAGACACCTTTCCCCAGGTGCCAGGTCTTATCATAGTGCCCAGGCTCACAGATAGCTGATACACCTCATAGATAGCTGATAGATAGCTGATACACCACTGGACACAGCAGCTCTGAAGAAACCTTTTGTGATGTAAAGATCAACCTCAACAGTGGGATTTCCACAATAGTCAAAGATCTCTCAGATGTGAATCTTCATAATAGTCTTGGTGAATTTCTGGAAGCCAGTTCTTGTCACTCAGGAAAGAAGCGGAGGGTTCTGCAGACACCAAGAGAGTGTTAGAGCAGAGATGTGCAGGTGCTCCGACTCCCTGGGATTCTGGCAGCGCCATTTAACACTAAGCCACCAGAATTTGAAGTCAGTGAAGTCTCCCAATTGTCCTGAGTTTCTCTGGAGTGTTTATATAGAGTGAGCTGACTGAACAGTATTCCTCTAACTTCATGTAGTGACACTTCAGAATGTGACTTTGCAGATTAAATCACTTGAAGTAATTCAAGAGTAGGGTGGTTCCTAAATTCAATCACTAGTACCCCTGGAAGAAGAATGGACAGTCAGACACTCAGAGAAGTAGGTCATGTAATGATGGATGTTGGATTAATTCATCTGCAAGAATTGCGTGCAACCAGTGTAAGAAGAGGGGTATGGGACATATTTATTGTCAGAATGTTCAAAAAGAACCAAGTTTGCTAACAACTTAATTTCTGGTTTTTATATAGAAGAAATGTGAGAGGAAAGAAATTCTGAGGTTTTGAACCACTTGGGTTATGCTATTTTGTCAGAGCATCTTAAGAATCTAATATAGCCTCATAGAGTGCTGCAAAATGAACCTCATCTTGTAAAATACTCAAAATACAGCTGGGAAAGCTCTGTCTCCTCCAAGCAGTTGTTTTACTGAGTGCTAGGGAGTCAGAACCAACTCTTAGTGGACCCTTGAGTAGGTTTTCAGAGACAGTTTAATAATGTACGTGGAAATTACCCATCATTCTCCTGTGGAGCAGCTGGTGGATTTGAACAGCAAGCCTTTGGAATGGCAGTGCAGCTCCTTAACACTAGGCCACCAGAGTTCACTTAGAAACTGGTAAATGTCTTCAATTTCTTTATTTGCAAGTAGAGTCAACTTTAAAAATGCAGATGGAAGAACGTTTTCAGGACCTTCATTTGTAGTTGTGGTTTAACACAGGAGGAAAATAAACCACTATAAACATCCACTTTGCTGTGGTATGCTGTATCGCTGAGTCAGAACTGACTTATAGAAGATCCTTCAGCAAGTTTTCAGAGGCTGTAAATTGCACTTGAGGAGATAATCTATTTCTTCCATGGAACATCCACTAGTAATTGGAACGTGGAATGTCTAAACTCTCAATCTAAGAAAGCTGGAAGTTGTCATAAGTGCATGAAGATCAATGTTCTGGGTATAGTTGTTGTTAGATGACACTGAGTTGAGTAGGAGACCTTTTGAACAGCGTGTCTGAACCCTGTCCTATATTGTGCCATTCCTATAATCTCAGAAATACACTCGAGGGTATTGATGCAGTCACTGTCAATACACCTGGCTTTGGGTCTTCCTCTCCTTTGCCATCCCTCCACCTTTCCAAGCATGGTGTCCTCCTCCAAGGAATAGCCTTTCCTAGTTACATGCCTAACTACAAATTATGTGAAATGAGCTTCATCATGTTTGCCTACAAGGAGCACTCTGGCAGCAGCTTCTCCAAGATTTATGAGCTTGTTCTTTTGGATTTTCAATATTCTTCTCCAACATCACAGTTAAAGACATAGATTCTTCTTCTATCATCTTTCCCCTACCACCTTCTATCATCTTTAGTCATTGTCCAGCTCTCAGATGTAAAGCAAATGATTGAAAGACCAAGATCTCCATCAGGCACACCTTAGTCCTCAAACTGACATTATTTCTACTCAATATTTTGTCAAGAAGATAATTTTTTTAAAGTTAAGATAAAACTTTTTAGCAAGGTCCATATGGATTAAAATGGAAACCCAGACACTTCCAAATTGACTATGTTTGTTTCATAGTTCTTGGCTTACATGGACAATAAAGAAAATGACAAAATTGAGTCCAAATGCTGGCCACCCAATTAGATTGAGCATCAATTTTTTTCCAGAACCTTAAGTCATGCAATTCCCATTGGAGAAAGATGCAGCCTTCATGAAAATACACTGAGACAAGCAGTTCCCACAGGAATGAGGAAAAGCCACCAAGATTGTGCAGAGATAATTCCATTTTGCACGTGTGCCTTTGGTATACCAGTTGAGTATTCCCTTATGACAAAGGGGATAATGCTTGATGGAGTAGAAATCCTTCATTCTTGGCCAAATTAATTCAACTTTTTTGGCATGTCTTTAACAAAATAGGGAAGAGGTTAGCCAAGGTGGTGTCTGCATGAGTTCCTTGTGGATAATAAAACAGATGCTGTGGGTAAATATTCTCAAGTATAATTCAGTTGAATCAAATTTCTTTAACTACACAAACCTCACAGCTATTGAGTCAGGCCCAACTCATATGACCCTCTATTGTGTTTCTGAGGCTGTAAGTCTTTATGGGAGGAAACTGTCCATGTTTCTTCCATGAAGCACCTGGTAGATTTGAACCATGATCTTTTGAGTATCAGCCCAATAAGTTACACACTAAGCCACTAGGGCTCCTCACTAAATAACTGAAGAAGAATTTTGATGTGTTGCTCCCTAAGGGCTTGGTTTTTGTGTTTAAGTGTCAGGGTGTCATTATTTGTTTTAGATTAATTACTTCTTACAACTGATTCAGAAGTAATTTTTCTCCTTTTGGCAGCTGCATCATTGAATTTTATTGTTAACTTCACGTGTGTGTTAGTCAGTCACCTTGGGAAAAGCATCAACAACATTGGATTAAATGTTGGGATTTTCATTAGAGGGGTATTCATCTCGAATTTATGATTTACAGGCGCAAAACTTCATGTTGATTGGAAGAAATGTTTCTCCACTTTATTAAACTTGGTGCTCCTTCAAGAAAGTGTCACTGAGCAGGAGAAAATCAGTTGTTGGCACCCCTGCCTCCATTATTGTGTGGAAAAATAGCAAAAGAGCAATGTCAGCTATTATAAAAAGGGTAACACTAGTCCAATTTACTCTTCCATTGTTTGCTAAGTGAGTTCAGTTGCAACCAAAAGGGACTATGGGAAAATGGCATGCTCGTTCCCTCTGCTTTTCAGTGCTTGGCTTTTCATCTGGGCTTAGAGTTACTGGCTGGAACTCCAGCCACCTTCACATCTGTAGCTCTGTATAGCCTACATCATGCCATGTTCCGTTTGGCTGTGAACCCAGTCTAACTCCTTATAAAGTATAACTGGCTTAGGAACATGTGTTTCTTCTTTACATTAAGTGTACAAGAAGGAGGTTCAATTAGAGGAAAACATTTTTACCAAAACTGATTGTCTTTGAAAATGCTACATTTCAGATGGATTGAGTTCACCAATTATATTAAATGAAAGAACTGTCTTTGCTATAACTTTCTCAAGACAACATTTTAAAAAATCACTTTCTGACATTTTTTTATGAGTGTGAAACTCATTGCTCAAGTTCCATCATAGAAGAAATATAACACCATACATTTTCCATAACTCAATTTTATTTCTGACTCTGAACCCTCATTCTGCTAAACTCGGGATAGGGGAGGGCCTTAGGCAGAGCCAAGATATATGTGTGTATCTGGTTACTAGAGATGGATTGAAGGTGAATTTTGAAATTATAGATCTACTTGCCTCATTTCAGAGAAAAATTGCAAATGAATGTATCAGATTTCTGCAATTGCTTTAAAATCCTTTCTTCTATTCTTATCAGCATATCTTTGTGAAACTGATTGTTAGAAGTTGTTGTTGTTAGGTGGTGTCAACTATGACTTAAAGTATTACTATGATTATTATAAAACAAAACATAAAAACTATTTACATTTATCTGGAGAAACAGAGTGGTTACAATAATTAAGGACTCCACTCAGAAGTCCCTCAGAAGAAACATTTGATAATCTAATTTCTAAAAGTATTGGGAAAACTATGGATTGCACTTCTTTTCTGAATCACATAAAGTGCCCTGAGTGAGAATAAAATCAATGTCAATTGATTGGTAATTGTTGTTATCGTTATGTGCTATCAAGTGGAATGTGACTCCCAGCAACCCTGAAATGCTTGCTGCGGAAGAGCAAAACTTTCATTACGGATTAGTCTCAAGATCAACAAGACAAAAGTCGTCACCACCAGGCTGATGAGCAACATTGTATTAGATGCAGAAAAGATTAAAATTGTGAATGATTTGATCTTGCTTGAATCCCACTGGCACCAGTAATCAAGAAAGCAAGAGACATATTGCCTTGGGAAGTCTGTGGTAAAGGAACCCTGCAAGTACTGAGATGTAATGGCACTGAAGATTAAGATGCACCTGATTCAGCTCACAGTTTTTCAGTCACTTTCTGTGCATCTGGGACCTGGACAATGAATAAGCATGACAAGAAAAATCAATGACTTTAAGTGCTGATATTGGAGAATAGTACTGAAATGAGCTGTGGGAAGATATCAAGAATATCATCCATGAAGAATGCAAAAGGTCATTACGAAGAAAGAAGAAGAAGAAAATACCAAAATGAATGTCCAAATATTGTACTAGAGTGCCGAGAAGCCAAAGCAAAGGGAAGAAATCAAGAAGTTAAGGAGCTGAGTAGAGGATTTCAGAGGGCAACTGGGAAGACAAGGCAAAGTATTATAACGAAATGTGCAAGGAGCTGGAGTTGGAAAATCAAAAGGGCTGTACTCACTTGGCTTTTCTTAAGCTAAAGGAACTAAAGAACAAATTCAAGCCATGAATTGCAATGCTTCAGGACACAATTGACAGAATATTGAATGATTCAGGAAGCATTGAAAGAAGATGGAAGGAGTATACAGAGTCACTTTACCAAAAAGAATTGGCTGACACAGAAAAATTTCAAGAAACAACATATGATCAAGAAACAATGATGATGAAAGAAGGAGTTCTGCCTGCTCTGAAGGACTTGGGGGGAAAAAGCCCTAGGAATTGATGGGATACCAATTGATGTATTCCAACAAAAAAATGTTACCCTGGATATGATCACCAAGTTGTGCCAAGAAATCTGGATGACAAATATCTGTCAAACTGACTGGAAGACATCCATATTTATTCTAATTCCAAAAAAAGGTGACCCAGTAGAGTATGGAAAATATTGAACAATATCACTCATAACATACATTAGCAAAATCCTGCTGAAGAAAATCCAGAAATGACTGGAACAGTACATTGACAGAGACGTACCAGAAATATAAGCTGGGTTTAGAAGAATTTGTGGCACTAGAGACATTATTGCCAAAGTCAGATGGATCTTGGCAGAAAGCAAAGAGTACCAGAGGAATGTCTATCTGTGTTTCATTGACTATGCAAAGGCATTTGACTGTGTGGATCACTAAATTGTGGCTAATCTTGAGGAAAGTGGGAATCCCAGAACACTAGACTGTGTTTATGTGGAACCTATATTTGGACCAGGGAGCAGTCCCCAGAACAGAGAAGGGAAACACTACATGGTTCAAAAATCAGGAAAGGAGTGTGTCAGGGATGTATCCTGTCTTTTTATATTTTCAGTCTATAAACAGAACAGATAATTCATGAAGCAGAGCATTAAGAGGAGGAATGTGGCATCAGATTTGAAGGAAGACTCATCAACAGTTTATGTTACACAGATGACACAGCCTTGCTTGCTGAAGCTGAAGACCTGAAGCAATTGCTGCAGAAGGTCAAGGGCTGCAGCCTTCAATATGGATTGAAGCTCAATGTCAAGAAAACAAATATTCTCACCACTGGGCCAATTTTCAGTAACATGATGGATGGAGAAGAGATTAAGATTATTAACAGGTACAGCTTGCTCGGCTCTGCAATCAACACTCTTGACACCAGCAGTCAGGAAATAAAAAGATAAATTGCACTGGGAAAATCTGCTGTCAGGGACTTCTCGAGAATACGGAGAAGCAATGATGTTAATCTAGAAACTAAGGGTGTACTTAATCCAGTCCATGGTCTTCGCAATTACTTGCTATGCATCAAAGAGCTGGGCAATGACTAAGGATGACACAAGAAGAATCGATGCCTTTGAATTGTGGTGCTGGAGAAGAGTCATGAATAAATACACCATGGACTGCCAAGAAAACAAATAGGTCTTTCTTGGAGAGGGTGAAACCAGGTTTCTCATTGGAAGCTAGGATTTTGAAGCTCCGTCTCACATACTTTGGGCATGTGGCTAGGAGAGACCAGTCCTTGCAGAAAGACATCATGCTCAGAAGGGTGGAGGGACAGCACAGAAGAGAAAGACCCCGGATGAGATGGATTGATACAGTAACCAGGGCAATGGGTGTTAAGTGTTTTGAAATCAGTGAGACTGGCTCAGGACAGGGCAAGTTTCACAGCTGCTGTACACAGGGTCATTATGGGTTGCAGGTGACTCAACCACACATAACAACAACAAACATTCCATGGACTAACAAAAGAATACATAGATATGTCTAGGAAAAGGCAAAGCCAGAGTTCTTCTCAGATGCCAGAATGCCAAAGCTACATCTTGCATACTTGGGCTATGTTGCTAGGAGGGGCTTTCAGTTGGAAATGGACATCATGATTGGAAATACAGAAGGTAAGCAAAAGAGAGGAAGACTCTCAACAAGATAGATCGACACAGTGACTGCAATAATGGGCTCAAGTATATCAGAGATGATGAGGATGATGCAGAATAGGACAGGGTTCTACTTACGGTCACTATGAGTTGCTGTGATTTGGTAGTTAGATCTTCACTAACATCAGTAAGGAAGCTTGCCTTTCCTCCGACCTAAACAGCATATGTTAATAGGCTAAATTTAACGACTACAGTGGTGAGCTTGAGCAAAATGGAGATTCTAAGAGTGGTGCAGGATCGGGAAATGTTCAGATCTATTGTTCATGGAGTTGCTGTGAGTTGTACTTGACAAATATTTATAACAAATATTTGTAATAAATATTTATAGTTACCGGCAAGAAACTGTGCAGCATTCCTGAAGATATGTGGTTCGAGGCCACCAGCTGCTTGTTGGGAGAAGGGTGAGCAATCTCCTTCTGTGGGATTAACTGCCTCTGAAAACCCACTGGAGACTCAACTATGGGTCAGTTCTGACTCTATGGTGCACGATAACAACAATAACTATTCTTAACTGTTTTTACTTTTCCTTTTGTCTATATTATAGTTTTTTATTATAACATTTGCTAAACTGTCATTTTATGTGTGTTAAAGATAATAATAAAGAAACACGGCTATGTATTTTGTATTTTTATTTGTATTTTTAAACAATTTACTTTATTGTATTGTATCAAATGATCTATAAAAATGTTATCATTCTTTCTGTTAAGCATCACTTTGGCTTCACTTTTCCCAAGATATACTTATTTCTTCTATTGGCAGTCTAAGGTACATTTCATGTTCTCTGCTAGCATCACAATTCTTTGGTAACTGTTCTTTGGATTTCCTTATTAATTGCCTAACTTTGATATGAATATGGAACTATTGAAAACACACATCTTGGATCAGGTGCACTTCAGTCTTTAAACTAACATCCTTGATCCGTAGCACTTTAATGAGATCTTTGACAGCAGATTTGCACAATATCCCATTTTACTTCTTGATTGCTGCTTCTGGGGTGTTGATTAGGGGTCCAAGTAAAATTAAGTCATTGATCATTTCAATCTTTTTTTCATTTATCACAATGCTGTGCATTGGTCTGATTGTGTAGATTTTTGTTTTCTTGATGTTGAGGGGTAACAAATACTAGAAACTATAATCTTTGCCTTTTCCAGTAAGTTCTTCAAGTGCCTTTTGCCTTCAGCAAGTAAGCTTGTGTCAATGTCTGTATGTTACTACTTTTGGAAATATCAACTGAATACTACTTTTTTTATTATTATTTTATTATTTTGTGTGTGTGTGTGTACCGTCAAATCGGATCTGACTGGTTCAGGAGGAGATTGTCCCTCCTTTTCCTGGCAGAGCATCTGGTGGATTTGAACCATGCGCCTCTGGGATTGCAGTGCAGCTTCTTGCCACTAGGCCACCAGAGCTCCCCTGGAATACAACTTTTTATAAAAGCATAGTGATAAGGCATATCATCACCTTTATGTAGGTGCATAAGTGTTTTTTTCTGTTTAATAAGATATGTATTCTTTATGTGTAACAAGAATAAAAAATATTTTAAAGGATCATATAAAAGGGTTTTTTTCACTCACAATTTATATAAGCAAAAAAGAGTAGGTCAGATAAATACCATGGCCCTTAAGTGTCCTTTCAAAAAATGGACAAGCTTATATGGTGTTAAATAATAGCAGCAATGCTCATCTAGATGACAACATAGTTATGATAAAAACAAAAGGGGGAAAACATGGGAAGCCAATACTAAATATTTGTAATAAACGGAATGCTATTTAAAAAATAAATAAATAAAAATAAATTAAAAAAGAAAAGGTATGTAGATAGGACACACAAATACAAAAAATTAAAATAATAGCAGCAAAGAATTCACTCCCTAAAACAACCATATAACAACAAAAGTGCAACATTTTCCCAGGGAGGCTGTTCACAAGGCAGGAAGGAATAGGATAGAAGAACAAAAGGAAATACAAAACACAGGGAGGGAGAGGGGAAAGTGCTGTTACAATGTGTGTGATTGACATCAGGAAACAAAATGTGCATGAATTGTTGGAGGGAACAACAGTTTGCTCTGTAAACTTTCACTCAAATCCCAATAAAAAGTTTTTAAAAAGTAAATAAAATGTACAAGTCATCCAAATTCTCACAAAAAATAAAATGAACAAGGTTTGCATGTGATTTAATTGTACCACAAACTATCCATAAAATTAAGAGAAAAACCTGAATCCATAGTATTCTCTCAAGCAGCTGGAAATATGAATATGTATTGAAACAAAGCAAAAGATAAATCAATCAAAATTGTAACTGTAGCATTCTCTGTGTGGTGACATAACTGGCTTTTTACATATGTGAATAGTTTGGGAATGTTTGTTTTTAAAAAAAACCTTTGAAAAAATAGGTAATAATGCCATTGTTCCTATAGAAATTCATTACACGTGGTCAGATAAAAGGTCTAAGCAAAACAGGAAGACTTTGAGGACATTGACACAATGTTGGAAACAGTGGACTCAAACTTAGTAACAAGTGTGAAGATGGTGAAGATTTGGGCAGGCATTGTTCTATTGTTCACACAGATTGCTTACAATTAGAGCTGATTTGATGTCACATAACAACATTGATAATGAGAACTCACTTCTGGCAAGCTCTAATACAAACCAGCATAGTAGTATTGTTTCATTAAAGGTTCCCATAGTTAAGGACTATTTAAGGAATATTTATCCTGCTGGTGAAGAAGCATCCCATGAGACTCACTCACTAGCGCTGAATCAATTCCAAATCACAGCAATTAAGCAGGATATCTTTATAAAAGGAGACTGCCCATTGTTCTCGCTCAGAGACATGAGTGGATTTGAACCTCTGGCCTTCAGGTTAGCTGTGCAACATGTAACTCATCACATCACTAGAGCATCTAGACCACAAGACCAAGCATGCAGAAAATCTGGCGAGCATGAGTGAATGCACTCACCACTATCTCAATCTTTACTAAGTCCTTTGGAAAACAGAGATGGAAGTTGCCTGGTTGGGAAGTTGCCCATATGTCTCTTCTGATGTTTTTGAAAAAATATATTTTCAATGGCGCATCACTGGGAGCATAATATCTTTAAGCAAACACATCCCTGCACACATTTTATGGACACCAGGAGTTCTCAGTACTATAGACATTTTGCACCAGATAATTATTTGGAGAAGGTCATGATAGAGTATATCCGGTGTGTTGCAGGACATTTATAGAATCTGTAGCCTCTACCCACTAGTTTCAGTACCTGTCTCCTCTCACCCATTGTTGTTATTATTAGGTGCTGTGAGTCAATTGTGACTCCTAGGGACCCTGTGAACCAAAGATCTGAACCCTGCTCTACCCTGCGCCATCCTTACACTTTGTGACACACCAAAGCCCATTGTAGCAGTCACTGTGTCAGTCCACCTGGTTGAGGGTCTTCCTCTCCTTTGCGGACCATCCAGACTTCCCAGCATTATGTCCTTCTCTAAGGAATAGCCTGGCCTACCAACATGCCCAAAGTATGGTGAGGCAAAGCCTTCAGGCTTGTCCTGTGTCCTCTGGTCATCTCCCCACTCCCAGCATAGAACCATTGAACAGATACGCTCACACACACATGGGTGTTTGTAACCAAGGACTCCATTCCACTGGTTGCTCTCTTTTGTGTGCCTATGAAAATGTTTGCACTTCTCACTTACATGCTGTACAGCATGGTAATTGTTTTGCTAATGCTAGCCAATTGTTAATCAGATAGTTAATGATTCTCCAGAGAGAAGTTTTTATATGCATGATTTCCCTTATGGATCAAGTTTTAAAATTAAGCCTATTAGAAGGGCTACTCCATTGTGCACTGAATAACTATTACTCCTTCAGTTTCTTTAAATATAGAGATCCTAATATTGGCCTTTTGTCAGCCCATAAGATATTCAGTACTCTTCTCCAACACCAACATTAAAACTCATCAATTCTTCTGTCATTCTTATGCATTGTTCAGTTTTCAGAATCATATAGTAAATTACTGAAAAAAGCATGTACTGGATCAGGCACACCTTGGTCCTCCAAGCTGACATCATTGTTCTCCTCTTGGAGAAGAGTGCTGAATATCCCTCAGACTGCCAAAAGAACAGATATGTCTTGAGGTGGTGCATTCAGAGTGTTCTTGGGAGGCAAAGATGACAAAACTTCATCTCACATATGTTGGGCACGTGCTAGGAGAGGTTAGTCCTTGGAAAGGGACATCATTCTTGGAAAGGTGCAAAGATGGCAAAGGAGAGGAAGACCCTCAATGAGGTGGACTAACACAATTACTGCAGCAATGGGCTTGAATATGTCAGAGATTGTGAGGTTAGCACAGGATAGGGCAGGCGTCAGATCTGTTATTCACAGGGTCACCATGAGTGGCACTCAATGGCACCTGATGACAAGCACTGGCCATGTGAGTAAGGAGTTGTGCCGCCAACTCAAAGATAGGCCGTTTGAATCTATAGTTGCACTAAGGGAGAAAAATGGACAATCATTTTCCATGCATCTAACAGTCACTGAAAGCCCACTGGACAGTCAGCTATGAGTCAGTTATGTCTCAATGGCAGTAAGTTGCTGAGTGAAGAATTTAACCTATGCAATGTCGCTGAAAAAGTCCTATAATGAGTTCTGAGCGAGCTGCCTCACTTATTTCCAAAATCACACCCACAGTTGCTTGCATCTCTGGGAACTCTCATTTTCATTAGATTCCAAAGTGGGTCTCCAGAATGTGACTCCTCAAGATATGCAGTCTCATGTGCCGGGATCCACTTAACTTTTAGATGGTTGCGCTGCTTTAAAATTTGAAAACTTGCAGATAAGTGTACTGAGGAATTGACAGTTATCTTCATTTGCTTGCTGAAGTTTGTAAAGCTTGGCAGTCAGGAGTTTCTTTTCCTGTGGAAAATTGAGTTCAGTCATAATCCGAGAGGAAGTCAGTTCTGTGATAGAGTCAGACACCCAGAAGGAACCTTGTGGCCATTTCTTGAACAGACCTGCTCACCATTCCACATTGTATCCTGTTCTCCATGAGCAGGACTTGACACTATGTTGTTGTTGATGTTGTGCACCATTGAGTCAGAACTGACCCATACTTGACCCTCTGGTGGGTTTTCAGAGGCAATTAATCACACGGGAGGAGATTGCCCATCCTTTTCCTGCAGAGCGCCTGGTGGGATTCGAACCTTGTGCCTTCAGGATTGCAATGCAACTTCTTGCCACTAGGCCACCAGAACTCCCTTGGTACTAAATATCTACCTATATATGGCTTGAATTTGGAGCTTATTTGGGGGTGAATGGGAAAAAAGAGACTGAGAATGGATTTCAGTGAAAGCCTTTTCCCAGGTTGAGGACTGCCTTTACCCCAAAGTCAGGGAAAGGCAATGCTTGAGTGAAAACCCAGGCTTTTCTTTTCTCCTCTATTTTTTGCATCTAAGTAAAAGTGTTTTAAATGACACTGGTTTTTCATACAATCATTCACAAATATTTTGTTTTAGAACATTGGTTACCACTGATGAATGTAATTAATGAACTTCAATGTCTCCCTCAGCCTTCTTATGCATGCCTTTTCCATTCCCCAACCTATCTATTCATTAATTTTTACTCAGGCTTCTCTCTTTCACTGCCTCTCCAAACTGCCACCTTTAGAGAAGATACAGTTTTACTTGGAAATGAGACCATCTGGGCTCCAGTTCACGAAGCCTTGGCCAAATCACCTCTCTGGATTTTGGTTTTTCAAATACAACATGAGATGATTGGAACAAATGTTTCCTGGCACTCTAAAATACAAGTATACTTTTCAGAAGATTAAAATAATGACATTGTGCAAAATGGTTTGGGTGGAGAAACAGCCTGCAGAGACACAAGAATTGCTCCTGATTACAAGCCTTGTGCTAAACATAACAGCTTTCCCCCATAATAAACACTTCCAACACCTTTCTTCTTTTTTTTATCTTTAGATGCACAACTATATTGTGATCTAATTTTCAGATATTGTCTTTTGCAGGCTGAGGAGTTGTTCAGATGTAGCTATTTCTTCAGTGAGCTGTGCATGCCTATTGTCAAGACATCTTTGTAATCTCTTGGTCATTTTAACTTTTACTTGTTTCCTAAACTCCACCATAATGGCAAATCCACAAACGTCTGCTAGTGTTTGCCTGTAGCACATAGCGGTTGTGGGGAGGGAGAGCAAAGAAGAGATCCGGGCAGGCCAGTCAGTGCTAAGCCATATAAACTTTCTCTTGATGTGCCCCAAGGTCTGTCAACCCCAAATCCTCAAAGATCTTGAATAATTTGAAACCATATATAAAATAAATAAATACAAATGGCACATTTTCTAGTTAAATAGGAAGGATCTCCCTGGACTTTTTCCAATCCAATTTCCCCCACTTTTCCTGTCTTTGTTGGTGTCAGGGGGTATGAAGCCAGAACCTCTACTGAAAGGTTATATACCAAGAGGGAGAAATAAACAGTAATACTGAGTCTGCTCCTACAGAGAAGCAAAAGGAAACGTCTCCTGGATAAGTAATTCTCTACTCTGTTAAGCCCCAGGATGCCACCTTTTCAAGAATGAGCTTTTTAAAGTTGTGGTATTAACTTTGTTGAAGAGAATTAATCATCTTTAGGTGAATCACTTAAAACTTGTTTATGTGTATATTATTCATAATACAATGTTAAGTACATGTCTAAGTGTGTATATGAATGTGCATATGTATGTTCATACAGCATCTACCTACCTACTGGAAAAAGACATCATGGTTAGAAAGGTGGAAGGCTAATGAAAGAGAGGAAGAGCCTCAATAGAATGGATTAACACAGTGACCGTAACTTGAGTATACCAGAGATGATAAGGACAGCACAGGATGGGCCAAGGTTCAGGTTCATCATTCATAGAGTTTCTATGAGTCATAGCTTGACAGCAGCTAACAATAACAACAACATCTCTATAAACAGGTTTTTAAAACTCTAATCCACTCATTGTTGCATTTTCTTCCCTCCCACTCCCTCCACACTCCCCAGGTCCACTTGTTCCAGATTGTTGCACTTCTTATTCCAGACTGTTGACATACATATAATACCGAATCATATATTCCTTTCAGATCATTCTTCCACTCACCTGTTCCAATAATGACTCTTCCAGTTACCTATTGCCACATAAAAAAAATTACTCTCAGTGCAGAAAACCAGAACTGTTCTGCTTTGCTCACTGGTTTTCACTCAGGAATTTGGACAAGACCCAGTTAAGGATAATTTGTTTATGCTCAGCTCAGGGGACTCACAAGGTATGGGGTGACAGGAATGGTTGGGACAAAATAAAGTTGTAAGGTTCTGCATTCAAATACCTTACACTTACAGCTGGAAGACTATCTCAGCTGGGACTTAGAAATGGAGCACTTATTATAGCCTTTCTATGTAGCAATGCTTTCTTTTTTTCTCCCAGTAAGGTGCCTAAGGAAGACCAAGAGAGTTTTTATATGATGTAGCCTGGCACTAGGAACATTTGTCAATGAAAAAATCTTCAAAAATGGAAAATCTGCCTTCCAGAGTGGTTGTACCATTTTATAATCTCACCTACAGTATATAAGAGTTTCTATCTCACCAGATCCTCTCCAACACTTATTACTGTTGTTCATAGGGTCGACTTGATGGCACCTAACAACAACCACCACCATACCAGTACTCTGAGGGAGCAAACATGTCCTTTTCTTAGAAAAAACTCCATTTTTATTTTAAAGTTTACAGAAAAGTTCCGTTTGCACTTATTTGTTAATGCACATTTTCTTTTCTTCCCTTCCCATCCCTTTCACCCTATTCCCAATTCACTTTCTTATGCACAGGGAAAGAGTGGCTAGATAATGAACGTAACATTGGGACAGATGAGGAAAAGAACTGTCTGAAAGGAATGTATGATGAGGTATTGTATTGTTGTTGTTGTTGTTGTTGGGTGCCATTGAGTTGAGTATGACCCACAGAGATATTATAAACAACAGACCTGGCCCTTGTACTATCCTGAGCCATCCTTACAATCCCTGGCACACTCAAGCCCATTGTTGCAGTTGCTGTGTCAATCCACCTGACTGAGGTTCTCCCTATCTTTCACCATCCCTCCACCTTCCCAAGCATAATGTCTCTTATCAAGAAATAGCCTCTCCTAGCAACATCACCAAAGTATGTGAAAGAAGGTTCATAATCTTTGCCTACAAGGAGCACTCTGGCTGTACTGTCTCCAAGACATATCTGTTTGTTCTTCTGGTAGTCCACGAGACCTTCATTATTTGCGAGGCGCTAGAGTCAGAAAATCAAAAGGGCCGAACTCGCTCAGCATTTCTTAAGCTCAAGGAACTGAAGAACCTAGAGTTGCTGTAATCAAGGATGCTTTGGGCAGAATATTAAATGATCCAGGAAGTATTAAAAGAAGATGGAAGGAATATACTGAGTCAT